>NC_056739.1:1543804308-1544174308 GCF_019279795.1 Protopterus annectens
GCATGGATGTCATGAAGTTCACCACTTCTGTCTTAAGAAGCATGAAGTTGGCTTTGGAGAAATTGTTTACTGTGGTTTCCTTAATTGGGGGTGGGGGCGAGATGTGGATATCAAGGATGATAAGCTTATGGTCGGATCGGACCAATGAAGAGTTGACTTCAGATGTGGTTGCTTGCTAACTGTGTAAGTGGACTGGTCCATGGGTCCTTTTCAACCACAATCTAGCCAGTGGCATAAAACAAATATATAGTACAGAAATTATGCAGTAATCTTTCTTACGGAACACATACATTATGAAGACAACACATAAAATAAATAAGATAAAAAAATAGTGGATATATGAAAAAGAAAAAATAATTATCAAATGGGAAGTTTAACAGATAAAGAAGAAAGCAATAACATGAAATGAGCATGCATTTAGAATATAACCCTGGAGATGTGTATGTATATGTATAATATAAAATGAAAAGTATACAAAAATAGCCAGAGTTAATGAACAAAAAATATACAGAAGACACAGTGAGACAGCTGATAACAAACCAGTAACATCACCACTGTACACACATAGAAAGTCATTTGTTTTAATTAGTAGCTACTTTCAAAATATTTTATATGTTTTTGAGTGAACCTGGTTGCAGGTATACATAAAATATCAGGTAGATGTAGGTTGGTGAGCGACCAGTGCTATTCTAGTTTATTATAGCTGCTTCTGACATTTTAACAGAATAGATTTAAGGAGCAGTCATTTGCCCAAACTCTATAGGAAAGAAATGGTCAAGTCTGAGGTTTGACTGAGGTGTATACTGATACCATTAAACAAGTTAAGTATTTAAGGCGGTATTATTTTGTTTTACTTAATGATTTTTTTTTGTAGATGAATGCCAGAAATGTAGTTGTATGACTTAGTTTGCATTATGTCTGAGAATGTTCTAATTATAAAATGAAATGATAGGCCTTTAAGGGGATATACTTGTGTGAATAGAGTGGAGATAATGCATCTACTTATTTTCCTTTGTATCGCAGTAATTATGAATTCAATGGGAAGTGATGATGTTTTATTTTAGTTAACAAACTACTGTTGTTACTATTACTGTTGTTTGGCAGGATGTACGCTGGAGAGATTATCTATATAAATATATATATATATATATATATATATATATATATAAATATATATATATATATATATATATATATATATATATATATATACATATGTGTGTGTGTATCTATGAGTTTGAGTGTAACTACATCATTCAACCCTCTGTGTGCTGCTAACCTAAATATCCATTTCACTTCAGCACTCTCAGTATCATTCACAATGTTCCCTACACGAACATTATCATACTGTATATGCAGAATCTGAAACAAAAAAAACGTGTTCAGTACCCATTGATAGAACATGTTTGGCAATTGCATTATAGCCTTCTTGTCTACAAATACTGTAAATGTGATCCCTAACGCGTTCCCTGAGCGATCTATTCGTTTTACCCACATAAAAATGAAAACAGACAGTGCAATGTGCAACATATACAACATTTCTAGTGGCACAGGTTCCGCTGTTCCTCAATTCCCATAAACAACCAGTATCTGGGTGTTTGAAGAATCTAGACTCATCAATATAAGTGCATTGAGAACATGTAACACATTTCTTAGTACCATTAATTACAGCCTGATCTGTTCTATCAGACTTCGAACTACCATAGCATAGTTGTTGTTTCAAATTTCTACAATTTCTATAGGTATAGGCAGGATAATCGCCTATCACATTTCTGGTCTGTTCATCAACTAAAAGTATGTGCTAAGTGTCTGCTATAGCCTTTTGAATTCTATTGACATTATTACTATATGGAAGGACTATTGTGGTGACATCCGGAGTTTTCCTCCTATTACTTATTGTATTGATCCTAGAAGAATAATAGGGTCTAGCCCTAGTATTTCTGAGTTTATCCATTTGTATATAGACTCTGTTAATATCATCCTCTACATAACCTCTACTCAGGAAACCCTGCTTCAAATAATCTAGTTCCTTCTTCAGTGTTATATCATCACAGCATAGTCGGGATACTCTCATTGCTTGCCCCTTTACAATGTTATTAAACAGTACAGGGTTATGCATGCTTTCCCGATGCAAGAATGCTGGACGATAACATGGCTTCCTGTATACCTTTGTTTTTATAGAATTTGCCTCTATGTACACTGTAACATCTAAGTAATTAATGTTACTTTCAGAATATTCCATTGTGAATTTTAGAAAATTACTAGTTGAATTAGCAAAATCTAGTAGTGTGATACAGCCTTTTTCATTGCCCTTCCATAGCAGGAAAAGGTCATCCACAAAACATCTATAAAATAGTACGTTTGGATGACCTAACAAGTGTTCTTGCTCCCAGGCTACCATTATAAGATTCGCATATGTATTAGCACAACTAGTGCCCATGGCTACTCCCTTTTTCTGCCTGTAATGATTGTTTTGGAACAGGAACACATTATTCTCCAAAACGAGTTCTAATAGTAAACATAGGAAGTCTGCCTTGGAAACATCCATCCCATTGCTTTCCACTAAAAGTTGTTTTAATAAACTTAAACCTTCTGCATTGGGAATACTTGTAAATAGTGCTTCAACATCCATGGTCACCAACATATTACCATTAAGATCATCAACGCTTTGTGTAAACTCAAACAAGTCTTTCAAAAATTGTTCAGTGTCTTTCAAAACATAGTTATATCTAGACAAAATGTTTTTTAATTCATGATCCAAGTAAATAGACAGTGGTTCTGTTAACCAACCAGCCCCTGTCACTATGGGTCTAAACTTAGGGGCGGTTGGATTTTTATGGATCTTAGGTAAACCATGTAATCTTGGAGTTAAAGAAAATTCAACATGGAAATATTCAAACAATTCTTTGGTGATAATACCCATTGATCTACATTCAAACAAGGACATGTTCACCATTTCTGAAATTTTCTGTACTTTAGAGCAAGATATTTCCTCATATGCATCACTATTTAACATTTCTAGCATTGTGTTGGAATAATACAAAGCATCAAGGACAACTACAGGACCCCCTTTGTCTGAGGGTCTAATAACTATGTTTGCATTACTATGAAGACTTCTTAATGCTTCAAATGCTCTCTTATTCAAATTATAGTCATGTTCTGGTTTATTAAATTCTAAATCATTATATATGCTGTTTTCAAATGCCTTTAAAAATGTCTCTACATTGGCTGGCAAATGAGGCATGAAATTACTTTTCTTTTTGAAAGAAGTAACGTTTTCCACATTACCTGGTCCCATAAGTAGTTTTAAAGCTAATTTACGAGTAAACATGCGTACGGATATAATGGCATCACTAATATCCGTATTGTATGCAGGAATGAAACCTAAACCCTTACTCAAAAGTTCAGTCTCATCAGAAGTCATTGCATAATTAGATATATTCCAAACTAGACTTCTTGAGTCCACATTTTCTTTATTGTACGCGCCTGTGTTTGATGTGGTCCTTCCTTCCGCTTCTGTCCACGCTGTGTGTCCATGTCAACAGATTTCTTTCGTCCTGGTCGTATTGCTAATGGAAAAGCCAGAAAACCTTGCTTATTTTGACCTTCCATCAAGATTTTCCTTCTCACAACAGTATATGGGCGATTCACAAACTCGCCCTCAGGAGCTGATTGAGCATCCGTTGGTAAATCCATCGGTGTCGAATACACAGATGCTACAGGTTGTGGGGAGATAAGCACATTTGCCAAAGCATCACTATGTTCTTCAGCCAGTGTCTGGAACTCAGCACGTTGTGTCTCTTCAGACCTATCATGTAAACCACGTGAATAACAATCATTGCTTCTCTCCACCCCTCTTGCAGTGACTTCCTGTTCATTTCCATGGATTTGATGATGTGTTGTCCTAGTTCCATTCCAACGATTATTTGTTGTTGTAGTCACATCTGCTGTAGTAGAATTAACAGCTTTAGGCCACATAAATACATTGTGTTTAGTAAAATCATCCAAATCCCTGTTTAATTTCTTTCTCTTTTGCTCCAGGAGTTTTGACTCATACCGGAGCACTTTATCAATCATTTCTTGTAGATAAATCTCTGTAGCACTATCACCGCATAGCTTAAAAAGTTAATTCTGCTGCTGGATAATTTCACTTCTGAGATCAAACTCAGTAGGTTGGAAATAGTCTAATAATAATTGCATATAAGCTTTGCTTGTGTTTAAATTGATTTGTTTCCACTTTATAAGCAAGTCAGGATAGGTATTCCCGTAGGAGGGCATATTCAAAACCCTAAGCCCTCGTGGGACCACATTAAGACTTAAGCTAGCCTCCAAATGAAAACGTTGACATTGGAGGCGCTTAAACGTATACACATTATTTTCTATATTTCTTTTAAGATTTCTAACAGAAACTTCATCGCCAATCTTAAACTGTACATTATTACCATTATTTAAGGCATCCACATTCATAAGAGGATTCTCTGTTTCCGTCAGTACACCTCTCAGTCTCGAGTTCAAATTCAAAGCATTCATATCACTTGCATCAGTTATCACTATCGCTCCTTCCATTACCACTTTAAAGATACAATTGGATAAAAACCACAAAGTCCAAGCCCAAAGTAAATGATAAAAGTCCCAAGTGGAAGGCGATACTCCAAACAAAATAGCTGTCGTTGAATGAGCGTAAAAATTCTATGAAACTTCTTTGTAGCAGATTACAATGTTTATTAAAACGTTAGCGCTTTCACGGACCATACATTCCGCTTCATCAGACGTTACATTTTAAAAAATCAACAGTGTTATATGGTCATGAGACCAACTCTTAATTAATCAATTAAAATCAATTAGGTAGTATTATTAAAGATATACTACACTTTTAAAATATACTACACTTTTTAGAATTACCATATTAACAAAAGTTAATACAAAAAAACAGTCATTAAAAGCACATAACTAACATGCCCCTTCATCGCAAAACTAAAAAATGTAATAAATAATATAGTTGTTGTAAGCTTTCTAAGAGTCCTGGCATTTAATATGGGTTTGAGTGTAACTACATCATTCAACCCATGTCCTCTGTGTGCTGCTAACCTAAATATCCATTTCACTTCAGCACTCTCAGTATCATTCACAATGTTCCCTACACGAATACATAGGATATATACACAGGTTTACCTTCAAAATGTTGACAGCACAGTCAAATGTGCACATCGTCGAAACGTTTCTACAAAATCCGTACTGCTGAAATGTCAGAAAGCTAAAAAAAGAAAAAGAACATTGACATTTCTGACCGCTCCACACCTAAAAACAAGAGCTAACATGGGTCAAATAGGGGGCGAGATTTTGTGATTCGGAATATCAGTGTTCGAGGTTTTGAGAAGTCACAGTTCGGAGTTCGTGAAAGTGGTTTTGACAATGTGATGGTCAATATATATATATATATATATATATATATATATATATATATATATATATATATAGGGCTACTTCAGATGACTGAAGTTTCAAAACTTCGAACATCATATGGCCAAAGGCCAGATGATCAATGTTTTGAAACTCTGAACATCAAATTAAAAAAAAGGCTTCTTTTACAAGCCCCACTGCTACTTAAATATACCAACTCCTGGATCGCACTACAGCAAGGAAAATGTTACATTTCCCATTCCGCGCTGTACGACGATCTCCATTCAGAACATTCGAACTTTGATCATTTGGTCCTTGGCCATAAGATGTTCAATGTTTTGAATTTTCGATCATCTGAAGGAGACTTATATATATATATATATATATATATATATATATATATATATATATATATATTTAAATCTGTATATGTGTATATATGTACACACACACACACACACACACACACACACACACACACACACACACACACACACACACACACACACTACACATAAGGTTAGAAGGCCTAGTGTGCCATTTGTTGGATGTACTACATTGGTCCTGTGCAGATCACTCAAATCTTTGTCTCATGTTTGATATATTGTTCTTACTACAGTCTGCTTTGTAGAAGGTACTTGTTCTGCTTTTGAATATTTTTTTAGCTCTTTAATTTTACAAGAAGTTGTTGCTGATCCAGTGCTGGTAGAAGATGCCTTAAAAGGATGTTTGTTTAACGTCTCCATATATTTAGGTATTCTAATACCATAACGAGAATGGATCCATTTCCTCTGTCAGAGTACAGTTAAAGTTCATAAAATTAGTATACCTTCAATCTTTTATCTTTGCCAAGAGTATTCATGTCACCAACCAAAAGGTACCTAAATTGCATCCTTCTTTAGTTCATATGACACTACCACATCATGTATTTTTAACTGTCTTGCTCCTATTATTTGAACTATCTGTATAACTTTATTCTACACTGATCTGATTTAATCTCACATATTTTGGTATTTTATAGCCTTGTCTTTCGATACTACAATCAGTGTATGTACCTATTTCAGTACTTAATGTTAGTGTTGTCCTCTTTTTCTTTGGCTACAATATCAGGTTTTACTTGCATCTGTTTTCTTGATTGTTGCAGTAAGTCTTTATGATTCATGTGTATAATGCTTCTCATCTATCTATATGTTGTAATGTTTGCGCAATCACCAATGTAACAGTCTTCCATATTATCAAATCTTTCAGTATACAGACTCAGTTGTGAGTATATCACAACCAGCAGCAAAATATTTAACTGTTTCTAGTTATGTAATACAGAACCTACATTTGTCTTTTTCTCAGAAAGAGCCCTCCATACTATTGCTGGTTATCCTGCAGAAAAGAGAATCCTTTCAGACTAGCGCTTGAAAGGCTGGGGTATTATCCTGGATTGATATTGGTCCTTTGTAGATGAAGAATGTTAGCATGGTCTATTAATTAAGCATCTGAAATAGCCCGTCATGTTTTTTAACCTATTCTTGTTAAGCAAATGTGATTTATGCTATGATAATGCATGTCCTACATTTCAGCATTTAGTATTGACCTCTTGTATTTTGAACTATTTCTAGTCTCCCGGGGGGGGGGGGGGGGCAGCAGCTATTATTAACCTATTCCCAGCCATCTTACTTGGCACTTCTTCCTTCTGATTCTAGCCTTTGTCCTGGTACTCAAGTCTGTTGTTAAAACTTGTAACCAGAATGACTATACTTCTGGACAGGTATCCAAAGTTGAGGTTAGTAATGCATATGTGCAATGTATGTTGCTGACTTTACAATACTTTGTTCAAGAAGCCATAGTGGTGGAAGATGTTAACCGAATTCCAGAAAGTTAAATTTTAACAACTTTGTCTCCCACTCAAAGGTGAAGTAAATTTACTTGTTTAGGAATTCTGTTCATAAAATATTTACATTACCAAAGTAGATATGGTAGTTCCATGTAGAGGAATCTAAATTGGCACTTACATCACAAGATTTACTGATGACAATAATTCATTGAATGAAGTTCCTCATACTCATTCTCTAAATACATTATCTCACTCATTGCTATAAAGGTCCATATCCTCTCAGGTAAGGTCCTCTGTTCAACAGAAGAGGAAACCTTGCTCTCCACAACATTCATCCATCCATGACATATATTGGAAAATTTCTCTAGAAAAGATTTATCTACAATACTTCAGAGAAAAATGAAGTTTGATACTTGCTTTAGAGCCTGCCTCATCTAGTTGGCATCTTCCAGTCTATGGGGTATAATTATATAGAATATTTTTGTGCTTCAGTGACATCTAGGCAGTCTGCCCTTGCAGTGACATTTTTACTGGATTTATAGTCCCTCGTACTGTTGATCCTGATAAGCCCATAACTTTCTTCCCTCAATTATGAGTAGCCTTCACTGTACATTTCCTAGTTTCTTTGCTAATGTTGTCAGTGTACTGATCTTTGTATTCATGAATTCTAAGGCTCAGATAAATAAATACTAGATTTATAATAAATATTGTTATTTTTCCCATTCATCAATAGTCTGTTCTATCAGTGTTTTCATGTACTCCAGTAGGGGAAACAATATTAGAGTTTGTCGTTTTGGTTTTATGTACATTACATCTTTCTTTTTGGTTTTATGTACATTACATCTTCATCAATAACTTTCACACTGCTATTCCTGATGCTAAAATCATTCAATAGGCAGACGATTCAGCCTTAGTCTGCTCTGCCTCAAACCTCTCTGAATTGCTGACTAAAACTCAAACTGTCTTCTCAACAACTGAAAACTGGATGCACCAAAACCACCTCTCTCTCAATGCAAATAAATCAAAGATTCTACTATTCCCTCCCACAAAGACCCTCTCCTATGATAAAAACAACTTCAAAGTCTATAGTCAAACCAACTCAACTATAGAAGTAGTCCCCTCTGCCAAGCTACTTGGTATTATTGTAGATGAACACCTCAAGTTTGATATTCATATTCAACAAAATATTAAGAAAACCCACCAAGAGCTAGGTATGCTGTATAGGAATAATCGCTTTCTCTCCAACTCTACCAGGCAAACTCTGGCCTCAACTTAGCTTCTTCCTTCCTTATTATACGGAGCCCCTCTCCTAACCAACCTGTCCTCCTCTATCACCTCTAAACTAGAAAACTGCTACAACAAAATCAGTAAATTTGCCTCTAAATCTAAAAATACCACCCATCACTGCCTAACCCCACAATCCCTGAATTGGCTTGAACTCCCAAACTACCTAGACTATCTCCAACTCACTACTGCACATAGACTCATATTTCACCCAACAAAATGTCCCGCTCTGACTAACATCCTTCCCCCTTATACACCCAACAGAGCTCTCAGATCTGAAAATCAGAACTTAATTACTAACCATAAACCTAAATGTCCTGCTGGCCAACTTCTCCTATCTTTCTCACTAGGTAAAAAAATGGAATTCCCTTCCCTCCACACTAAGAACCATACCAAACTCAGAAAACTTCAAAACACAACTATTCAAACACCTGTTCACTAAATGGAAATGTACCTGCCTTCATCCAACCTAATCCAAGGGGGTTATCACTCTGGTTCCCAAACTCTACAACTCTCATAGTTATCTTCCTATGAGCCTATCTAAGCTGTCAACAATTTCTATAGCTTCTCTCTAAGCTCTCACCTCCTAAAGCTACCCTCACACAGCCCAACCTTGTAAATATTGTAAATAGCATTCTACTGTTGATGTGTGTATGTAAAGCGTATTTACATTTTCTTAAAAGGTTTGTATGTAAACTGTTTCCACACCTAACCCATATCTGTCTTCCTCAAATGAAACTGTGTGATCCCTACCTTCAAGCTTAATGAATTTAACTATGCATGATATTCAATGCATTTATGAGTAACCATTCTACATAAGATCTTTAATATTAACTATCATTTGTATCTAAATTGTATAATGCATCTTGGAGCTTTTCTCCCAGGGCCTTCACTGAAAATGGGTCAATTCGGCCCAGTGGACTTCCCTGGTAATCAAATTGCAAATAAATAAATAACTAAATAAATAAATAGCCTGGTAGTAAAGAATATTGTAATTTCTCTACTTGCCCAGATGTTCTAAAAGTCCATGCTACATCCTATATTAGCATTCAATTTTATTTATTTATTTGTTTTGGTGTTTGTTTGCTATTGGAGTAAACAGACTGAACATAGAAGCCTTTTCAGTCATGACCTAGGCAAATACACATAAACATAGTCATAGATAATAGCTATCATTAGGCACTCAGAAAACCTGCAGCTATGGCAGACCCCAGATGACTTGCTGTTAGGGTGCACCAAAGGAAAGCATGTGTAGCATTCAGCCACATGGAAGGGAATGAACAGGTGCCTTTGTGTAACTGTTGGCATTCAGGGGCAGGCTAATTCCAATGTCTAATTCCATTTCCCCCATTGCTGCAAGCAAACAGTTGGTAAAATGGTTAAAGTCTTTGCCTGCCATGGACAATGTATAAGGTTTAATCCTAACCTCCAGCCAATGCCTGTGTGAAGTTTGCATATTCTCCCTGTGTCTATGTTTCCCACAAATATGCTTGGTGTTTCCATCACAAACATACCTCTCAACCTGGAAACATCAAAAATCTGGACAAGGCCCATGAAAAATAGGCACAAATCTATATGCCGATTAACATAAAAGTTGCATACATAATTACATAACCACACTCACTCCGATGGAATTATGGGATACAAACTTTCAAACGCAAACTGAAAAATAGACAACCAAAATATGACACCAGAGTCCCCCCTGCAGCCTGCAGATATTCCAATGTCCCATTACCTGGCTATTTCACCCCATTTACTATAAACACTAATGTGTACACACTGCTTTACTTCTACAATGATTATTTGGATTTATGTTTACATTTTATAGTACAATGCACAAACACTAACAGACATCTGCTAAACAAAGCAAGCAATACCGTCTCACAATGAAAATAAACTTAGCATTAAAACTTCTCTGCCCTTGAAACTCACATTCATTAAAACAGCATTGAAACCCCACACCACATCCAAAGAAAATTCATCTGGCCAGTGGTGGATAAAGATTACCTTTGGGCTGTTTTCAAATCATAGGCCCCTTACACACAAAACAAGAAACATACATGTTCTTTGATACACCTTCCTGACTTTATTTAATTATATTCCTTGTATAATACAGTACACGTTAGACTCAGAGTGCATTTTAAATTTGTTTGAACATTTGTCCAGTAGGCTATGGAAACAAAATGCATGAACCAATAATGACAAAACTGCCCAATTCAAAACATTTCCATCATAAAAGTCTACTTCCACACACACATATATATATATATATATATATATGTATATATATATATATATATATATATATATATATATATATATATATATATATATATATATATATATATATATATATAAATAGATAGAATGACAGTAGTGTAAGCCATAGGCATCTTCCACAGCTTCTCTCATTTATTTTCAATTTCAGTTTTTTTTTTTTTTTTGGGGGGGGGGACAAAAGGCCAAACCCCAGGAACACATTTTAAACATTGCTTGTATAATTTTGGAAAGTTGCTAGAATAAAATGTTATGTTACCACCATGCATTTCACTGCTAAGTCTTGAACCCAGGACCCTGTACACTACAGTCACAGCAACATACTACTATGCCAAATCAGCAGTTTCCTGAAAGATAGGAAGACTAAAGCTTAAATGGCTATCATTTAGTGAATTCAGTTCTCACTCCTCACCATAGCTCTCAACCTCTTAGCCCAAAAACCCTGGACAAAGCCAATAATGGGGAAATACAGAATTCAGTTCTCACTTGTCACCATAGCTCTCAATGTCTTGGCACAAAAAACCTGGACAAAGCCAATAATGAGGGAATACAGCTCCAAAATAGGGACAAATCTCAAATACTGATCTTAGAAACTTAGAAAATTGGTAGCATAAAAGGTTTTGTGTTACCATTTATTTTCTGAAGAATATGAAGTCTGAAATTCAAATGCCTGTCATTAGTGAATTCAATCCTTCACTGATTTGCCACAAAAGTCCTAAAAAACACAGATTTTTTGAGAAACAGAACAAAAATATGAGGCATACAGTCATAAGTGGTGGTGGTGGCTAGTGACTTTAGGCTCTTTTTACCTGTACCCAAGGTACAGGGTTTGAGCCTGAGTACCTGTAGCCACCAAGTGTATTCACACACACACACACACACACACACACACACACACACACACACACACACACACACACACACACACACACAAAGTACTGATCTTATAAACACATAACATTGCTAGAATAAAAGGTTTTGTGTTACCATTTATTTTCTGAAGATGCATACACGCACACAGACACACACACACACACACACACACACACACACACACACACACACACACACACACCAGCATTCAATTCCCGACTCGCAGAAGGAAATACAGTCAAAACGAGTCCAGCAAGTAGCTCTGTAGTGCGCTTTCAATTCCTGGCAAGTGAACATCCTTAAATTACCTTGCAAGTAGCTCTGCAGTACACTAGCATTCAATTCCCATTTCCCACTCACAGAAGTAAACATCCTTCCTGGGCACATCCCTACATTACCTTCAAAGCAAGCAGCTCTTTAGTACCCCAGCATTCATTCGGTTCTCGCTTGCACTCGCAGAAGGGCAGTTCTCTCAAACAGTCACAGAAAATTCAAAGTCCTTCCTGGGCAGAAACCTGACAGGCTGATGGAGCTGACATCATCGCGCATGCGACAATGTCAGCTCAAAAAGCAAAAAAAAAAGCTGGGAAAATCGGAAATTAAGGGGTACTACTTGGGAATCTTGGCACCCCATTATTTGGACCCTAAAACTCGGTACAAAATGAGTAATTTGGTATGGTTGGGGGGTATGATCACAAACTCACCGAAGAATGAAATTGTGAGTAGCAGCACAGACTCGAAATTATGCCTATCAGAGGAGGTGTTGTATAGGCCAACCTCTTTGACCATTAACTGTGGTTTGCAGTATCCTCTAGATAACAGAATATGGATCACAAAAAACCAATGACACCAATAAACTGCGAAACCACGCCAAACCTACTGGTCCACAACTCAGACAGGGGAATCACAGTATGTCCTGTGCGTGAAGTACTCTCGTTTGTAGTAGAAAATAAAGAATATCCATAGAATTCCATGCCAGGAAAATGTTTAACGCTTTATTTCAAACAAAGCAAGTGAAAAAACGTTTTCGCGGTGGTCAACAGAGTTCTGAGGAAGCGGTGGCTTTGACCACTGCGAAAACGTTTTTTCACTTGCTTTGTTTGAAATAAAACGTTAAACATTTTCCTGGCATGGAATTTTATGGATATTCTTTATTTTCTACTACAAACGAGAGTACTTCACGCACAGGACATACCGTGATTCCCCTGCCTGAGTTGTGGACCAGTAGGTTTGGCGTGGTTTCGCAGAATATGGATCACAGACTATGCACCATGTCAGGGCTAGCCAGTCAATGGTATAAAAACTGGCTGTAGGTGATTTGATCATGTTAACTAATGTAATCAAAGTGGGTTAAGGACCTGGTCTGCTCCTTTGCCAAGGATCCATACTAACAATGGGAGGGGTCTATGTGTCTCTAGTAAACAATGTGTGCCCAGCATTGCTTATGGGTCAATAAGTTACTGACTAGCGAGTGTCCAGTTACCCAGTTTGGGTTACTTGTGATAGCTCTGTTGAGTGAAAGCTGGACATAAAAAGAATCACCCTATCAAATGTGGTATAAGGATGGCTACAGTCAGTATAGATTCACTGACTGGATGCAGCATGAAAGTGGATGACATGATGGAAAGAGGGAGGACGATGGGCATCCTCTGTATCCAGCAAACAAGATGGAAGGGCAGTACAACAAATTCATTTGGCTTGTGATCCAGAGTTTCCTATTCAGGTGGAAGACACACAAGAAGCAGTGTGGGAATTGTGGTGAGGGAGAGGTTTCAGAAGACAGTAAGGGATGTCATCACAATTAGTGACAGACTTATGACAAACAGAATCCAATGTAAGGGTAGGGCATTTTTCATAATCACAACTGCATGGTTGTGATAGGAAGGAAAAGACTGCATTCAGACACCTGTTGCAGGAGCTACTAGATAAAGCAGGACAACATGAGGTGGTGTTGATAGTAAGGGATTTGAATGCACATATCAGGACAGACAGAACAGGATATGAGGAGTGCTGGGTCCACATGGTTGAGGGAACAAGAATAAAGAAGGAGAGGTCATTCAAGACTTCTGTCTAGCAAATGGCAATTGACAATAGCCAACACATGGTTAAGAAATAGAAATAGTCACAAGAGCACATAAAAGAGGGGCCAGCATGCAATTCAGGTAGACTTCCTCCTAGTAAAGGAAGGACAGTGGGGAAGAATCAGCAATTGTAAAGTCATCCCCGTGAAACAGTTGGTCCACAACATAAACCAGTGGTTGCCAGAATCAGCTGTAAGCAGTGGTCAGAGAAGGCTGTAAGGTCAGCAGAAACTAGGAGGAATACCTGAAAGTTGACCAGATAGAAAGCACAGGATTTCAAGGAAATACTCAGAGCTCTAGCACTTCAAGAAGAACAGTAAGTGGGTGGAGCTGAGGAAGAATGACAGCACCTCAAGACAGCATATGTGAGGACTACAGAACAGGTATGAGGCTGATCCAGGTAATGAAATAAGAAACATAAGGAAAGCAGGTGTTGAAATGCAGAAGTGCAGGAAGTCATTAAAAGAAAGAAGGAATGCAGGAAAAGGTGGGGGATAGGAAAGATAGGACCAGACTAAGAAGGAATACTGTAAGGTAAATATCTTAACCATTATGCCAACCTCCCTCATTTCCTAGCTGGCTAACAAAGAGACTAAGAAAGCAGTTGTATTGGCAAAGATGGTATAAGAGACACTCTACCACCTGGAAAGTGACTCAGTAGATGACACAAAGAAAATCTATCAGGTTAAAAGGCAAAGCCAGAAAAATAAAGAAGACAGTCATCAGACACCCTTGATAAGGGATGCCAGCAACAACCTGCTCACCAGTCCACAGGACATCAAATGGCAGATGGAAGGGATACTCCCAGCAACTTCTAAATAAAAAAACTCCACAGACATTGTACTGCCCCATACACAGCCTACAATGAAAGAAGAAGCAGAGTCCACCATATAAAAAGTAAGAACAACACTAAGGAGTATAAAGTCAGGGAAAGGAGCAAGCTTAGATGAGGTCATGGCAGATAAGATCAAGATATTGGGTGAGTTGGGGGAAAAAGCTTCAAATGGTAATTATAGCAGTATGAACAGATGACTGGAGAATAAGCATTCTAATCCAAGTATACAGGAACAAAGGGGACATTCATAAGTATTGGTAGTATAGAGGTATCAGTCTCCTGTCACATTGCATAAAAGTTCTGGAAAGGGTCACTGATAAAGAAATATGCAGAATAATAGAAAGGATGGGAGATGTACAGTTCAGATTCCGATCAGGATTCATAACTGACCTGATGTTTGCAGTGAGAGAGAAAGAGAGTTGAGAAGAAGTTAGAGTTGAGGAAATAAGATAACTAGGGCATTCCTAGATTTGGAGGAAGCATATGACAGGGTCCCAAGAAAGCTGATTTGGGATGTCCTGAAATAGTTCAGTG
Organism: Protopterus annectens; assembly: GCF_019279795.1. Taxonomy (NCBI): domain Eukaryota; kingdom Metazoa; phylum Chordata; order Ceratodontiformes; family Protopteridae; genus Protopterus; species Protopterus annectens. The sequence goes on from NC_056739.1 coordinate 1,543,819,418, forward strand.
TCCCATTAGTAGAAGTAGTGCAGTCTATGTACGAGGGTCCAATGACACAAGGATGATCTGTGTTCACACTCACAGACAGGATTCCAGTTGGAGTTGCTGTGCATCAGGGTTCAGCACTGGGCCCACTGATGTCCATACCAATGATGGACTACATTAGCAAGCAGATCAGTGGGGACAGATCAACAAAGTTGCTGTATGTACACAATGTGGCACTACAGGCAGACTCTAAACAAGAACTTCAGCAAATGCCAGGGGAAAGGAATGCAAAACTAAAGCCTCATAGTTTGAAACTTGAGTACAGATAAGACAATACAATTATAGTGGCAGCAAAATGTGTGGAATTAGAAGAAGCTAAAAAGTGAGACAGAAAGAAAAAATATTAGAACAACTTAGCAGCTTCAAGCATCTGGGGTGGGTAGCAGAGGATAAGGGAAGTCTGAATGAAGAGATCAAAGGTAAAATCAGAGGAGCTGCAGCCAACTGGCAGAGAGTGTTGGGGAGTATGTGACAGAAGAATGCCAAAGAAGCTGAAAAGTAAGGTGTATGAAACAGTGATGCAACCAGCACTCCTGTTTGGTACAGAAACCTGGGTTGTGAAGGCAGAGCAGTTGAGGAAGCTAGAGGTGAATGAAATTAAGTACCTGAGATGAGTGGTAGGATGCACACATTGAGACAGATGAAGAAATAAGGACATCTGTTTAGAAGCCCAAGAAGCTCTACTTGTAGAGAAGGTGAAACAAAGCAGATTATGGTGGTTCAGGCACATGTGCAAGGAAACAGAAGACAATTTGGTAAAGAAGATTTGGAACAGAGAGGAAGAAGGCAAGAGGAAATAAGGGTGTCCAGCAAGGAGATGAAGGGATTGTATGATGGAAGACCTGTGACAGTCAGGAATGACTGTCAAAAAATGTAGGAGTGTTACTGAATCGAGAGAAAGATGGCAACGCTTGACATGCCACCCTGACTCCATGTAGAAAATGAGAAGAATTGGAGTTGATGATGACTGATGATGATGAGCAAGCAAACAGGGCAACAGCAAGGAACAGAGTGGTTGCCACACTAAAACTGCAATAATTCGGGTCCACTTGATGCAAAAGGTGATCCTTTTTTTCCCACAGGCAACAAGAAGAAATAGAGTGAACATTATCATAAAGCTACTATCTTTAAGGCCCACTTCATGGAAGAAAAAAAATATGACTGGTTGCAACATTCTGAAGAAGTCCTAGAGATGAAAGTGCTAAATCTGAATTATTCTGAATAAAAGTATTTTGTGTGAATACTGAGAACTGACCTCTTCAGCACTTTTTGGTTTGTTGTCAGTTTAAACAGTTACTGATATGGATTTACAGGACAAGTGTATATTTGAATTACGTATGATGGTAAAGTTTACTATGATTAGTGGGCATCTGTCAGAAACAAATTTGAATTATTTATTTACACTTTGTTGACTAGGTTAGTCCCACTACAGCAATTACCTCTTTACATGGCAGACTAGACGTGGTATTCAGACTGAGTAAGGGAAATTTGACCAAGACATTAGGGAACGTCTCCTGCTTGTTATTGTTGTAAGTGGGACCCATTTTGAAGGAGCATTTCCTATTTCCATTCCAGGAACAGAGATAGTCCAGTGAAACAAGGAGGCAGATGGAGAAAGAAAAAGCTGATGGAGTGGTGAGAGAAATGGAGGAGAAAAAAATATACAGACCAGAGAATCCATGCAGGATTCTGAGGAGATGTTTCAAAGAAATCTGTTTGAGGGAGATGAGTTAGCAAATGATGGATGCATAATTGCAACCCTCTAGTTGGGAGGGTTGCAGGATGATTTACTTGAAGGAATGGTGGTGCAGACTGAGCCTGAAAATGAAGAAGATGTTTCCTGGAAGAGATTATGGAGAAAATACAAAAGAAGGATGCAGAGACAATCCTGAAGAACAGTGGTGAAATGGAAAAGAAAACTTATGCAAAGAAAGCAAAAGAAGGCAAAAGTGGAGTAGCAGAAAACAAGCAGAAGAAAATGAAAAAAAACAGAAGTACGTGGTATGGCTTCAAAGTAAAGAAGACAAAGAAATGAACAGGTATGAATTGCGGGGCAATTTAATAGTTCCTTTTGGGCGTAAAAGCACATGAGGTAAGAGCATGTAAGCTACATGAGGTAAGAGCATTTATTCTTATTAACAAAGACATTTTGTGACATTATATTTGAGACTGTTTTTTTTCTTGGAGAATATGAAAAAAACGACTGTAACCCATGGAATCTTTATGTGATAAAAGCATTTAACAGAGAAACAAAAAGGAAAAGTCATGTACCCTTCTGAACACAGGCAGAAAGAGAGACGTTGAAAGGACATTTGAAAAGTTTATGTAAAGAGGTACTAGGCATTGCAAAAGTTTATGACAAAAGGGGTTTACGGACTGAAGGCTGGGATTGTAATACTGTGTTAGAAATAGAGCAAAAAATGATACATATACCAAGCATGATAAATGTGGAAGGGAATAGGGGTGTTATATAATACTGGAAACAACCCATTTTTTGCTAAATAACTGTGACAAAAAGGAAATGTTATATTTGTGGGGAAATGGGACATGATGCAAAAAATGTGAAATGAAATGTTATAAATGTAACAAAATTGGATATTTATGGATGGATTGAAAAATGAAAATAAGAGTATGGAAAAAGAAAAAGAAAGAAAAGAAAATGAACAAAGAGAATACATTTTGGTAGTAGTAGAAATAGAAGAGAAATTAGATGAGAAAAAATAATAAAGAGGACATAGAAAAAGGTTCTGAAATAGCTGATGAAGAAGACATAAATTGGGAGGCAGTAAAATGGAAAAAATAATTATATTGGTAAAAGGGTAAAAGAAAAAGAAATTTAAAGAGATAAACACAAAGGAAGAAAGAAAGGAAATGGATGAAAAAATATGCACAGCTAATTATTAGGGAGTTGGTGTAATGGTTAAGGTGTCTGACACACAGACACAAGGTATTGTGTTTGATTCTCACCTTTGGGAGGGAAATTGGCTAGGCTTAGAATGGCTTATTAAGAAAGCTAGCCTAGTAATTAGCTATGAACTTATGAAACCATGAATCTAAAGAAAATGGAAAAATGAAAATTTTAGAGTGCTTTTTGTAAATGTGAATAGTATTAAGAATATAGTAAGAAGAATTGGGATATTAGAGTTGCATAATGCATGTGTTGTAATCATATTAGAAGACACAAGATTTTTAACAAACGAAGAAAGATTACAAACAGAGAATCTATGGGGAGGAAAGATAATCTGAAAATTGGGAAATGGGAGATGTTCTGGAATAGTGGTATTCTGTCGAAATACAGCAAAGATATATGTAACTTTCGCAAAAACGGGAGCTTAACCATTATAGATTTAAAATGGAAAGAACAGGTATATAGAATTGTAACATTATATGCTTACACTAATTGTAAAGAAAGAAAAATGTTATTTCATCAGATTTTGGACTATTTAGTGATAAATATAAATATTATAACATGAGATTTTAATTGTCATTTAAGAGGCAAGTGTAAAAAGAAAGGAAATGATGTAAGAAATGTTAGACGTTATAAGATGTCATAAGTTAAAACTTTGGGACAAAAATCATGGACTTACAGGGTATGTATAGTACTGAAATAAATTATTTTATGGAATCAGCAGGTTTAGTTATAAGAGAAGTAGAAGTAGTTGAAACAGGATTTTCTGATCATCTTGCAATATAGCTAGAGATAAAGGAAAACAAGGAATATATAAAATAGGCAAGGGAATAAAAAGGATAAATGAGAAATCACAGAATGAAGAAGGAAAGAGATTAGTAATACAGTTATGAAAAAATTATACTACTGTGAGAACATTTTATAACAATTAGTCTGAATAGTATATGATATTTAAGGAAAACTATATATTTTTTTTACAGTGGCAATATAATGTGAGAAAAGTAGAGAAAGAAAAATACAAAAGAACAAATAATATACATTGGAAGACTTAGAACATAATGACAGAAAGTACTTTGACCATAAAGAAGAATTATATGAAAGAAATCAAGAAAAATACAAGAATTGTTATATAAACAAAGATATTTTACAAGGAAAAGAGAAAGGGTATTGAGTTACTTAAGCAGATTAGTAAATGAAGATGGTAGTGTAATGAGAGAAATAAAAAATGTAAAAAGAGGAACAGAACTCAGAAAAAGATTATGAATAGCATAGTATAGTATGAACAAGAAATGTTTAAAGAAAAAAAGAAGTTAGTGAAAAAACATGGAAAGTAAAAAAGTTAACAGAAAAAGAGAATAAAGAGTTGGAAAAGGAGATTTCTTTAAATGAGCTACATAAAGTATTAAAACAAGTAAATATAGATTCAGCTGCAGGACCAGATGGAATAGGGTATGAAAATGTATAAAATTTTAAGGGAATGGCAAAAAAAAATTAAAGATTTTGACTGAATGGTTAAATGAAGGTTTTATGTATAAAGAATTACGTAGCAGGATACTTAAATTCATATGGAAGAAGGAAGTTAGAAGACAATTAAAAATGCATATTGATAGTATTGCATAATAATGATTATAAGATATTTATGAAAATAATACAAAATATATTTCAAACTAAATTCAAAATATTATGAAAGATAGTATATATTGTATAAAGGGGAAGGGTTGTCAAGAATTATTAATGATAGTTAGAGAAATTGTAGATGATATTATGAATAGAAAAGAAGAAGCAAAAATCATGAAAGGAGACCTTAATAAGGCATTTGATACAACTGGACATGAAACATATGGGTAATAATGAAAAAATATAAGTGAGAGAGTTAGGAAATTATATATGTCAGTGAATAGTAATAATAATGTAAAATACTTGTAACTGGCTGGTTAAGCCAAGAGGTGCATATGAAGAGTGGTGTAAGATAGGGATGCCCAAGAGTTGTACACTCTTTGCATTAAGTGTGAATATGTAATATGTGAAATAAATTACAAAACAATGGAGGCAAGATATATAATGCCTAAATGGTTAAGAATTCCATTTCTGTTAACATATGCAGATGACATTATAGTAAATGCAAAAAAATAAAATTTGAATAAAGTAATAATTTGCACAAATCAGTGACTAGAGGTGATAGGGATCACTTTAAATAAAATAAAAAGCAAAGGTTTTGGTGATGTAGTAAAGATAGCAGTATATATTTTGCAATGAATGACATTTCTGTGTTAAGTATAACATTTGGAAATAAAGACATAAGTAAAATTCAATGGGAAAAACAATAGAAGAAGTAAAACAAACGTCATTTCTGGAGAACATATACATTGTCATTCAGAAAAAAAGATTTATTTGACAAATTCAGTACAGATGACAAATAAAGCTATAAAATAAGAAGGAAATGGTATAATCAGAAAGCAGAATGTCAAGATTTTGTGGAGACTGGTAATAGATAAATTGCCAGTGCCATATAAAAAGAAAAATTGCAAAATATGTTTACGTTGTCAAGAAGAAGAAACATGTTTCTGAAATGTAAAAGAATAGGTGGTAATCCATTAAGTACAGAAGAAGTAATTAGGGACCTGGGGACCCAAGTTGATAGCAATCTCTCATTTGACAACCATGTGGCCAAAGTGGTTAGAAAAACATTTTATATAGACCACCTAATCATGAAGGGATTCACATCTAGATCAGGGGAGGTCATCGTGCCTCTTTACTCATCCCAGGCCCATAATTGAGTACAATGCCCCTTTTGGGATGTACCTTACCAGACACCTGCAGCAACTGGAAAGACCCCAAAAGTACCTCACCAAGAGGATCAAAGGGCTCAAACAAATGCCATATGCTGCCCGGTTAAAGAAACTCCAGCTCTACTCAGTGGCATACCGCCTGCTCAGAGGCGATCTGTGCCTGATGTATAAAGCCATGTCCAACCCGGAATTAATGGGCATGCTGCACCTCAGAAAATCCAAATCCCATCGAGCTACATGCTCAAGAGACTTGAACCTCAGCACTGAAATAAATAGGACATGCTGGAGGGACAGATTCATAACCCAGAGGCTCCCTTCACTCTGGAATAAAATCCCAGTCCAGGTTAGGCAGAGTCTCTCATTGACTCTCTTCAAGAGGAATCTTGATGAGTGGATGGGAGATTATAGGTTTACCCCGGGTATCACTTCTGTGTCACTGTTAGACAGAGGCACAGTATACTAACCTCGAAAAAGGGCATAGCAAAATTAATTTAAAATGGGTGGCGAAAGCCAAACACACTCTGGCTAGGCTTATAAATGCCCTAGGGTAGATAGCCTAGTATGAACCTATGAACCTATAAAAAAGTTATAGGGAAAACTATGTAAAGAATATTTTTTTCTAAGATATAAATTAAGTGGATAAATAAACATGATATGATTAAATATGGGCATTATAAGAGTAGAAGTAAAGAATATGTTAACAGAAGAGATAAAAAAAGTTATTTTATGTTATATAGAATGAAAGAATAAAGGAAAATATGTTTAATGGTAAATGGATTTTAGCAACAATTAAGTAAAATCATATGGTGATTATGGAAAAAAGGAGTAGGGGTCTAATATAGATGAAAAATCAGTATGACTGCAAAGGAAATTATGAATATGTGTAATCAGATTTGCATATATATATATATATATATATATATATATATATATATATATATATATTTGAACATTTGCAAATATTTGTAAATATGTAAGTATTGTATAACGAGTTCTTTTTGTATGTAAATATAGGACCCCTACAGTTTTCAATAAGAGCTATGGGATATTTTACAATGACATGAACTACTCAAGCAAATGGGGCCTTGGTTTAACATCTCTTCCGAAGGATGGCACACTCAGGAGTGCAACACACACCTTATACAGTGTCAGTTTTAGAAAATTAATCCAACTACCTGATGTGGGAATAGATCTCTCAGCCTTAAAGGCAAGTGTGCTACCTGTTGAGCTACTAAGCCTGCTTGAATTATTGAAGCCATTGTTATTATTGTTATTATTATTAATATTGTTATTACTACTACTACTACTGTTATTTTTACTACTGCTACTACTATCTGTTTACCACGACTATACACTAAAGTGTACACAATAAATTGGTTGTAATTGATGAGTACAGAGGCCACCACTGATGAAAGTGACTTACTCATGCTGTCATTTGACCACTGTAAAACAAAATTCACTGATCTGCAGTGGCAGTATAGCAGTACCATACAAACTACTGTATTTGCTGTAATCAATGTAAAACTATTATTGCTATAGCTTATGCATGTGTGGGGGAGTAAAGTCTATTTAAGAGTAACAAGTTGGTCATAATTTATTTCATTTTCCATCACAAACATCAGCACCACTGCCATTGTGCATGCGTGTGTGTGTGTGTGTGTGTGTGTGTGTGTGTGTGTGTGTGTGTGTGTGTGTGTGTGTGTGTAGGGAGGTTCCGTGTGTTTAACAATAATAAGTTGACCATAATTTCTTTCACATACCATCACAAACATCAGCATGATTATACATTTATTAAAGTATATTTGTACAGCTAAAGGCCAAATAGGTTATAACAGTGTTACGTATCCTGTACAAAACTAGCCTGTCATCAGCCATTATCCCTAAAACAGTGACATTTATAGACAGGCTAAATGTCCAGAAGTTTTGTTTTAAATGAACTGTAATTTTGATCATTCCTGGCTTGAAGTGATAATTTGTTCCACATGGTGGAGGTAGCTTTTCAGAATTATTTCTCCCCATACATAAACAAAATGTCAGATTTTTAACCTAATAGGTGCTCGGTCTTGAGGTCTTAATGAGATTCTGAATTTTCCTGCAAATGAGCAGCAGGCGACAGTACCCCAATGCAATAGTTCGAAAGTGAGTTTGCTACCTCACTGGAGAAGCAGAGGTACTCATGAGAACCAGAAAGTGTATAAATCTATAAATCTTATTAGTTATGATTTGCAAAATACCTATTATAAGGATCTGACTGCAAGAACAATCAGAGCATACTCTAAACTTGTGATTTGGACATGTATACTAATGTCCCTTCTGAATTCAAATCTGAGAAAAAAAACTAATGAGTCTGCAATCCGTTTAAGTTGCTTGAATACCCCATCATTAATTTCAAATATGATAGTGAAATGTAAGAGAAGGGTCAAACCAAACCTTACAGATGTCTACTATTTGAACACAATTACTGTGATATTCAGAGGCTCCTCTAACTTATGTTCCATAACTTCATTCATTCTTTGAAGTATGTTAAAGACCATTGACATTAGTTTGTTCACAATAACAGGTAGGTTATTACTTGCATACCATTTCCAAAGTATGTTAAATTGTTTTCAGAGATTCTTCTACAGTTATTTGAACTTTGATACCCTAACCTTACAATGTTAACTTTACAAATGTAAGAGAGCCATTCTTGAATATACATTTCATTTTGTTGTATATTTAATAGTTTGCACAGGGTTAACAACCAGGATAAAATGGTATTAGCATTACTCAAAGTAAACCATAGACATGCTTTTTTTTTAGTGTTGCTGCATTAGCCTTGGCAGGTTCCAAACTATGAAAAACAAAATGAAAAGAAAAACAATTCATTATGCTGATGTATGTTGAGCCACATTTCATAACCATCAAATCTTTTATGGACAACCCTAATGCTGCCATATCCCTTATAAAATCTCTAATTTTTTTGAGAGAATAGCAAAGGTTATAGTCAAGAAACAGTGACTGAGAATACAAAAATAAAACACATTTATGCTCTTTTAGGATATATATGCCAACACATTTTTTCCTAATTTAATGTCCATAACAGAGAAGTATTGTAAACAATCTACTGTACTTCCAAACATTGACTTCCTTTTGTAAAATAACTAGGTCATCAGGAGGAATCATGTGTGGGATGGTTGTTCCAGCTACCTGATTATTATGCCACTCACCTAAACATTAGCCAGTAATAAATTAGTATAATTGTGTGTCTTCATTCTGATAAAACACAGTTTTCTAAATAAACAGTGTTGATGTTTAAACCTCATTCCTTGCTTGGGGCTATTGCCTGTATGTTAATTGCATACTGTAAACTGTCCATATGTATGTGACCAGGTTGTAGCTGAAAAGGGTCAGATATCTAGTTAAATACCCAGTTAACAAATACATTTTAACTAAAATAACAATAATAAATTATTGGTAGTAGTGGGCCTGATCACAAGGTAAGAAAATGATTGTGAAGTAAATGTTACACACTGAATGCATGAAATATAGTAAAAGACCCATGTTGATTTCTTTTCAAAATGACAGGCAAAATGTTCTTGTTTTTCAGAATGTTTGCCTGTCCAGGCTTAGCAGTGCTTCTCTTCCTGAGGTCTTCGAGTGCTGAATCCTGCCCCTTTCCTTGCACATGTACCACTATGGGACTCACAGATCTGAAAGTTGTGTGCAGTTTTGGCAGCCTTGAGGAAATACCTGCTTTGCCAAAGAACACAACAGAACTTTATTTAGAAGGTAACCTCCTGACAAGAGTACTTCCAGGTACATTTGACAGCTTTACAAATCTAAGGAAAGTAAATCTATCCAATAATCCATGGAACTGTGACTGCAATATTATTTACCTCAAAATGTGGTTGCAGGACCAGCCTCTCCATAACCATAATGATGTGATCTGCTCAACACCTTCTGAACTTACAAGAGTACCAGTTACCAAGCTGACATACAATGACTTTGTTACCTGCTCTCATCACAGAAACCATTGTTCGGATTTTATGCAAAACATTGTGATTTTATTTATTATGCTTCTTCTCCTAGTGCTAACAGTTTGTAGTCTGATGCTTGCAAAGAGGAGAACTTTTAAATTAGATATTACCGATTATCAAGGGGAAATTGAGCTACATTCGTTGCAGCCCACAAAATCTCACCACAACAAAAGAAGGGAAAAAAGACACAATATGAACAAGACCACTGAGGCAAAGACATCTTTTGAAAGTCCTAACTTGGAGATTGAATGGACAAATGAAAATCTGAATGACATGCCTTTTTGTCAAGACAATACGGAGCTTTTACCACAGATAATCCATATACTAGACACAAAATATGATATAAAACTTAAAGAAAATTGAACTAAATGCTTTTAATGCTGTTTGTGTATTAAAGGGGTGTTATATTACTGTACACTAGGTAGAATATTTTTCCTAATATTGTTTCGATGGAGTGACTCAGAAACCCAACACAAGGAAAAAGATAAAATGACTTTGTAAATACACGTCACTGGTTTGAATCCTGTTTGTTATCTTTTCACCAAAATGCCATTATTTCCTACAAAGATTTACCAGAATACATCTAAGAAAGTTTTGCACTTGTTATAATGTGTTACCAAGTTCTAAATTATTTGTAACAGTCCTTAATGGCTGCCTCATTACTACAGTTAGACTGCAGTTCAAGGGTAGATAGAAATTGCAAGTGAACATTAGCTCACTTTCATTATTACATACTTTACTACAAAAGACAGAGAAAGTAAGCCCAGCATAATACCCACTGTAACTTTTGTATAGTTTCAGATGGTGCTCTACTGTTAAGGTGTTCTGCATTTTCCTTCCTAGAAGCTGTTCATTCAGAGAGTATCTCCAGAAATGTATTTGTTCCAGTGGGGAAAGTTGTTATGATACGGATGTCATATTATCAATTACAAAAACTAGATCTAATAACTTAATGAGGCTGACAAACTTCAAGTTGTTTCACAGCTACACACATATCTTGCCAGAATACATTGCTAAAAATAAATACCATTCTGAAACTATAGACTCTATAAACATATCCCAGAGCAAATGTATTTGTAAACTTATGCTTAAAGCAGCTACTCAGAGGTAAGGCTGAAGCAAAACATTGATGATCTGAAGTAGATTACTTCATTTGGTCTTCAACCTGTGGGATACCGGATCTGTATTGGATCCGAGCCGGCAATCTTACTAGCATCTGCTCCGAGCACCAAGCTTCTCCCCTTACCCATAATACACCTCCACTACCTTCCAACCCCAGATCTAATTTGCCACGGCTAGCTGAAACATCGTGATCTCCAGAGCTCCGGGTAGTAAGTGGTGGTTAAAGCTTTTAGAAAGCCTTTTTTCTCTAAGATAGTGATAGCGTAGGTTCCCCTTTCTCCTCCCCCTCGCTTGGTGCATTGTGTTTTCAAACTTTTACTGTTGTTTAACTTAGTTTAGTGTATTTTGTGTGTGGATTTGCTTCCCCTCCCCCCTCAGTGTGTTCTGTGTGTGAGTGTGGTGAGTGGTGTTTTCAGTAGGAAAAATATATTTTTTCTTCTTGTTTTTCACTCTGATATAATGGCTGATAAGCCGGTGTTTAAAAGATGAACTGAGTGTGGCCATAAGTTGTCCCCAGCAGATTGCCACACTCTTTGTGTAATGTGCTTGGGCATGGCCCACTTTAGTACAGACTGCTCTTTATGCACGGGTTTAAACCTGCGCGCAATGACAGGAAGGCTAAGTTGGCCCTGAAAGGCCTTCTTCCCTCTTCTGAGGTGGTTGCCTTGTCTTCAACTTTGGTCACAATGGCTGCTGTGGCTGCCTCTCCTTCTCTTGCCCTTGCTTCTCCTCCCTCTCAGGCTGGGACTCAACCTCCCTTGTCAAAGCCTGTGAAAGCAGAGTGGAAAAGGGGCAGAGAGAAGGAGAGAGAGCCAAGACCTAGGTCAGAAAAACGCAAGAGGTCTCCGGCCCTCCCTTCACCAGTTAAGACACATAGGATCTGTCACTCCCCTCGGCTCTGATCTCCGAGGTTTTCCCCGGAGCCGGAGGAGACACACTCTACATCTAGGGCCTCAGTGCCCCAACCCGCAAGGTTGGAGTCTGTGGCCTTGTCGAGGTCCACTCAATCCTTATCAGAACTCGACATGGATAAAATGATGAGGAGGTTCATTCGTACTCCAATCCAGATGGGGGTCTTGCCAGCCCCCTCTCCTTTAGGAGGAGGGAACTCGCTTCCTTTTTCTCAACCGATTTCTCCTTCTCCGATCCATCCACCGGGTTTGGAGTACTCAGATCCATGGATGGCTTTAGTCAGGGGGTCGGCGCCGATGGTATCTGCTTCCTCAATGCCGACAGCTGCCTGGAGCATGTCGGATCTGACCAGCACGGATCTGAGCCACTCTCAGAGCTGGAGCTTGGGTGTTGGATCCGAGGGAGTTGTCAGGCCAAGTTCCCTCCCTCTGAGCTCCGTCCACTTCGGGCCCAGGTCCGATTCTCTCATTGGACCCAGGGAGACCGGCTTCCTTATTGGTTCCACAGGAGGTTCATCCTCCCTTGGCATTCAGCGTGGTAGAAAGGGTTTCCTCCACTGGATTGAGACCCCTGACTGCCCCTTTGGACTCTGCCCTGACCCCCTTGGCTCTTTCTATGATTTCCATCATTTTACCAGAGGGACAGCCTGTGCTCGAGGAGCCCCAGATGGTTCCCCCTGAGGAACAAGTGGCTTGCGAGTTCCCCCCGGAGAGCCCCACCGGAGATGTGCCTCGCAAGCATACATGCAAGAGGAGGCACTTGGACTCCCCCAAGTCCCTCACCGAGAATACGGACTTGGATGATAGGGAAGGTTCACCCAAGTCACCTCCCAAAGGAGACATCATGGAAATCCTTTGCCAACAGGGAGGTTGGTCTGCCCCAAACCTTCTGATGAGTCTGTGTTCCTGGAGGCTTTCGGCATGGGCCCATCTACTTCCTGGTTGTACCCTCCCGCAGATCCCTTGGTGGACCTGGTCACCTCACGGGCATGAAAGGAGCCAGCCACCATGGAACTAATTCCCAAAAGGCCTGACAAGATTTTGAGCCCACCTTCGGATAGGCCAGCATGGAACAAGGGCTCCCCAATAGATGCTATGATGGTAGCAGCAGCCACAATGAAGGAACTAGCCTAGGAGAGTTCCTCAGTTCATCCTCCTGACTGAGTCATGGATGATGGACTGCTTAGGGAAGCGAGTTTACGCATCAGCTACCTTTTCTTTTGGGGGCTGAACTACCTGGCCCACATCACGAGACTCTGACGTGACCTGGTCAAGGAGCTGGCGGAGTCTCCCCCTAAGTCCATGTCACAGGAGGAAAGGGACTCATTCTCCGCAAGGATGGCCACTTTGAAAGCAGTCTCCAACATGTCCATGTGACTCCTTTCACATGCTGCTGGAGCAGCTAGGGTGGCTGGGTCCAGCGTGTCCATGAGGCACAATCCATGGCTTAGACTATGTCAATTCTCGGAACCTTTCAAGGCGCCCTTTGCCAATGCCTCTTATGATGGCTCTACTCTTTTTGGTAAGAACATCAAAGAGACTTTAGTCCAGAGTGAGAAGGATGGGAAGATGTTGTCTGCCATCGGGATCTGCTTCTCGAACCCTCAAAGGACCTTTTCCTGGAACCAGAGAGGGCAAAAGAAGATGTGGTTCCAGAAGTCACAGTATTCCCGGGACACTCAGGGCTTTTCTTCTCCCAGAGGCAGAGGGGGACATAATGGACACCGGCCCAGAGGCAGAGAAGGTCCAAGGAATTTTGGGTCTCGAGTACCTTTCTCAGACAAACCCAGACAGCAACCCTGAGGGGTGGCCCAACTGCTCTACTCTGCAGGCAGTCTGGAGATGATTATCCTTGCACCTGGTGGCATGGGAGTCCATAACATCAGACCGCTGGGTGCTTCACATCATATCCAGAGGATACTCTATCCCCTTTGTGGGTCCTCCCAAATCTCCCAAATACCTCCCAGATGTACCACCCATGCAAAGGGAGGCAGCAGCACAGGACATTTCCAAGCTGCTAGAAAAATGAGCCAACAAAACCGTCCCCCCCAGATCAGTCTGGATCAGGCTTCTACTCCAGGTTCTTTTTGGTGCCAAAGAAAATGGGGGACTTAAGGCCCATTCTGGACCTATCTATCCTGATTCTGTCAGTTGCCAAAGAGAAGTTCCAGATGGTCACGCTACCTGCAAGAGAGCAACTGGATGTGCTCATTAGACCTCCGGTATGCTTACTATCACATAAAAATGCACAGAAGCTCCAGGAGGTTCCTCCTCTTCCAGCTAGGAGTCAATTATAACCAATTTCAAGCCCTACCCTTTGGTCTCACCACAGCCCCTAGGGTGTTTACCAAAGTGATGGCGGTGGTAGCAGCTCACCTGAGGCTTCATGAGATTCAGGTCTATCTATACCTAGATGATCGGCTCCTCACTGCTCCCACCAGGCGTCTACTCCCTCAAACCAGAGATTATTTCTTAATCCTTGCCCTGCATTTGGGGATCACAATCAACACATCCAAATCACTCCTAGATCCTGTCCAGGTAATAGACTACATTGGTGCAAGGATAGATACATTACAGTGCAAAATCTTCCTGACCTCAGAGAGAGTGCAAAACCTGAGGATGTATGTTCCTCTAATCTACCATTCTCATCTTCCAACAGCAGAATCAGTGTTGAAGACTTTAGGTTCAATGGCGGCGACCATAACGCTTCTCCCGTGTGCCCGATTACATATGATAATTCTACAGTGGACACTAGCTGTACAATGGTCCCTGTTGGAACTTCCATTGTCGTATCCAATACAACTCAGTTGAGTCTGTCAGTTGTCCCTCAAACGGTGGATGTGTTCTCTGGACATTTTGGAGGGATGCCCCTTGTTCCAGCCCCTGCCCAAGCCACAGTGACCACGGACGCCTCCCAACTCGGGTGGGGGGGCATTATTTGGGCAGGACAGTTACAGTCCCCTGTAGAGACCAGCTTGCACATAAACGTTCTAGAGATGAGGGCAGTTCTTTTAGCGTTGTAGGCCCTTCATGGCTTTCTTCTTCTGGTAACCATTGCAATTCAGTCAGACAACATGTCAGTGGTCTGGTGTATCAACAAACAAGAAGGGACTAGGTCTTACCCCCTTTGTCGCGAGACCATGAAAGTGTGGGAATGGGCGATCTCCACCAGTCGCTTTCTCATCGCAACGCAAATTCTGGGATGGTCAAACATTCTAGCGGACAGGTTAAGTCAGACTATTCTGATGCCTCACGAGTGGTCTCTGAATCTTTCAGTAGTGGGGCAGATCTTCCTCAAGTGGGGCCAGCCTTGCTGCAATCTCATTGTAGGGACCAGGTCTTACCCCTTTGTCGCGAGACCATGAAAGTGTGGGAATGGGCGATCTCCACCAGTCGCTTTCTCATCGCAATGCAAATTCTGGGATGGTCCAACATTGTAGCGGACAGGTTAAGTCAGACTATTCTGATGCCTCACGAGTGGTCTCTGAATCTTTCAGTAGTGGGGCAGATCTTCCTCAAGTGGGGTCAGCCTTGCTGCAATCTCATTGCATCTCCTTCCAACGTGAAGTGCAGTGAGTTTTTCGCTCTGAACCCCTTGCCCGGGGAGTCCCCAAGAGATGCTCTAGTCCATGCTTGGTTTCCCAGTCTTCTGTATGCTTACCCTCCAGTGCTTCTTATTCCAAGGTTTCTACAGAAAGCTCGTTAACTGGGGAGCAAAGTGATCCTCATTGCCCCGTTTTGGCCTCGCCAGGTATGGTTGCCCTTCCTTTGATCTCACCTTCTGGCTCTGCCTTGGATCTTGGATCCCATTCAGGATCTAATTTCACACCCTTCAGGGGTTCGTCATCCAGATCTGGACAGTTTGAAGCTCACAGCTTGGCTGCTCCAGTTCCCATGATTGCTAGGACTCCTGGATTAGCCTCCTCAGTTAGGTCTATTTTGGTGGCTGCTCATAAGTCTTCTACCAGGAAGGTTTATCACAGTAAATGGAAACGTTTTTCCTTTTGGGTCTCTCAAAGGAGTTTAGACCCCTTCACGGCTTCTATTTCTGCCATTCTTGATTTTCTAGCTGATATTTTTCAACACGGAGCTAGTTCTTCTACTGTCAAGGTTCAATTGGCTGCTATTTCTCATTTTCATGTGGGTGAGAATTATGCCTCTCTAGCCTCCTCCAGGCTGTGTAAAGCCTTTATCAAAGGGACTTTTCTGTTACGCCCCCGTCAAGGATCCTGTTCTTCCATGTGACCTTACTATGGTTCTTCAAGCTCTGGGTGCTCTGCCTTTTCAACCCGCTGCAACCACAGATCTAAAATTCTTATCTTGGAAAACAGCATTTCTGGTGGCTATTACCTCTGCAAAAAGGGTTTCAGAACTGCAGGCTTTGTCCGTCAAAGTTCCTTATATGATTTTCCATAAAGATAGAGTTTCCCTTTGGACCAATCCATCCTTTCTTCCCAAGGTGGCATCACCAGTTATTATCAATCAAACCATCAATTTACCAGATTTCTTTTCTAATTTTGCTAACAAGATGGAATACAAACTCCACCTGCTGGATGTTCATAGACAGTTACGATTCTATTTACACAGGACAAAAAAATTCTGTAAATCCGATCGATTGTTTGTATCCTTCTGTAAACCCTTTTTGGGTAAACCTATCTCCAAGGTCACTATTGCTAGGTGGATTTCTTCATGCATCATTCAGGTCTATAAGAACAAAGGCATGTTTCCTCCGGGTCAGGTGAAAGCTGATTCCACTAGGTCCATGGCTACGTCTGCGGCCTTTTGGTCTACAGTCTCTTTGGATGATATTTGTTCTGCAGCTACTTGGTCCTCATCTCATACATTTATTTCTCAATACAAATTGGATTTGACTTCCAGAAGGAGAGCATCCTTTGGTTCTGCAGTGCTCTGAAATATCCTTCCTTGAGGGCCACCCAGGAGTTTAGTAGCTGTGAACTCTGTCCCACAAGTTGAAGACCAAATGAAGTAAACTACTTCAGATAAAGAAGTTATGTACTCACCATAATGTTCCATCCGAGTAGTTCTACTTCATTTGTCTTTATCCGTCCCTCCCTCCTTCTCCCGGACCTTGTCATATGAACAGCCTATGGGCTGCAGTTATAGGTCACAAGTATTTTCTAAGGTTGGATTATCAGTATAAGAATCAGCAAACTCAATCTGTGGGTTGGAAGGTAGTGAAGGTGTATTATAGGTAAGGGGAGGAGCTTGGAGCTCAGAGCAGATGTTAGTAAGATTGCTGGCTCAGATCCAATATGGATCCAGTATTCCACAGGTTGAAGACAAATGAAGCAAAACTACTTAGATGGAACGTTATGGTGCGTACATAACTTCTTTTTTTTAGAACTTTGTTTTGCTGCAAACCATATCTTAGTAGTAGCTCAATGCAAGATTGTACCTCTTGTTTGAAACCTTTCATAAATGGCCAGCATTTCTCACCATCTAAGGAAAGCCAAATACATGTTGCAGCAGGTTAACTGCTGTGATAACTAGTGAATGTGTTGTACATCTTCCATAAATTAAGATTTTAAGGCATTAGCTGTGCTTCCATGCAAAACTTGGGCTGAAAATGTACAACTATCAAACCATGGTAAACATCTAAAATGGGTATAAATACAGGCATAAAATGAATTAAGAACATTTTTTTTCAGAAAGCCAGCATCAGAAGAAAATCTCAGCTATTAGACTAGCTATATCTGTAGAAAAGTCAACAGGATCATTAGAACACAACATATAAAGAACCAGAATTAAAATACTGTCAGTTAAAGCTTCTTACCAAAACAAAGAGTAACAAATGAAATAAATGAAAACAGCTTCTGTAAAAATCTAAATTTTTGCTCCACTCCTGTTTTTCTTTTCAGATGTGCAGTTTGAAAAGAGATAATACCAAGTTGGGTGATACATTAAGGGAGGGCTTGGAAAATGGTGATATTTAACAATCTATGTGATATTAAAAAGGGTTACATAACTGTGAAAGCCTATACTTGGAAGGTTTTGAAGTAAGATAAGCCGAAGAAATTCAGAAACTGCCCTCCCACTTCAACAGTATGCAAGCACCTGCTGTAATGTTGAACAGTCCTCTTGCTGGCAAAGTTGCATGTCAGTGCAGCAGTCTGGGGGCACAGCTAACGCTAGGTACATATGTGCTCTCTCTCAGATGTAGCACTGGCACCAGAACAGTTCTGTTGGTCTACCTCTTTATTTTGTTTATGTGGAAGAAAAAATATATACCATATTTGATGACGTGTACCCATTCACTACTATGCATGGATCAAGCTTGTAGCAGGCAGGTATTGTGAAGGTGTGTGTGTGTGAGTGTGTGAGTGTGTGTGTTGGTCTGTCTGTGTGGTCATCCTACAGAAGGTTTGTACAGCAATGCCCTCCCTGTATGCATGTGCATGTGTGTGTGTGTGTGTGTGTGTGTGTGTGTGTGTGTGTGTGTGTGTGTGTGTGTGTGTGTGTGTGTGTGTCTGCACTCGTGCATGTCTATATATGTAGTTGTATGAGTATGTGACCATGCATGTGACTGTGTACTTAATGTGACTGTGTGTGTGTGCGTGTGTGTGTGTTTGTTTTGGAAGATGCATGCGCAATTGCAATGCATAGTCTAGTAGAGAGAACTCTAGCAGGATCAGGTCTGACAGTACAGTGTTTGATTTAGAAATTTTAGAAATTGTAATGAGATGATAATGAGGTGTTTCTCTGTGTAGCATTATCGTCCACTAGTTGAATACACCAGTAAGCAAAAATTAACAGCAAACCATGGATCCTGGTCACTCCAAACAACTTTAATATTTAAAATTCACCAAACAAGAAGACACATCACGATACAATCCAAATACTAAGCGCTTTCACCCACTAACCAGGGGCTTCATCAGAGTACAACATAACTAACAAATCATCCCTTATATACACACTTCAAAAACATTTAATTACATAATTAGGTAATAATTAAAAATAATCAAGCAGGCAATTTCTCATTTCTTAAAAGAGCCAGTGAACAAAAAAACCTTGTACTATAGAAAGGACAAAAAATATATCAAAAATATGTCATGTATAAGAATAATTAGAAAATAAATTACTTCAGTTGTGTTAGTAATGTATATCAATAAATATATTATATATTTATAATCATAAAAATAAAACTTAAACCAATATAATTAATATAAATATGTGTTTAAATATTATTGTGTAATCATTTAAGTAAAAATATAATTAAATATGAATGTAAATATTAATATAAATATTAATATAAATATGAATATAAATATAAATATCAATGTTAAACATTAAATATAAAAAAATGTTAAAAAATAAAAAATATGTTCATCATAGTGTGTGTGAAAATTAATGTTGTATATAGTTGTAATTGTAAAAATAAATAATGAATATTAATCACTAAATCTATTAATTAAAATGTGTATGTATTCTGTTGATAATGTGTTAATATCAGTCACAGTTTAAATTAAACTTCCATAAATAAATACCTAGCAATAAATAATACTAAAATTCATAAAAGTTGTTCATAAACAATATTCTTTAGTTCATAAAAAATATGATCTAAGTTTAAGAATGCTGGTTATTGCTATTTGTTCATTAATGCCAGGCCATTTACATGCGTTGAGCCTGAGTTGCCATAAGCATTCTTTGGCTTCCAACATAGTTTTTTCGTCTCCCCCCTTTATATGTGTTTTGTGGTATTCTGTCAGTGACGAAAAAAGAAATCTTTTGAAGTTAGAACAATTGATACTATGGTTAAATAGCATGCTGGTAGACTTGTGTCTCTTGATATCACTTAAATGTTCAATAATACGAGTTTTTAACTTCTTGATAGTTTTCCCTATGTAGAATGCTTGACAAGCTGTACAAGATGCAGCATAGACTACCATGCTAGAGTTA
The DNA here is from genome assembly GCF_019279795.1 of Protopterus annectens. NCBI lineage: Eukaryota > Metazoa > Chordata > Ceratodontiformes > Protopteridae > Protopterus > Protopterus annectens. Next base: position 1,543,839,117 of record NC_056739.1, read on the forward strand.
CAGTTACAATGGCCTGGACATTTAATAGTCTTCCCATAGTTAAAAATAGAAATATATGGACCATCATTAATGAATCTGCACACATGACAAGCGCCACATTTACTCATTCTAGAATGTCTGATCAAATCAATGTTAGTGTTAGATTCAAATAAATTTTTCAAATTTTTACCTTTACTGTAAGTAATTTTAGGTAAATTACCTAAAATGTTAGAAAGCTCCACATTTGAATCAATAACACTAACCCATACTTCTTTAACAATGTTGACAATCTCTTGCATTTTATCATTAAATGGAATGATAAGGGTATCATTTCTGGCTGCAATAGAATTTGTTTTTTCTACCTCTACAAGTCCATATGAAATAATAGGTTTGTATGTAGTCAGCCTCTTAATTTTTATCTCTTGGCTAACTTTTGAAACAAACTCATAGGGATATCCTCTAGCAAAAAACATACTCATAAGTGTTTGTAATTCCTGTTCAAAAACATAATTGTCGCTAACAATTCTGGACAGCCTAACCATCTGACCTTTAACCAGGTTTCTTTTTTGGTGAAGTGGATGGCAGCTGTCGAAGTGTAGCAACGAATTTGAGTATGTTTTCTTTCTAAATAAACTTGACTCAAATCTATTGTTAGCAATAGTCAGCTTAATGTCCAAAAATTCAACATTGTTATCAAAAATATGACTAGTAAATTTTAAAAAATCTGTAGTCTGTCCTAAAAACACAATAAAATCATTGAACTCGTCTTTTGTACCCCCCCAAAAAATAAGTATGTCATCCAGATAACGCAAATATAGCAGTACCTTATGCCAAAAAGTACTAGTAAATACAAATTCAGATTCCCATTGTGCTAAAACTAAATTGGCATAAATGGGGGCACATCTGGCCCCCATTGCAACTCCCTTTTTTGTATATAATAATCCTTGTTAAAATATACAAAATTGTTCTCCAAAACCAATTCAAGCATTTCTGTAAGAAGGCGGTTATCAGAAACATTTAATCTATTGTGTGTGTTAAGACATATTTCAAACATTTCCAATCCTTTTTCATGGGGAATGACAGAAAAAAGATTAATAACATCTACGGTAGCCATAAGGAAATTAGACTTAAAGTCAAAATTAATAGAAAATTTCCTAACCTGTTCTAAACAATGCCATGAATCTCTAAGAATGTGTGGAAAACTGTTCAAAATGTCTTTACATTTACAATCAATAAATGCAGCTAATGCTTCAGTTTTCGAACCTTTAGCTGATACAATGGGTCTGAATGGGGGGTGGTGTACATCTTTATGAATTTTTGGAATCCCAAAAATGGATGGTATTATAGGGAATTCCACAGAAATAAATTTAAAGATGTCTCGGTCAATTCTTGCATCCATCAAATATTCATATATTAACCAATCAATCTTAGTGTATGCTCTATTGACTTCATGTCTACTGACTTTGTCATAAGTATCATCGTCATCTAATAATGATGTCATCCTTTTATTATAGTCAGTATTTAGCATAATGACAACCCCACCCCCTTTATCTGGTTTCATAATCCTATATTGGTCTGTACTAGTTAATTCTTTTAGGCAAAACTGTTCTGCTGGTGTCAAATTATATTTGGTCACCATTTTCTTGTTTATGACCCTTCTTATTTGAGTTTCACAAAGTTTTTCAAATGTCTGGATTAAATAGTGTTGTGGGGGAATAAAAATACTATGACGTTTAAGAGTAAAAAATTGAGAGTCCAATATGGGGTTACCTGAGTTCCGAAAAAATATTTTTAAATTCAATAACCTAGTATATAGTTTCAAATTAATTAATACATTACCAATATCTAAATAAAAAGTGGGTACAAAAGTAAAACCTTTACTAAATAAATCTAAATAATTTTTACAAAAATTTTTACTAGTGAAATTGTATAAATTAAAACCTAGATGAGTTATAATAGAGCAGTCAACAACTTCTATGTTGGATACCTGGTCAATAATCACCTCATTGTTTAAATCTATTGTATTGCACCTATCTATCTGTGCCAGGAGTTCATTCTCTGTTCTCCTCTGTTGTGATGGTTGGACAATGGGTAATTGTGACTGCCCTGCCTTTCTCTTATCCTTTCTGACCTCCTCAAAACTGGTTGGTCTAAAAAAACTGGTTGTAAATATTCTTGATTGTTATAATTATTACTGTGTGTTTGTTCAATACTTGACTTAAAATTGTGTCTATTCTGATTGTTGTTTCTATTTTGATTGTTATTACCTTGTATTTGACTATTATTTTTCATATTCTTATATTCTTTGAAGTGTGTATATACTTTGTTGTTTTTGTAGTCTTTACTATCCCTTTCTATTTTATAGTTCTTTATATCAAGCCCTTTGTTAATGTACCTGTCAATATCCTTGTAGATACTGTCCATTCTAAATTTATTGTGTTCAAACAATAAATCTGCCTTAATGTTCCTGTCCAAGTGACATAACTTGTCATTTAAAACATTCAATTTTTCTGAATTGTTACGTATGATTAGTTTCAGTAACTCAAAACCTGTTCTATCAAATAAAGTTAAAAGTTCAGAAAAAATAGCACTACCTTCCTCAAACCCATGAGATAGTTTAAAAATCCGTAACCCCTTGGGTACTTGTTTCAGTTCTAAAGAACGTTCCAGGAACGCGTTGTCCATTTGTAGGGATTTGAATGTTCTCAAAGTTTTTTCAAATTCAACCATTTGCGCGTTTAGTGTCCACATATCTCTGGAAACAGTACAATTCCTGTTTAACAAAGGTGGTAAAAGAAAAAAGTTTAAATCCATAATGGGAGCAGAAGGATGAGTAAAGGAAGAATGTCCAGTTTGTAATACTCTATTTCGCTCTTCCCTGTTGCTCGACACCTTGTTTGACTGTGAATCCACGGCACCAGTGCTTGCTGATGTCATCTCGCCTCTTACTGGACTTCTGGATCGTTGCCTAGCAACCGGCCTCTGCATGCTTGTGTTAGGTGTGGAGTGCAATGTTAAAAGTTGTTCTTGTGTATCTGTTATAAAAATTTCTTCTTCTGAGCCCACTTTGTTGCGTTGTTCATGCAACGCTTTAATAAGCTTATTGGTGATCTCAAGGTGCTCCTGCAACAAGCGATCCATGTCTGTTTAATATGCAGTAAAAATATAACCAAGAACCAAAAGGTCAGAATTGCTGAGCCAATTACAGTTCAATAAATGTAGCCACGAACAGGAACAGAGTTTTGTGTAGATATATAACTGTGTAGAATGAACTGTTCTATAAAAAATAGCAGCAGGTAATTCCGTTAAAAATATTGAAAATAATCGCACGGGATGATCTTGTTACTACGTTACTGCATACATACAGTGAAATAAGTAAGTTCACATCCAACTGTTGTAAAACAGACGTAGTAGAACAAACATAATAAAACAAATGTAGTAAAAAACGTTGTAGAAACTAAAAATAAAAATAAAAACCGTTATATATAACAAAAACCTCTTCTTGTTGGTCTTGTCTTGTCAGTTATATCGCATCCAGGAACCCAATCAGGCAGCTGAAAAAAGTAGAGCCAAATCGTCCACTAGTTGAATACACCAGTAAGCAAAAAGTAACAGCAAACCATGGATCCTGGTCACTCCAAACAACTTTAATATTTAAAATTCACCAAACAAGAAGACACATCACGATACACTCCAAATACTAAGCGCTTTCACCCACTAACCAGGGGCTTCATCAGAGTACAACATAACTAACAAATCATCCCTTATATACACACTTCAAAAACATTTAATTACATAATTAGGTAATAATTAAAAATAATCAAGCAGGCAATTTCTCATTTCTTAAAAGAGCCAGTGAACAAAAAAAACTTGTACTATAGAAAAGACAAAAAAGATATCAAAAATATGTCATGTATAAGAATAACTAGAAAATAAATTACTTCAGTTGTGTTAGTAATGTATATCAATAAATATATTATATATTTATAATCATAAAAATAAAACTTAAACCAATATAATTAATATAAATATGTGTTTAAATATTATTGTGTAATCATTTAAGTAAAAATATAATTAAATATGAATGTAAATATTGATATAAATATTAATATAAATATGAATATAAATATAAATATCAATGTTAAACATTAAATATAAAAAATGTTAAAAAATAACTAATATGTTCATCATAGTGTGTGTGAAAATTAATGTTGTATAGTTGTAATTGTAAAAATAAATAATGAATATTAATCACTAAATCTATTAATTAAAATGTGTATGTATTCTGTTGATAATGTGTTAATATCAGTCACAGTTTAAATTAAACTTCCATAAATAAATACCTAGCAATAAATAATACTAAAATTCATAATTGTTTCTGATAACCGCCTTCTTACAGAAATGCTTGAATTGGTTTTGGAGAACAATTTTGTATATTTTAACAAGGATTATTATATACAAAAAAAGGGAGTTGCAATGGGGGCCAGATGTGCCCCCATTTATGCCAATTTAGTTTTAGCACAATGGGAATCTGAATTTGTATTTACTAGTACTTTTTGGCATAAGGTACTGCTATATTTGCGTTATCTGGATGACATACTTATTTTTTGGGGGGGTACAAAAGACGAGTTCAATGATTTTATTGTGTTTTAGGACAGACTACAGTTTTTTTAAATTTACTACTCATATTTTTGATAACAATGTTGAATTTTTGGACATTAAGCTGACTATTGCTAACAATAGATTTGAGTCAAGTTTATTTAGAAAGAAAACATACTCAAATTCGTTGCTACACTTCGACAGCTGCCATCCACTTCACCAAAAAAGAAACCTGGTTAAAGGTCAGATGGTTAGGCTGTCCAGAATTGTTAGCGACAATTATGTTTTTGAACAGGAATTACAAACACTTATGAATATGTTTTTTGCTAGAGGATATCCCTATGAGTTTGTTTCAAAAGTTAGCCAAGAGATAAAAATTAAGAGGCTGACTACATACAAACCTATTATTTCATATGGACTTGTAGAGGTAGAAAAAACAAATTCTATTGCAGCCAGAAATGATACCCTTATCATTCCATTTAATGATAAAACGCAAGAGATTGTCAACATTGTTAAAGAAGTATGGGTTAGTGTTATTGATTCAAATGTGGAGCTTTCTAACATTTTAGGTAATTTACCTAAAATTACTTACAGTAAAGGTAAAAATTTGAAAAATGTATTTGAATCTAACACTAACATTGATTTGATCAGACATTCTAGAATGAGTAAATGTGGCGCTTGTCATGTGTGCAGATTCATTAATGATGGTCCATATATTTCTATTTTTAACTATGGGAAGACTATTAAATGTCCAGGCCATTGTAACTGTAACTCTAGCATGGTAGTCTATGCTGCATCTTGTACAGCTTGTCAAGCATTCTACATAGGGAAAACTATTAGGAAGTTAAAAACTCGTATTATTGAACATTTAAGTGATATCAAGAGACACAAGTCTACCAGCATGCTATTTAACCATAGTATCAATTGTTCTAACTTCAAAAGATTTCTTTTTTTCGTCATTGACAGAATACCACAAAACACACATAAAGGGGGAGACGAAAAAACTATGTTGGAAGCCAAAGAATGCTTATGGCAACTCAGGCTTAACGCATGTAAATGGCCTGGCATTAATGAACAAATAGCAATAACCAGCATTCTTAAACTTAGATCATATTTTTTATGAACTAAAGTATATTGTTTATGAACAACTTTTATGAATTTTAGTATTATTTATTGCTAGGTATTTATTTATGGAAGTTTAATTTAAACTGTGACTGATATTAATACATTATCAACAGAATACATACACATTTTAATTAATAGATTTAGTGATTAATATTCATTATTAATTTTACAATTACAACTATACAACATTAATTTTCATACACACTATGATGAACATATTAGTTATTTTTTAACATTTTTTACATTTAATGTTCAATATTGATATTTATATTTATATTCATATTTATATTAACATTTATATTAATATTTACATTCATATTTAATTATATTTTTACTTAAATGATTACACAATAATATTTAAACACATATTTATATTAATTATATTGGTTTAAGTTTTATTTTTATGATTACAAATATATAATATATTTATTGATATACATTACTAACACAACTGAAGTAATTTATTTTCTAATTATTCTTATACATGACATATTTTTATATCTTTTTTGTCCTTTCTATAGTACAAGGTTTTTTTGTTCACTGGCTCTTTTAAGAAATGAGAAATTGCCTGCTTGATTATTTTTAATTATTACCTAATTATGTAATTAAATGTTTTTGAAGTGTGTATATAAGGGATGATTTGTTAGTTATGTTATACTCTGATGAAGCCCCTGGTTAGTGGGTGAAAGCGCTTAGTATTTGGATTGTATCGTGATGTGTCTTCTTGTTTGGTGAATTTTAAATATTAAAGTTGTTTGGAGTGACCAGGATCCATGGTTTGCTGTTACTTTTTGCTCTCTGTGTAGCATTACCATGTCTCTTAATCGGAGATTATCACTGCTGCACTTATTGGCACCACAGTTGTGCTAATGGTGATATCACACACACACACACACACACACACACACACACACATATACACATATATGTGTATATATATATATATATATATATATATATATATATATATATAGTTCCACTTCTAACCACTGAAATTTCAAAACATCGAAGTTCTGATCATCAAGACCAGAACATTGAATTTTTGAAACATCGAAGGTTGCAAGTACAACAAAAAAAAAAAGAAAAAGAAATTTTAACAATTGTATGCAGGGGGGCTATGCCCCCCTGTGCCCCCCACACCCTCCACTTTAATATTCCAACTCCGAGACTGCACTACAGTGGAGTAAAGGGAAATCTCCCATTTAGCGCTATATGCAGAAGTGCTAAATGGGAGATTTTCCATACCCTATCTGTAGTGACATCACACAGATGGCACATAGACACACACAGTATGCAGGGCACCTTAGTGCCCTGCAAAAACACAAACATTCTCCCACCTACACTTACCTTTTTCTTCCCCTTCAATCATTCGATGTTTTAAAACTTGATGCTCTGGTCTCGATGATCAGAACTTCGATGTTTTGAACTTTCAATGGTTTGAAGGGGAACTATATATATATATATATATATATATATATATATATATGTATATATATATATATATATATATATATATATATATATAAAAATGGCCATATCCACTAAGGACAATCACAAGGCCTTCTTTGCATATGTCTGCAGTCTCAAAGATAACTCCCAAATCTTCTCTGAATTGGTGGTCATTAATACCACAAACACAAACACCATAGATATAACCAACCTGCTGGCAAGACAAGTTCAGTGAAAACTTCACCCCGCCTGTCCCCCCATCAGTAAACCAGGACATCCCCAGCACCTGCCCCCCCCCCATCACCAGGGAGCAGGTTATTAATGCCCTCTCAAAGGCAAAAAATACAGCCTTCATGGAACCCAACAACATCTTTAGCTGTGTCCTACATGAACTCAGACAAGAGATGTCAGCACCACTAGGCACCTTATTCAACAAAAACCTGTGCACCAGTTTCATCCCAGCAGAATGGAGGATTGTCATCCATCTGCAAAAAGGTAGAGCATCCACTGACCCAGGCAATTATAGGCCCATCAGCCTAACTAGTGATCTTCAAGGCCACTGAAGGCATTATCATGGACCTCATAAACAAGGACATTGGCAGCCTCCAAATGCTTGCTCCCACACATTTTGGTTTTGTCAAAGGGAGAATGTGAAGTTGTTCAATCTCGCTGTTCATTCTTTACTGATGGGTTTGGATCCGATCCATCGGCTCCAGTACGGCCGTTTGCAAAGCTCGAGGTTTACCAGTAGCCCGAGACCAAGCCCCTTATCCCATGCACTGGGAATTGCCCCAGATCTAGTTTGCCGTGGCACGGATCAGACGTTCCAGTTTTGCTCTAGCCAGTATTTCGTGAAAAAAAGCGTGTTTTTCGCAAGTTATTTAAAAATTTTTCTATTGTTCCACAGAATAGTTATTAGAGTAGTCTTGTGTAGCTTCTTAAAAGCTCTCCTTTTCCAGCATGTGTTATTTAGCATAGTTTTAGTGGCCTCGTGTTTTGGCCTAGTTAATTCTCTTGCATTCCTACTATATAGATATATACTTTTAGCTAGCGTTGGCCTTTGTTTTGGGGCCATTGTTTATAGTGTGTGTGTGTTATATTATAGTTAGAGCATAGTTGTAAGTTTGGCTTTTCTCTAGGCTTTGTGTGGTGTTTTTTTGAGCCTAGGTGTGGTTCTTTGATACTTTATATATTGAGTGTCCTTTTTCTTAGGCTTATTGTGTGCTTGGTTTCTGTGTTAAGCCTACGGCATTTTGATTGTTGGATATGTCTGACGACAAAGATAAGTACACAAAGTCTGGATTTAAGAAATGTCCAGACTGCGGGCAAAATATGTCGGTAACTGATGGCCATGTAACGTGCGTCTACTGCTTAGGGGCTGTCCATCTGCAGGAGTCTTGCAGTATTTGCCACTCTTTTTCCCCTAGGATTTTATTGGAGAGGAAAAGAAAGTTAGTTGACAGAGGCTTGCTGAAGCATCCATTTCATGAAGCATTGAGTGACCAGGATGGGGCCAGCAAGTCCTCCAAGTCCTTTAAGTCCTCAGGGGACTCTAAGGAATCCAAACTGTCCAAGAAGTCCAAGAAATTGGAAGATCCTGTGACATCAGCTCCACAGACCTCGGAGCTGGCTGTCTTTTCGTTTTGGAGTCGGCCTACAGCTCTGGAGCTGGTATCTGAGAGACCTACATCTCCACTTCTTCAGTCGGCACTGTCAGTGCACTCTTTTAGGTCTTCTGTCAGCCTGTCGGATTTGGATATGGACCGATTGGTGCAGAAACCCTTACGGGCACCAAGCCTTGCTAAACTGTTGTTGGCTCCAACCCTAGCATTGGAACCGAAGACCACTACCCTGGACTTGACTGCTCCTCCTCCGAGCTGTACCGGACCTTCAGAGCCAGAGGGGGCTGACCTGTTGATTGTGGAGCCTTTGGAGCTGAGACTTGCTCCAGTGTCCTCAGTTCCATCTACTCTGACATCCTCGGCACCGACTGGGGAATGTAGGAACCAACACTCTCCTGTCGGGTCTGGAGAGGATAGTCGCACCGACTTGCTGCCAACTCTTCCTCTCGTGGCTTTGGCTCGGATGAGCTCAGCTCCTACCTCTGGCTCAGAGCCCGCGGCCTTGGTGCGGGAGGGGCTAGCGGTTCCTTTGGGTCTGTTGACTCCTTCTCGTCGGAGCCGCGATGCCTTCGAAACCATGAGGAGAGCCTTGTCCCTCAAGACATCCTCGACACCAGGTCTGGCTTCCTCATCCCCCAAAGCACCTGTGTCCACTTCTGCTTCCATCGTCCAGGCTAGGCGTAGAGACCCTGAGCCTCAGGTAGCCCCACAGGGTGCCTCCTGCTCTTCTGAGACCTCCCCCAAAGGCTCCCACTGAGGAGGTCCCCAGGAAGAGATTGTGCAAGAGGAGACACTTGGACTCCCACAGGAGTCTTTAACATCTGACACTGACTTGGATGAGTCAGAAGGGTCCCCACGGTCCCCTTCTGAGGATATCTCCTTTGCAGAGATACTCAAGATCCTTAAGGCAGAGGGGTGATTGGCAGTCCAAATGCCCTACTGAGGATGAGTCAGTTCTCCTGAAGGCTTTCGGGTCTCAACCTTCCACCTCTTGGGTGTCTCCACCCTTCGATGAGCTCATGCAGCTGGTCTCTCGGTGGGCGTGGGAGTCACTGGAGTCCATGGAGCCTGTCCCTTAGAGACCTAACAAGTTTATTTCTGCTCCAATAGATACAGCCTTTTTGTCCAAAGTAGTCCCTGTTGATGCCATGGTGGTGGTGGTGGCCACCAAAAAGGAAATGTATGAGACTTCCTCATCTATCCATCCTCCTAATAGAGAGTCCAGGATCATGGATAGATATGGGAAATGCATGTTTATTTCAGCGACTTTTACACTCCAATCCCTGAACTATTTGACCCATTTTACTAGGTTGCAAAGAGATCTCCTTAAGGAGTTGGGAGATACTCTTTAGGGTACTGTAGCTGCAGGGGCTTCCAACAAAGTTGCCACCCAGCTTGCTACCCTAAATTCTATTGTGAACTCGTCCATGCGTCTCATATCATATGCAGCTAATGGGACGAGTAGGGCAGTGGGTACAGGAATTGCTCTCAGAAGACATTCCTGGATGTGCTTGTGTTCCTTCGCAGAGCCCTTTAAGTCTTCATTCGTGAACACCCATTTTGGACCTCAACAGACTCAACCAATTTGTGAAGAAAGAGAAGTTCCGGATGGTCACGCTACAGTCTATACTTCCCATTTTAGGGAAAGACAATTGGATGTACTTGATAGATCTCAAGGATGCGTACTACCACATATAAATGGCCAGGCCATCCAGAGATCACCTGCATTTCTAGCTCGGAGCCAATCATTATCAATTTTGAGTCCTGCCCTTTGGTCTCACTACAGCCTCCAGAGTGTTCACCAAATGCATGGCAGTGGTCATGGCTCACCTAGGATTTCAGGTGTTTCCATACCTAGACGATTGGCTCCTTATCTCCACCACCAGGCATCAACTGATTCAGGCAAGGGAATAAACTCTGACACTCTGCAATCACTTAGGCATTACAGCCAACTCAGAAAAGTCTGCCTTGTCGCCATCGCAGCATATCGTTTTTATAGGGGCAGAGTTAGACACTTCAACCACCACTCTACGACTACCAATCGAGGGAGTCTTTCTTCTTCGCCAGCATGTTAGCTCATTAATATCGAAAGACAGAGCACCAGCCGCAGACGTTCTAAAAGTATTGGGTTTGATGGCTGCAGCGATATTGGCCATACCATTAGCAAGGATGCATATGTGGATTCTTCAATGGCTGCTGTTCACTCAATGGCCTTACCAGGAACTTCCAATGACTCACATGATTTTAATTATGGACTCTTGCAAGAGAGAGCTCCAGTGGTGGTTGACGTCTCTTCATGTAACCATAGGACGCCCCTTTGTACTACCCCTCCAATAGCCACTGTGACCATGGATGCTTCCCTGATAGGGTGGGGGGGGGCATTTTCAGGGAAAGACTGCCCAAGGCACATGGACGGATCAAGAGTCACATCTGCATATCAATGTTCTGGAGATGAGAGCAGTACTTCTGGCACTGCAGTACTTCCAGGACTCTCTTCCTCTAGGAACGATTGCAGTTCAGACAGACAATATGTCAGTAGTCTGGTACTTGAACAAGCAAGGTGGAACCAAGTCTTACCCCCTTTGCCGAGAAGCCCTCAGAGTTTGGCAGTGGGCTGTCTCCTCCCAGCGCTTTCTGTTGGCAATGTACATCCCGGCGAGATACAATGTGATAGCAGACAAACTGAGCAGGACAATATTGTTGCCAAAAAAGTGGTCCCTCAAGAAAGACATTGTGAACAGGATAATGGGGCCAGCCTTGCTGTGATCTTTTTGCCAGTCACATCAACATGAAATGTAGAAGCTACTTTGCCCTGATTCTCCCTCCGGGAGAAGCCCCGAGAGATGCATTCATACACGATTGGCCCTGGGTCTCCTCTATGCATTTCCTCCTATCCCGTTAATACCCAGATTTCTACAGAAAGCAAAATCTCTGGGAAGGACCATCATTCTTATAGCCCCTCATTGGCCTCGGCAGATTTGGTTCCCATTTCTTCATCATCATCTCTTGGAGGATCCATGGATTCTGGACCCAGTTCCAGACCTTCTGACACATCTGTCGGGGGACCTCCATCCTTCCTTGCAGTCACTGAAGCTGACAGCTTGGCTGCTCCAGTTCCCCTCCTAGCCAGGCTTCATAACTTTTCCAATAAGACAAAACAGATCATTTTGTCTTCCCATAAGCCGTCCAGCAGAAGATTATATCTTAGTAAGTGGAAGAGATTCTCCATATGGGCTTCTAAGCAGTACATTGATCCCTGTCAAGCCCTCTTGATGTCCATATTAGAATTCTTGACTATGATCTTTAATAAAAGAGCAGCAGCCGCAACAGTTCGGGTCCAGTTGGCTGCTATATCTAACTTTCATCTCGGAGCTGACGGGCTAAACATAATGTCCCACAAGTTGTCCAAGGCCTTTCTCAAAGGAAACTTTCACATGAGGCCTCCAGTGAAAACTCCTTATTCTCCTTGGAATCTAAACTTTATGCTGTCTCATATAATTCTCCCTCCGTTTAAACTAGCATCATCTTGTGATCTCAAACTTTTGTCATGGAAGACTATATTTCTGGTAGCTATTACTTCTGCCTGCAGAGTGTCAGAACTTCAAGCTTTATCTATCAGCCCTCCTTATTTGATTTTTCATGCTGATAGAGTATCTCTTAGGACAAACCCCTCCTTTTTGCCCAAAGTTTGTTCAGAATTTAATATCAACCAAGTAATTGAGTTACCAGTCTTCTTCCCTAACCATTCCAATAAATTGGAGTATATGCTACACAAACTTGACGTTCACAGGCAGTTCAGATTTTATTTGGACAGAACAAAAGATATTAGGAAATCAGACCAGCTCTTTGTATCATTCTCTGAAGCCAGAAAAGGTAGACCAGTGGCTAAAACAACACTTTCTAAATGGCTATCTGATTGTATCACCTTTGTCTATTCAGCTGCTAATATGCCCTTACTACACAAGATTAAAGCTCACTCAACCAGAGCAGTTTCTGCATCTTCTGCATTCCAAGCCAAACTGTCCCTTAATAACATTTGTGCTGCAGCCACTTGGTCTAAACCTCATACATTTATCACTCATTACAAAGTTGATAAGGCATCCAGGGACAGGGCTTCTTTTGGGTCTATGGTCCTGTGGAATTTACTCCCATGAGCCCCCCAAGATTGAGGGTGCTAGGGACGCTACACATCAGTAAAGAATGAACAGCTAGATTGAACAACTTCACATTAAGAAGTTATGTACTCACCATAACGTTCCATGTGAGTTGTTCACCTCGCCTTTATTCTTATGTTCTTCCCTCCTTCCCCCTCCTGGCTGATAGTTGACCTAGAAGTTGGACTCATCCTGGTTGCAAAATTCTTCATCCTCTCCATGTGAGGGTAGTCTAGTTATATGGCTATAGTACACACAGCAAACAAGATCTGAGGTAATTCCCAGTGCATCATAGGATAAGGGGCTTGGGTCTTGAGCTACTGGTAAACCTTGAGCTTTGCAAATGTCCGTACCAGAGCCGAACCCATCAGTAAAGAATGAAGGCGAGATGAACAACTCACATGGAACATTATGGTGAGTACATAACTTCTTGTTCATAGGTTTATAGGTTCATAGGTTCATACTAGGCTATCTGCCCTAGGGCATTTATAAGCCTAGCCAGAGTGTGTGTGGCTTTCACCACCCCTTAGGATGAGAATACTATACCCATTAGTTTGCTGTGCCTCTGTCCAGCAGTGACACAGAGATGATTCCCGGGGTAAACCTACGATCTCCCATCCACTCGTCAAGATTTCTCTTGAACAGAGTCAGTGAGGGGCTCTGCCTCACATGGACTGGGATTCTGTTCCATAGTGTGGGGAGTCTCTGGGTGATGAATCTGTCCCTCCAGCACGTCCTATTTATATCCGTGTTGAGGTTTAAGTCTCTTGCTCTCGTGGCTCTGGTGGATTTGGATTTTTGAGGTGGAGCATGTCCATTAATTCCGTGTTGGACATGGCCTTGTATGTCAGGCACAGATCACCTCTGAGCAGATGGTATGCGACTGAATAGAGCTGGAGTTTCTTCAGTCGGGCAGCGTATGACATATGTTTGAGCCCCTTTATCCTTTTGGTGAGGAACTTTTGGGGTCTTTCCAACTGCTGCAGGTGTCAGGTAAGGTACATTCAATGGGGCGTTGTACTCAATCATTGGTCTGATAAGTGAAGAGTACAGGGTACAATGACCTCTCCTGATCTGGATGTGAATCCCTTCATGATCAGGTGGGCAATGTAGAAGGTCTTCCTAACCACTTTGGCAATGTGAGTGTCAAAAGAGAGGTTACTGTCAACTTGGATCCCCAGGTCCCTGATAACTTCTTCCGTGTTTAATGGATTACCACCTATGTGGTAATTAGGGGTTACCTTGTTTTTCCCAAAGGGTATGACTATACATTTCTGGCATTTAGCTTAAGGCCATGGCTCTGGCACCAGTTATCCATTTCTATGAGACCTCTCTGGAGGATGTCTGTGTCTGATGGAGTGTCAATTATGGTGCCCAGTTTGCAGTCATCTGCAAATTTTGTCAGCCACAATCCCCCTATGTTTGCCTGCACTTCAGAAAAATAAATGCCGAACAAGAGGGGGGCCCAGGACTGAGCCCTGTGGGACACCGCTCCTGACCGGCATAGAGTCTGACATGGCACCAGCAACTCTAACCCTGTGGGTTCTGTCCTTGAGCCAGTTTGCAACCCATCTTGTGACATATGGGTTTACATCTAAGCTGGTGAGCTTTTCTATGATGCCCGAGTGGGGTATTGTGTTGAACGCTTTTGCTAGGTCAAGGTAGGCTATGTAAACTGCCTTACCCTCATCAATGGCCTTAGTGACTGTTTCGAAAAAGTCAACCAAGTTCAAGAGGCAGGATCTGCCCTTGACAAAGCCAAATTGGGTAGGATCCAGTGTCTGTAGGTCCCCAATGTCTTTATTTATGAGTTCCATTATGATCCTCTCCATAGCTTTGCAGACAAGGCTCGTCAAGCTTATGGGGCGGTAATTTCCAGGGTCCGTAGAAGCACCGCCTTTGTGGAGTGTGACCACAGTTGCCGTACGCCATTCTTTGGGTACGTATCCTGTAGTAAGGCTAAGATTAAACAGCAGCCTTATGTGTGGGTTTAGTTCCTCATTGAGTTTGTGTAGCACACAGCTGGGGGCACCATCCGGTCCCATTGATGCTGTGTTTTTGCTTTAGAGAGAGCAGCTCTCACCTGGGCATCTGAGATGCTTGGGAGGCTAGACTCTGGTGGGATAGATATTTCTCCTTTTGGGAGGGAGGGGAGAAATTTGCACTGAACCTGTCTGCCAGTATGTTGGCAATGTCTGTGGGTTCAGTGATTTTTGTATCATTTTGGACTA
Organism: Protopterus annectens; assembly: GCF_019279795.1. Classification (NCBI taxonomy): domain Eukaryota; kingdom Metazoa; phylum Chordata; order Ceratodontiformes; family Protopteridae; genus Protopterus; species Protopterus annectens. Next base: position 1,543,854,276 of record NC_056739.1, read on the forward strand.
ATTCTGAGCATATCTGGGAGTTTCCACCCAGGTTTCTAACATAGCTAAAGAAGGCCTTATGATTGTCTTTTGTGTCATTAGCGATTTTTCTCTCAAAGTTGGCCTTGGATGATTTTATGAGTGATCATAGTTTTTTGCTAGTAGTGATCAGAGATGCCTTCCCTTTTAGGGATTTTGCTCTGTCATGTAGTAGCTTTCTCCTCTTGTTGTAGAGTTTGTTTATGGCTGGGGTCCACCAGACTGGGCACCTGCCTTTGTTGGAAAGGGTCTTGATTTTATTAGGGATTGCTTGATCCATACATTCCTGGAGGTGCTCGTAGAAGGCATTTGTAAGGGTTTCAGCAGCGTGGGTTGTGGTTTCCACTGGCTCGGGGGCCTTGAAGGATACCACTCCAGTCTTAAGAAGTGTGAAGTTTGCTTTTGAGAAGTTCTTCACTGCGGTCTTTTTTGCTGGGGTTGGGGGTGGGATGTGGATCTCCAGCGAGATTAATTTATGGTCTGATCTCACCAATGAGGGATATACTTCTGGTGTGGAGCATTTTGTCCCCATGTTTGTGATGATCAGGTCTAGTATATTTTCTCCTCTTGTGGGAATGGTGACTAGTTGTTCCATAGCATTTGAGTTTATGAACTCCAGGAACCTTTGGGCTAGGGTGTTGGGGCTTGAGTAATGTTCCCAGTCTATGTTTGGGTAGTTGAAGTCATCCAATATGATGGTGTTTGGAGAGACATTCATACTCTCCAGTGTCTTCAGGAAGGCTGTGTGGGTTTCCTGAGTTTGAGAGGGTGGTCTGTAGCATGCTACAAACTGTAGGGCAGTTTTACCTATGGTTAATTGCACCTGGATGGTCTCCGATGCTTCGTGCGTTGCCACTAACCTGGAGGTGTGGGTATCCTTTATGAATATGGATACTCCCCCTCCTTTTGTGGTTCGGTCTGGATTTTGGGGCTGGAACGCATGATATGAGGTATAACCTGATAGTGCTGGGGTGCTCTCAGGAGCCTTGAACCAGGTTTCAGTCACAGCACAGACATCGATGTTCGCCATACTGAGGAGGGCTTCGAGGGCTTGCATCTTGAGGTTTAGACTTCTGGCATTGAGCAGTATTACCCTTAGTTTTTCTCCATTTTTGTTTTCTAGGGTGGTAGGTTTATCATTTGAGCCTTGCCTAAAAAAGGCACTATGGGGGTGGCAAGAGCCTTGGTCGCCTTCTTTGAAACAGTCACCAAAGCCATGGATGAGAGCAAGACAGTGCACACCACCAACCTTGACCTAGTCAAAGCCTTCGACGCAATTCCTCACTCGGGCATAATAGATAAACTCTGTCAGTTAGGCATCACCCAATATGTTACCAGATGGGTAGCTAACTGGCTCACTGACAGAACCCACTCAGTCAAAATAGGGAAAGCCAACTCTTCTGGTAGACCCGTACAAGCGGCATACCCCAAGGAACGGTCTTGGGGCCTCTACTGTTTGGGATATACTTTTCTGAGGTGCAAGCCAAAACCAGTGGTCTGTGGCTGACCAAGTTTGCAGATGACTGCAAGCTGGGCACTGTCATAAATTCCCCTAGTGATGTGAACATCCTCCAAGAAGGCCTTAACCAAACTAATGACTAGTGACAGAAGCATGGCCTCAAACTGAATGCCAAGAAATGCATCATTATCCCCTTTGGGGAAAATGGTGTCCCCACTAATTATCACATTAATAACATACTAAGCATGCAGTCAGTTGTGAGGGACTTGGGCACCCAGGTTGACAGCAACCTGACTTTTGACCACCATGTTGCCTCTTGTACGGAGGGCTTTCTACATGGGCTACCTCATAATAAGGGTATTTCATCCAGGGACAAGGAGGTCATAACATCCCTGTACTCCTCCCTTATCAGACCCATTATCTAGTACAATGCCTCCTTCAGCATGTACCTTGACAAGCACATGCAGCAGTTGGAGAGACCACAGAAGTTCCTGACCAGGAAAATCCAGGGTCTCAAACACCTATCCTTTACAGACAGGCTAAAAGCCCTGTCCCTCTACTCAGTCTCATACAGACTGCTCATTGGTGATCTGTGTCTGACATACAAATCCGTCTCAGACTCAGCCTTGATGGAGTTGCTGCATATCTGTAAGTCAATGTCCACTCATGCAACCTGCAAGCAAGCTCTCAACCTGGTCTGTAAGATTAATAGAACTTGTTGGCTGGATAGATTTGTGTCCCAAAGACTCCCCCATCTGTGGAATAGACTTATTCTCCATGTCAGGCAGAGTACCTCACTAGGCCTCTTTAAGAGGAACCTGGACAACTAAATGGGAAACAGAAAATATACCTCTGGGATCCCACCTATATGCCTGCTGGACAGGGAAAACAGGTGCTTACTTTGTGGGAACATGGTTGAAATTCCTGGCTAGGGTTATAAGGGCCTCCAGGCCAATAGCGTAGTATCGTCCTATGAACCTATTGTCAGTGCTATTATTGCAGGGAGATGTCATGCACACAATACTTCTCTAAGACGGGTTGTACTACCATATGTGACCTTATCATATAACTACTTGGGGGTGCTCACACTCATCCTTCTACCTGCTTAACTGAATAAACTAACTGAAACTTCAAAAAGACATCTTTATTCCTCCCACAGGGAGGTATCAGAGAGAGAGAGTGTCTCATAGATCTGCTAACTAAAGTGATTTTATCTGGACTAATCCTTGACATTTTCTTTCTTATCATATAACTAGAAATGTCTGTAACGGCGATTCTTACTTTATGAGGTTGAAATAAATCAGGGCCGAGTACTTTCATTTTCTGTTAATACGTCCTGCTTTTTTAGAATGCTTTCTTAGCCTGAATACATGGTACGAGTCTACAATGTGTGCAATTTGAATTCAGAGAACTGTACTCCGGTGCAATCACGTTTTAACTCTCCATCCAAGTAGAACTGCAATGCAGTGTTAAAACATTGCTAGAATATGTAAGACCTTAATCCAAATACCAATCAATTACTGTACAACAATGTACTACCTTTGGGTCACAAATGAGCAGTCAGATGCATGTTAGCAGGTGTCTGTACAACAGATCTCTTAACTATCCCTATTTTTGAGGAATATACCCATTTTCAGACCTGATTTACTCCTGAAGATGATGTATCAATTTCTGGAGGTATGACCTCATTCTCTGGCTTGATTTACCCCTTCTCACAATTTTCTGAATCCCCCTCATCACTCATGATTTTTGAAGCTGTCAAGTATACAGAAAACCTCATTAAATGACCAATATATTAGTGACACTAATAATTTAAACAAAGAGGATTCACGTTATAATTCCCTTTTTGTGAAGAAAACATAAATTACTGTGTGTGGTACAATTTTGCAATACAGTTCATTAATATCTGCAGATTTTACACTGTTTCTTTGATAATGTACCTATATGTATGTTTCCATCATTTTTGCCACTCAGTTTTATCAACATGTGTACCTGGATGATATCCCACATTTGTAATGAAGGTAGAAAGAGTTGTGTGCTATTTGATATTCAAATATTATGCTAAGATGTACCCACCTTTCAAAAGCCCATATACCTTTTTACAGTGCCTGCTGGCTGAGATGGGTGCTATGCAACTGCACCAGCTGCAGGGTGTTATAACTTGACATATAGCAAAACATTCTGTTGTACTTACAGTTCATGTGTTTTGCTTGAATAAATGTGAACCTATAATGAGATATAAGAGAGCTAATTGGTTCAGACCCAACAAACTTTCTGGGAATTGAGTTGTTTTATGCAAGTATTGTGTCATTTGACACTTCTTTAAAGATTTATTGAAGTAAAGAATTACAGAAAACATTATTATCCATAGTAAGTATATGATTTAAAAATAAAATATTGAAGTCTTTATCCATAAACATTAATATGTGTGTGTGTGTGTGTGTGTGTGTGTGTGTGTGTGTGTGTGTGTGTGTGTGTGTGTGTGTGTGTGTGTGTGCGTGTATATATATATATATATATATATATATATATATATATATATATATATATATATATATATATATATATATATAAAATCAGTACAAAAATGGAAAGTAAATCGGATTAAAAGTGAAAGGGTGACTGTAGATCAGAGTGTAGCATGTGTGATGTGTGCGTTATGTCTGTAAGAAGCATACAAGTATCTACATGCATGTATAAATTCCAGACGTGTGCAATCCCTAGTGCTATTTTGAAGAAGCAGCCACTATGTAAGCATGTATGATCACAGCAGTTAGTTTGTATATAAGTTACTTAATCATAGTTATAAGTTACTTGATCATAGTCAAATAAGCTTTAGAGTTATGTGTTTGTATAGAGTAAAGCTGCTTAAAAAGTACCCACGAAGACTCATTTATTCGTGTACCAACACAAAAGTGACATGGTGTTAGAACCGGGATGAAAAAGAACAAAACATTTGGAGCCATGAGATGTAAAGGCGACAGTGAAGGCAAAACCATGAGAAAACAGTGTGAACAGAACCAGAAGGAATTAAAGGTAATGAAAAGCAACACAAATTATTTACTCAATGCAAAGAAGCAAGAAAAGGCTTTACAGGGGCATAAACCGCATAATCAGGCAAGCAGAAAGCTCAAAAAATTTAACTAAAGAAAATGTTTAAGATAAAACTGTTTGATGAAACAAATGTGTTTAAAGATAAAACAAGCATGTTAAAGTAGAAAACGAGCATGTTTAAGCAGAAAGAGTGTGTTTGAGACATAACTGGGCATGTTTAGAGTAAAATGAGCACAAAGAAAGTATGTTGGGCATAAAAAGGAACAGGGTTTAAATGAGCACAAAGAATAATAATAAATAAATAAAAAAGAAAAGGGGCACAGTAAAAAAAAATTAAAGCAACTGCTACGCTGTGTTTCGGGGTTCCTATCAGCATCTCAAACTCTGAAACATGCAGTTATATTGCTACTGCTGAACTATGGAAATTAGCACAGACATGAAAGTATAGGATAAGATGTACTGTTGACAGATGACTACTAGTATAAGCCGTGAATGTATGCAATGCAAAGGACATTGAGAAAAAGGATGAAGGGATAGAAGTGTGCAGGTACAATGAAAAAATGCAGCTCATAAGCATGTTTTCCTTATAGCACTACAGGTACCTTACATGAAACTACAACACCTACCCAGACTACCAGTGATGACACAATACCCAACCAAGGAGGAAAAAGGAGCACTCCGCTATCAGCACATGTATTTGAAAGGCAATACTGCAATATGTTCAGCTACTTTTACAATTCCATCAAAGGTTGCATACACACACACAGTTATACCATCCAACACTCTCGTACTGCTACCTTTGGTCTATGGAAGATTGTCAGTAGACTACAGCTACAGTAGGTCAACAGATTTACAAGTTATACTGCTACATGGTTACCTGTTCACAGTAGTGTTAACAGTTAAATCTGTATTGTATGAAGCAGGTGTACTCACCTCAATGACTTCGTAGATGCTCCATCCTCTATCTCTGCAGTTGCACATTCTCTGATATAGTTTCAAGAACTATGAAGAGAGAAATGGGAGTGTGTAAGATACGTGGATGGAACACACTGACAGTTTGCATCTATAGGGAACAGAAAGGTTAATTACAGTACATTTATGCTGCTTATAAAGGTGGCGACATTATTCACCTGTGTGTAGGATGCCCATTGCATGTGTGGTAGTAGACTGTGCTAAAGCATTCTAGGCCTCAGTCTTATATTAGGGACTGTCATACCCCTCCTCTAGTAGCCGTGTGCTATAGTCATAGTGGAGGAGGTGGAGGAAAACTTTAGACTCTTCTGCTCATCACCTCTGAGCCCTGAAAGGTGCACTATCTTCTTCCTTGGAGGACATAAGTATCATGGAACTCACAGAGAAACATGTCACATATCACATGGCCACACCTATACTCCATTTTGCTTACTGGCAAGTTACATGGGTCAGCTTATTGTTATGACCCATGGTTGGACAGCCACGAGGGATGCAAACGAGGTGCCCAGTGTTACATGCCACTAGGCAAAATGGAGCATGGCGCACCTCATTTGCATGGCCTGTGGCTGGACAACCCCATATATATATATATATATATATATATATATATATATATATATATATATATATATATATATACTTTATTACAAAGCTTGAACATTGCATTTCCCATATATATGTACTATATTACAAAGTTTGAACATTGCATTTTAAGATGTGGAACATGGCAGCCCTGTCTCTTGCCTTATAAACCATGAACATGGCATGCAGTGCAGTGACTCCATCCTCATTAGATTAGATGTGGAATTGCAAATAGTGCCTTCTGGGGTCACATGGTGAACTGCACATGTGCAGAACTACCTACAGGTGCCTAAGCATGTGAATGACGCTGTACAGGAAGTTCAGTAAGTCAGCACAATGTGGAAACTCAGTGGTTCAGAAATAGTAATTAGTTGAGCCCTCATCTGCATAATCACTGCATTCAGGCACCTGAATTTGCATGATAAAAGTACAAGGGAAACCATTGAGCCTTTAAGTGCAAGGTGTCAATAAGCAAAAGTTGGCTTAACCTTCTGTTGCTTAGAGGTGCTGTATCCCAGCTTAAATAAGGTAACTCCTGCTTTTTTAGCTTCACTTTTTCAAGTATCCCTTACTGTTAGCTGCTGTGTGACTTAACTACAAAATAAAGTAGATTTTAAATTACTCTGAAGACATATTGAATGGGTGTAGGGAGAGTGGTTGTGCTGAAATACTGTTAAGCCTAATAGGAAGTGCACGCAGCAACAAATACTCAGAGCACATATGAGTACACTCGGGCCAGCCTTGAGTTAACATTTCATGTCACACTATTTGCCTACTGTATGGATTCAAGGTATACCACAAGTGCAAAAGTCTGTTTAACAATCAAAGGAAACTCATGTTACCTTGTGGATTGGAATGTAATGGCCATGGGAGTGTGGATGATTTTTTTTCCAGTATTGTTATAGACCCAATATTAGGTAGACAGTCTGAATAGACAAATATGACTGCTAGTCACATCAGCAACACGGTATGTGGACAAGGGATAAAAAGTGTAGTAAAGGGTTGCCTGGGGCAGTCATAACCACTGTGTTAATACCAATGTTTTCCACGCCTACAGAACAATGCCAAAAAGGAATAGCAAACAAAAGAATACTGACTTCTGTTAGAATGCTATTCAAAAATCAAAATTCTCTAAGGTGGAAAATGAGATCCTACTTCAGGCCCTCTGTCTCTGTAGCTGATGACTCTTTAGGCAGAATGCTGTTGACTGGGCCTACACAGACTGTGCCCGTGGACATTAATGATGGCTAGGATCATAAGAATGAAATGGTCCACCACAAGCCACAGACATCATATAAAAAAAGTTGTTCACCTGGCACTGGAAGGTAGGTTGATGAGAGGTGGACCTTGGTCGAGCCATCTCATGGACAAGGAGGAATTTCTAACCTCTGTCAGAGGCAGTGATGCCTTCACAAGGTCCCACAGTGGAGTGCTGGACATTGGTCCAGAGCTTCATCATGCTCCATGCATATCTACTGTAGCTGCCCCAGATCTGCAGTAGTCTTCTTATATAAAAGTACACTTATGTTCCCTTGTCCTAATATTCTCTGGCCAGCTTAGTAAATTTGTCTGTTTTGAGTTATACAGGAACATTGAGCTTTCACCTGCATACCCAACTGCACAAGACATGGTATTTAAATGTTTGGTTTGAATACACCAGTATTACTATACCTGATTTTAATGTATTTTTCTGGTGCTGGGTTACACTTATGCAGGGTATTGTGCTTTGCAGTGTTCACAAGTGATACTCTGTCTGGCACCACCACTGCAAAAGAGCCACCACCTAAAATTGGAAGCTCTGAAATTGCTGCTGATGATGGTGGGAATGAGCTGGCATGGTCAGGCAGTACAGTATGTGCATTAGACACAGGGAGTATGACCTCTGGATCCCCATATACAAACCACAGACACAGCCTCTGTGTCTGCAGTCATTAAGGAGACACACACCACAAAGGGAGGACATGTTACTGGGGACACTGGCAGTAAAAGCAGTATGGTCCCCCCTACAGGACATTTGTCAGAATCTGCAAGTAGCCCCATTGGGCAGAGGGGCCCATGCAGGAGACCTGATATTGGTACTCAGAGGAAACATGGTTACCACCTTTTTCCTGAAGCTGCTATGTTAAGAGCAGCAACCAAAAAGATGTTCAGGACCATCATGGAGGCACAGACTAGTACCACAACAGCCATTTCAGAGTTAGTTAGTTAGTTAGTTAGTTAGTTAGTTAGTTAGTTAGTTAGTTAGTTAGTTAGTTAGTGTTAGAGTTAGGCTAATGCAGAGTTTGTGAGATGACCTCCAGGAGTGCATGTCTCATATGTGTGATTCTTTTGATAGACTAAATCACCTAGTAGAATGTGCCAAGTCCTCCCATGCTTGTCTGTTGTGCATCAGGAGTTGTCAATAAAGCCAATCCACTGCCACTTCCATGAGTACTGGCCATCATGTCCATTGGTTGCCTAAATCATAGTTGCTCAGCATTAGCACTTCCATGTCTACATCTGTTTTTGAGGTGTCTAGGGCCAGAAAAGGACACCCCCAGTGTCATGACAGTTGCTGCAGTACTGTGTCTGGTAACAGATGTCATTCACAGTCACACAGCATGCTAGCATCTAACCAGAGCCATGTTACTATCAGTACACCTGCTAGTAGGAGCGGTTCAAATGGGTGTGTGCTCCCCCCATCTGTGTAAATGATTCTAACTGCACCATGCCTTTTGTACATTGTTACTTAGGTTGCTTAGATCTGAAACACAGTGTGGCCAGCCTATACATAGGTTGGCACAACCTGTTGTTAGGTATGCATGCATCACATTTACTTTAATGTATTTTCTTTGCTATGGGCTGCTGCGTCTTTGCCAGTGCCATGCCATGCTGCACTCACCTGCATCTAGCAGGTTCCTCTCCTGCTTCTGGCTCCTGCACTGACTTATCAGGTGGTCCAGACTCCACTGCCTAGTGCACTGGGAACTGCTCCTTCTGCCACTACCCTCCATGCTGCAATTGTTTTTTAAGAATGATATTGTGTAACATTGCATATACTGAAAACAGTGTTACTCATATACAAGATCATACTACAAGGCACCACTGAATGAAACAGCTAAAGCATGCATTAAACAACCCAAACACACACTCCACAATGACCTTTACTTGTGAAAGGGTGAAGCTGTACCCCTGATCTAGTTTATTCTCTGAATGTCTGACAGGTGTCAAGAGCTATGGTTCCAAGACGTATCTGGCATCTTCAATAAGATGCCTCATGTGTAATTCTACCCTCATAAACCAGGTCACAGGTGTACCTGGATGGTCTGTAGACACATAGTAGATGATACCCTTTGTATTACAGACCATAGGTCAGTTAACAAACTGCTACCCTTTGTAGTTCATGTACCTCCTGCACAGTTCCCCAGGTAGGGGGCTTTATTTCAATATGGGTGCAGTCTATGCCCTGTAGTACCTCTGTAAACTAGGCAATATCATACATGTAATAACAAAAAAAAAAAAACACTCAAAGAATGTCTTCTCAAAGAACACTTTATTTGACAAGTGCAGTTAAGTGTTTTTGTATTTGATTCATGTAGTTAAACTCTCTTGCAAGTTCTATTTTGTTATTAGTCTATACTATTTGGAGTTTTTATTATTATTATTATTATTATTATTATTATTATTATTATTATTATTATTACTATTGATCTATACTACCTTCTGGGTTGTTCTGTTTTTTGTTACAATATCATAGAAGGTCTACATGAGGTTGCCTCTCTCTTTAGTGTGGTCAGATGACGAAAACGTTTGTGGGCAAAGACACACATTACCATGGCTCATAGTGGCAATAAGTACTTCTTGCAAATATACATTAAACAATGTTTGGCAACCTTTAACATATTTGCAAGGTTCACAGTCATGAACATGGAGATTTAGCTGCATTCATTAACACTGATGTTATGGCTCTGCTTTGCTCACTTTATACTTTTCTGAATCACTCTGCCATCTTGATTTACCTCATTTACATACATGACACCTGTGCTTGTCATTTTACTAATGTTGCTCATACTATATGATTATAGAGCAATTAGCATATATCATGTATAGCTTTGCTTCTTAGCATGCACTGCTCATGGTAAGTGCGTCTCTGAATTGCACACAACCTTCATGAGGATGCTTGTAACACAAAATTGCTTACTGAAATGCAACTAAATTTTCTGAATCCCAGGGATAGTCTTGCTGTCTTTCATGTAATTTAAAATAAAATAGTTGAATAGTTGGCTGCGTATGTTGTTTCTTTTCTGTGACAACATACAGTTCTATGCAATAGCTCACTTTTTTCTGGTTTAACTGCTGTTTCTTTGCATCATTGCATTTTTTCTATAGACCACCAAAGCACTTTCCTTTTGAGATATTTTTTGAATGACAGTGTTATGTACAGGTCATGAAATTTTCTGGGTGTTTGGTTCACTGTTGTAGTCATGTTTTTTTCTGACATCATTACAGTCCTCTTTATCGGAGGAGATGTTTCCACTACACTTGGATGAGTCAACATTGTTTGTACTTTCAGTCAGAGAGAACAAACCATTTGAAGAAATTTCAATCAGACTTGAAAAAAATAATAATTTTTCCATGGGGAGAAAAGCATTTACACCTTCCATGTGGGAAATTTGTCTGATACAGCCTTCTTTTTTTACGTATCCTAACTCCAGGATCACAAAACCTCAGAGAGAAGAGTGAAAACTCTAGACACTTTGAATCAGTGTTGGTGCGCTAATACAAATCGCAATAGCAGAGCTTCTCAACTGAAAACAATGGCTGATGAGTTGCTGCTCAGTGAACTAAACTTGACATGCTTAAACTCTGTCCTGTTTACACCTGATCAAGGGTGGAGAAACTAGTAGAGTTTACAAGCCCATGTTGTCAAGTTTTATAATGTTCAATATGTTGTGCTTCAGCCATATTTGCTACCAGATTTTTGACATTTGTCCTTTTGACTTTAGTCTTTCTGCATTCGATCTTTGGGCACTGGAGATTTAGCAGGGCTTTCACTAAACTACTGTGCATTGAATACAAACTCTATTGGTTAACCTCTCTCAGTACTTTGTATAACAGTGTTTTTTATGTACATTTATACTAATTATCTTAACTGATTATCTGTAGCTCCATGTGGATTGTGTCCCAAGTTATTACCTAAAAAGGATCAGTTTAGACTGGTCTACCTATAAAGTTAACAAGCACTAATTAAGTAAATAAATCTAGATCAAGGTAGAGTCCCAGTGAGAATGAAATGCATATGTTTCCTGATATGCACCTGTCAAATGGGAATCCTGCACCCCTTTAACTGAATCCCTTTATCCATTGCAGCTCAAAATTGAGAGACCATTTCAGATGTGCCTCTGAAGTAAGTAGGACATTGATGGCAATTTGTGTGCAATCAATGGCTCCCAGGACCTTAAAGAAAGGGCTATGGTGTAAAATGCCCACATGGTGTTTGGTCTGTCCTTTGCAGTCCTGGTGAACCAGACATTTTTCACCATTTTCTATAGCATAATATGAAGGAACTTGCTCAGGATTTGCAAGGGTGAGGTTTGCAATGTACCTAATGTATCCCCAGAAGGTCATTGAATGGTCCCTGTAGCTAAGATGGTTAAAGCTACACATACCTTAGTATTCACAGGAATAGGAATACTATGTACCTCTTTGATTCAGATGGAAGTTCCCATGCAGTCTCCCTGTTCACACGGTAATGATTCACAATCTACTGCTATGTCAGGTGTTGTCTGAACTTGCTCCATTGGCATGGATGGCTCCTAAGTATGATATTTTGGGTACTGGGTCCCCTTATATACACCGTGATTTGCAGTGTAAGATGAGTAAGTACCTGGTTTAGATGTTTTTGAGTCAGTCCTCCAACTGGAGTTTTATCATTTGCATGAAGTTCATCAGTTCAATGTCATTACACCTTTATTATCATGTGTTGCACACCCCACTGTTGTGAGCTTCATGTGATCATGCTACCTATTTCTCTGAATTGTCCACATCCTCTACTTTGCTGCGCCTCTCACTAATTTGCACTGCACAGTGGAATAAATGTCAGTAAAACCCAGCCACACTCTCTAGATTTGTTTCAAATTAATTTGTATTCTTTTGTTTGGCTCTTCTCATTCTTCTGTCATGTTCATTCCCTCTTTTGATACATCATTTTTAACTTTATTCTTCTGTATCAGTTTTAGCAGACCAGGTTTCTTTCCTGTATTATTATGTGACAGACCACATTCTTTTCTCTTCAATGCATGAATAATTGGTAGTATAGGTCTTTGTTCTGACCTTTTCTTCAACTAGCCCACAAATAAATAGTGCTCTTTTTAACTGCATGCATGTCTTTTTGTTTCCTACAAGTCTTGCTTTGTGTTTTTACTTAGTGTGTATCCCATGTGTTATTATGTTCACAGATGTTCCTGTTTTGTCTACATTCATATCTACTTCTGTGATTAACATACATACTACTAGTTTTGACTTTCCTGCATTATCAGTTTTACTTATATTGCTTTCTTTGTCAGGGGGTTGACTTAATGGTTAAAGTGTTTACTTGACAGACACAAGGTACAGGGTTTGATTCTCACCTTTGTTTAACAGGCTAGATGTACAGGCTAGATGTAAAATGGTTCACAATGACAGGTAGCATAATACTTACCTATGAACTGTCTTCATTCTCTATTTCATCACTGCTTTTTTAATATTTATTACATATGTTTTGCTGTGTCATCTTATTTATCATCTCTCTCTCCCACTAAAATCTTTTCACTGTATTGCTGCTCAGTGCTTATAATTCTAGTTTTGCACTCTCCTGTCAAATGATTTTTTTCTTACACTTTGCATATATTTTTCTTAAAGCTAGGCACTATCCTTTACAATGATAGTCTTCAGACAGTATCGCGGATGTCTTTTGTTGTTGCTGTCCATTATGTTGATAGTTCATTATGATGACAGCTTGAACTGCAGTATCAGTATATCAGCAGCGCATTTTACTGACAGTTCACTTTGTAGACATAGGTAAGTAGGTTGGTGTTAGAGTAGGGATTGTGTTTATCAGGATGCCTGCAGATTAAAGTTAGAGTAAGGGTTAGGTAAGGGGATAGGTTCAGTTATGCATGTGCATTGGTACCTGTGTGTGTCTGAACCTGTCTTGTGCAGTGATAGTATTAGTGGGTGCCCCCTCACACCTCCTTACTAATGCATGCTAAGCCTAACCATAACCCTGCCCCTAACCTTAACCCTGCATATTACCTTAAAATACATTCTGTAACACTATCACCATTCATAAAAATTATACCTTGTTTTTCTTTTTTAATTAAACTCGTGCTAAAAAGGGTGTATGCCAGAGATGTGATATGTTTACATTGCGCCAGGGTATATTTTTGTTTATTGCCAGTATTGTTAATTTAGATAGTTTTAGTTGTGAGTATTAATGCTTGTTCATAGGTTCATAGGTTCATAGGTTCATACTAGGCTATCTTTGTGGATATTTTTGTCAATATTATCATTTTCAGTATTTTGATTTGTCAGTATTATAAACTACATGCATCTTTTGTAATTATGTCTTTTCTCTGTGACATTTATACATGCTTCTGTGTTGTTTCTCTAAATCCACATATTTTTTCCTTCATTAATTAGTTCCCTCTTTCCTTCTTTTTGTTTGACTTGTCATTTATATCTCTCAGTCTTCTTTGCCAGAATTTCTGAAATGTCAAGGATTCCAGTAAAATCTAATAGCTTGTCTAGCATCATAACTAGTTTAGCCAGTTATTTCTTCCTTACCCTGTCACTGCTACATGACATATTGTGTATTAGTACCCTCCCCTGTTACTGCTACATGACATATTGTCTATTAGTACCCTCCCCTGTCACTGCTACATGACATATTTTCTGTTAGTACCCCCAGCCTAGTACAATGCATCTGTTTGGACAACTCTCCTTTCTATCTTGCACTTTTAAACTTAGATTTTCTTGGGCTCAAAATGACTATTTAAGTTAACCAACCCATCCTTGAATATCACATATACCAGATTATTGGTCTCCTGGTGTGTTACAGAAAAGATTTTAAATTATCCTATCTTGCGCTTAATGACTTTGTGCATTTCTGAAATCTGGCTCACTTCTTCCAGTATGGATTTATACATTGTGTGTTACCATCTATTACAAATATTAGCACTTTGAGTATCTCCACATTTATTTTCATGATTTCCTATGTACTTTGAGTTTAAACTTTTCTTGTTTTACCTATATCATATCCATTTTCTCTTAGGCACCCCTGCTGCTAGTGACTTTTTTCTTATGAAATTTTGTATAGTCCCATAGATTTGAAGTTTTTATTGACTGCAGCCTTTTGTGCAGTTTTTCTTTGGTAATTGTAATACATTTTTGTGATCATACAGAATAACAAAGCAAAATATACCTGTCAGTTTACATGTTTTTCTAATAAAAAAATAACTTCCTTGCCAACATTTTCCATACAGTTATGTCTGTGGAATGCTAGAAGTTTAAATCTCAAAATGCACTCACTCAAAGCACTCCTTAAAACATTGACATTTCTGCTGTGACAGAGACCTGGTTCAAGGCAGCAGAAGGCACCCCTATACTACCAAGCTATAACTCTTTCCATACCTTTCAGCCCCAGAACTTGGACCAAAGCTCCAAAGGCAGTGGTGTTTCCATATTCATAAAGTAAGAGCACACCTCCAGACTGGTAGTCCAACATAACGCATTAGCGATACTTTAGGTGCAGCTAACATTGGGAAAGACAGCGATTCAGGTCATAGCCTGCTATAGGTCCTCAACCATATCCCAAGACTCACACTCCACGTTCCTAAGCACCCTGGAGAATATTAGGGTCCAACCTAACACTCTCATACTAGGTGACTTCAACTACCCCTCCATTAACTGGGAAAGCTACTCATGTACCAGTACACTTGTCCAATGTTTTCTGGAGTTCATTAATTCCAATGCCCTGGACCAGCTCATTCTAACCCTCACTAGAGGTAGCAACATCCTTGACTTGGTCATTATTAACATGGGTGACCATTGCTCTACACCAATAGTCAGCTCCTCGTTGGTTAGATCTGACCACAAACTAATCACCTTGGACATTCACATCCCTCCCACCACCCACCCCCTGCAAAGGTAACCACCATGAAAAACTTCTCCAAAGCTAACTTTGGTCTTCTAAAAACAGAGGTGGCTAACTTCATGGCACCCATGCAAATAGAGAATAGTTGCACGACTGCTGAATCATGCACCAATGCACTGTACGAACACATACACAAATGCATGGATCTCACCATACCCAATAGAACCAAGACGCTCTCCTCCAATAAAAGAAAGCCTGGTGGTCCCCTGCCATAAACAAACTCTACAAACGAAGGAGGAAATTGATGCAGAATAAAGTGAAGTCTCAAGACTGGAAAAACTCCCTTATCAGCCTCAACAAAAAGTTGAGATCCCTCATCAAATCCTCTAAAGCTAGCTATGAAAACAAAATTGCTGCAGATAGCAAAGACAACCACAAGGCCTTCTATAGTTATGTAAAGAATCTTCACTGCAAGCAATGCCCAGATTTGCTCTGAGCTACTGCACAATGGTACCTCCTATACCGAGCCAACAGATATTGCCAATATAGTGGTCAACAGATTCAGTGCCAACATTACCCCTCTCTCCCCCCAAAGGACCTATCACAATACCAGTAGATTGCCAGGCACCCAGTATTACTGCTGCACAGGTTAAAACAGCAATGTCCAAGGCCAAGAATGCAGCTTCTATGGGACCTGACAATATCCCTGGCTGTGTTCTACATGAACTACAGAGTGAACTGGCACCTCACCTGTGTGCCCTGTTCAATCACAGCCTCACCTCAGGCTTTGTCCCTACTGAATGGCGCACTGCTACAGTCATCCCTCTCCACAAAGAAGGAGTGACAACATACCCTGGGAACTATCACCCCATTAGCCTGATGAGTCTGATATGCAAAGCTATGGAACGCATCATCATCATCAATGACCTAATAAGCAAGGATATAGGGAATCTCCAAACTCTGGATCCCACACAGTTTGGTTTTGCGAAGGGTAGATTATGCCTGCTCCACTTGCTCAACTTCTTTGAGGCAGTCACCAGAGCTGTGGATGAAGGCAAAGTGGTTCATACAGCCTACCTTGATCTGGGCAAGACCTTTGATACCATTCCCACTCAGGAATCATAGAAAAACTCACTAAGCTAGGCATCAACTCCTATATTACTAGGTGGGTTGCAAACTGGCTCACAGATAGAACCCACAGTGTGAAAGTAGCTGACTCCAAGTCAGACTGCCATGTAGTCATGAGTAGAGTCCCACAGGGTTCGGTCCTGGGTCCTTTCCTGTTTGGTATCTACTTCTCTGAAGTCCAGGCCAACAAGAAGGGACTCTGGCTGACAAAGTTCGTAGACAATTGCAAGTTGGGAGCTATTATTAACTCTCCAAGTGATGTTGACATCCTACAGAATGACCTTACTGAGACCAAGGACTGGTGTCAGAACCATGGCCTTAAGCTCAATGCCAAAAAATGTGGCATCATCCCCTTTGGGAAAAACCCGGTTCCCATGCATTACCACATTGATGGTCGTCCACTGAATACAGAAGGTGTTATAAGAGATCTGGGAACACAGGTTGACAGCAACCTCTCTTTTTGATCACTACATTGCCACTGTGGTCAAAAAGTCCTTCTATGTGGCACATCTCATTACTAAGGGTTTTGCATTCAGGATGAAAGAGGTCATTGTCTCCCTCTACTCTTCCCTCATAAGGCCAATCATCAAGTACAATGCCGCCATTTGGCATGTACCTCACTAGACACCTGCAACAACTGGAGAGGCCACAAAAGTACCTCACAAAGAAGATCCTAGGCCTTAAACATTTTTCCTATATGGACAGACGCAAAAAACTCCAACTATTCTCTGTCTCATATCGCCTACTTAGAGGCAATCTCTGCTTGACTTACAAAGCCATGTCTGACCCAGCTCTGTTAGAAATGCTATATCTAAAGAAATCCCAATCCCTCCGCACCACATGCTCCAGAGACCTCAACCTCATTACCGCAATCAACAGAACGTACTGGAGGGACAGGTTCATATGTTCATAGGTAGATACTAGGCTATCTGCCCTATGGCATTTATAAGCCTAGCCAGAATGTGTTGGCTTTCACCTCCCTTTTATACTAGATTCCTGTGCCTCTGTCCAGCAGGGCCATAGAAGTGATCCCGGGAGTAAATTTACGATTTCCCATCCACTCATCAAGATTTCTCTTGAAGAGGGTCAACGAGGGGCTTTGCCTATCATGGACTGGGATTCTATTCCAGAGCAAGGGAAGCCTTTGAGATATGAATCTATCCCTCCAGAATGTCCTATTTATTGTTGTGTTAAGGTTTAAATCCCTGAAACATGTAGCTCTAATGGATTTGGTTTTCTTGAGGTGGAGCATGTCCAAAAATTCCGGGTTAGACATGGCCTTGTACGACAGGCAGATATAGCCTCTGAGTAGGCGGTGAGCAACTGAGTAGAGCTGGAGTTTCTTTAGTCGAGCTGCATAGGGCATCTGCTTGAGGCCCATGATCCCCTTGGTGAGGTATTTTTGAGGTCTCTCTAGCTGTTGCAGGTGTCGGGTAAGGTACATCCCAAATGGGGCATTGTACTCAATTATGAGCCTGATTTGCGATGACTAGAGGGGCACAATGACCTCTCTTGATCTAGATGTGAACCCTTTTGTGATTAGGTGAGCTATATAGAAGGTTTTTCTAACCACTTTGGCAATGTGATTGTCAGAGGGAGGGTGGCCTAATGGTTAAGATGTTTGCCTTACAAGCACAAGGTGCAGGGTTTGAGTCTCACAAGGGATAATTGGCTAGGCTTACAATGGCTCGCAAGGGCAGTTAGCTTAGTACTAACCTATGAACCTATGAACCTATAAAGGAGAGGTTACTATCTACTTGGGTCCCCAGATCCCTAATTACTTCTTCCGTACTTAATGGATTACCTCCTATGTGACAGTTTGTGGGCACTTTGTTTTTCCCAAAGGGGATGACTATGCACTTTTTGGCATTTAGCTTGAGGCCATGGTTCTGACACCAGGTATCCATCTGCGTAAGGCCCTTCTGGAGGATGTTTGTGTCAGCTCATGAGTCGATTATGGCTCCCAGTTTGCAATTATCTGCGAACTTGGTAAGCCATAGTCCTCCCGTGTTTGCCTGTACCTCAGAGAAGTATATACCGAACAAGAGGGGTCCCAGGACTGAGCCCTGTGGGATGCCAGTTGTAACGGGTTTAGAGTCGGACATGGCACTTGCGACTCTGACCATGTGAGTTCTATCCCTGAGCCAGTTTGCAACCCATCTTGTGACATATCGGTTAATATTTAAGCTGGTAAGCTTATTTATGATGCCAGAGTGGGGTATTGTGTCAAAGGCCTTTGCAAGGTTGAGGTAGGATGTGTGGACTACCTTTCCCTCATCTATGGCTTTGGTTACTATTTTGAAGAAGTCAACTAGGTTTAAGAGGCAAGATCTGCCTTTAACAAAGCCGAATTGGGTAGGTTCCAGTGTTTGGAGGTTCCCAATCTCTTTGTTTATGAGATCCATGATGATGCGCTCCATAGCCTTGCAGACCAGGCTAGTCAGGCTTATAGGGTAATGGTTCCCGGGATCCGTTGTGGCGCCAGCTTTGTGGAGCGGGATCACTGTTGCTGTATGCCATTCTTTGGGTACATAACCTGTGGTAAGGCTGATTTGGAACAGTGAATTTATGTGAGTGTTTAGTTCATTTTGGAGTTCGTGTAAGACACAGCCTGCGATACCATACGGTTCCATTAATGCTGTGTTTTTTACATTGGAGAGGGCTGCTTTCACCTGTGTGTCTGTGATGTCTGGGGGACTGCATTCTTCTGGGATAGACACTGGTTCTTTTCAGGGGGGAAGGGGGGGTAAAGTTTGCACTGAACCTGTCCGCCAGGATGTTGGCAATGTCAGTGGGTTCAGTGTATTTTGTGCCATTTTGCACCAGCTCAGAGCAGATTTGAGAGTTGCCACCCAGATTCCTGACGTAGCTAAAGAACACCTTGTGATTATCTTTAGAGTCTTTAACGATTTTTCTTTCAAAGCTAGCCTTTGATGATTTTATGAGGAATCGAAGTTTCTTGCTAGTACTGATCAGGGATGCCTTCCCTTTTTGTGATTTTGCCTTATCATGTAATAGTTTCCTCCTTCTGTTGTATAGCTTATTTATGACTGGGGTCCATCAGACTGGTCTCCTGTTTTTGGAGGAGTGAGTCTTAGTTATACTTGGGATGGCACGATCCATGCATTCCTGTAGGTGCTCATAGAGTGCATCTGTAAAGGATTCTGCAGTTTGGGTAGCATTTTCCATTTGCCCGGGGGCTTTGAAACATTCCACCTCTGTCTTGAGAAGTGTGAAGTTTGCTTTTTAGAAATTTTTCACAGTGGTTTCCTTGGCTGGGGGTGGGGTCGGGATGCGGATGTCCACTGTGATTAGTTTATGGTCCGATTTTACCAACGAGGGGTTTACCTCTGATGTGGAACATTGAGCCCCCATGTTGGTGATGACCAAGTCCAATATGTTGTCCCCTCTTATGGGAGTGGTGACCAGTTGTTCCATGGCGTTTGAGTTTATAAACTCCAGGAACAGTTGGGCGAAAGAGTAGGGACTTGAGTAGTTTTCCCAATCAATGTTTGGGTAGTTGAAATCCCCCAATATCATGGTGTTTGGTGAGACATTCATATTCTCCAATGTTCTCAGGAATGCCGAGTAGGGGTCCTGAGACATGGTGGGTGATCTGTAGCAGGCTACAAACTGAAAAGCAGTTTTACCTACTGTCAGTTGCACATGGATGGTTTCTGCTGCCTCGTGCAGTGCCACTAACCTGGAGGTGTGTGTATCCTTGATGAAAATGGATACTCCCTCATCTTTAGTATTTCGGTCCGAGTTCTGGGGCCGAAAAGAATGGTATGAGTTGAATCCTGGTAGTACTGGGGTGCTCTCTGGGGCCTTGTACCAGGTTTCTGTTACTGCACAGATATCGATTTTCTCCATACTGAGGAGTGCCTCGAGTGCATGCATCTTGAGGTTTAGACTTCTGGTGTTGAGTAGCATTACCCTTAGTTTTTTGTTTTTGGTATTGTTTATGGAGGTGGGTTTGTCTTTTGAGCCTTGCCTAAAAAAGGCACTAAGGGGGTGGCAACAGCCTTAGCCAGTATTTGAAAGCCTAAGGGTGACAGGTGCAAGCCGTCCCTGGCAAAGCAATGTAGCTTGTCGAGCATGTCATCCCAAGCTGACAGACACTGGATCCCCTTTGAATGACACCAATAGCTTAGCCAATTGTTAAAATTGTTCATTTTGTCTTTATACTGTGGCATCATTCTTGGTAAGGGCAAGATGCTACTCAGGGTCAGGGTCATACTGGCCTGTGCTACTTGATCAGAGAGCTCCTCTATGTCTCTTTTCATGTAGTCCGGGGAGGTACGTCTCAGGTCATTCACACCAACATGGACAATGACAGAGTCATATTTGTATCTGCTGTGGAGTGACCTGAGTGCTTGTGTTATGTGGTGGATCCTGGCACCCGACAGGCAGCTCACAGTGAACATCTCCTTGTTCAGTCTGGTGAGTGGGACATCAGTGTGCCTGACAATAGAGTCTCCAATTACTAGTGTATTAGGTGTGTTATTTAGCCTTAGGGGCTGCGACTGCGTGGCACACTGACTTTGTGAAGTATGTGATGTGTGAACATTGTTGTGGAGTAGCGGTTGCTTGGATGTCTGCTTTGGAGGTCTCTGTTGCTTTAGCAGATTTTTATTTAGAGCCTCCGAGTATGTATTTGTGAGTTTATGTGTCTTATTTGCTGGTGCAATTGGTCTATGTGAGACTGGTTGTGTGGTGCGAGTGGTTTCCTTCTCCTCCTGACTGACTGTGCCAGTCTTGGGTTGAGAGAGCTCAGCCTCCAGTTTGGCTGTATAGTTGCATCTCTCACATATATTTGAGTTAGTTGGAAGGATGAGAGGGTTGTCTGTGTACATAAGGCAATTGTAACATTGTCTTAAGACTCCCAGATTCACCAGCTGGACTGGAGAGTATACATGAAACTGTGCTTTGGACATGCCTGGATGGTTTAAAGAACTGATTTACTGATTGTCCAGAGTGGACGAATAGGGAGCTTTGTACTTCTGGATAGTATAAGGGGGTGTAGTGCTAAAGTTTGTTAGTGCTTGCTGAGAAATTTGAGCAAATGCTGGGCTGTAGAATGAAGGTTGAGTGCTTCTTTTGAGAGTTTGACTAGTTCTAAGGGAAAAATTGAAGAGCAGACTTTGTGGAGCCTGGAATAGTTTAAAACTGCCTAAATGGCGCTGCATGACATTGCGCAATATTGCGCAATGCACAAAATCACGCAAAACCGTGCTAAAGCGGGTTTTAAGGCAGGGAGTTTGAAAGAGATAGGAAATGGCCCAAAACAGCCAATAAGCTACTAGTTACTGGGCTGAGACCACTCCTGCAGGGACAGATAGGCTGCTCAGAGCTCCCCATTCTCACTGGTGAACAGAGAAGCTTCCTCCTATCCAAGTAAGGATATGGGTAACACAGGAACTATGACACAGCCTAGAGTTCAACAAGACCTGAAAACTGGACTATTCTAGTTCAGAAAACGTGGGAAACAAGGATTATTTTTGTTTTTGTTTTCTTCTTTCACTTATACAAATGAAACTGGGCACAAGAATACAGTAAATGCTTTAGATTGGCTAGCGGACTTGAGTGTGTAGCCTACAACAATTAAACAAGGCAAAAAAACAACTTTTAAAGTGCAAAACACAAAAAATGCAGAAAAACAAACTTTGCAAAACTCAGATAGTTAGAAAACTCGCTTTTCAGCGAGACTAAACAGGTGCTGGTAGAAAAGTAGAGAAAAAAATACTTATAATCTGTTAAAGTCTCTCTTTCACCCTCTGCTGCTTGTAGAACTCTGCAGGACACCACGAGGAGCTGTGCTGAGTCTGTTACCCTCCACACAGAAGGCACCCCAGCCAAGAATCAAACCAGATAACCTGTAGCTGTAAGGCAACAATGGTACAGCTGCATCATCAAATATTAAAAAGGTTGCTCCTCCCCAGGGAGACACACACACAGTTGGCAAGTGCAGGATTCAAACCCTTACCTAACTACATTATGATACTACAACAGTACGCATTTACACAACATGCTATACACATTACTCATAACCCAGAGACTGCCTATGCTATGGAATAGACTTCCCATGTATGTCAAGCAGAGCACCTCGCTGACCATCTTCAAGAAAAATCTTGATGAGTGGATGAAAAATAGAAAATTCACCCCGGGGATAACTCCAGTGGCTCTACTCGACAGAGGCATTGGGAACTAAGGTCAGGTGGCATAATGCCAGGGTAATCCTATGGCTAGGCTTGTAAAGGCCCCAGGACCATCAGCCTACTACACACTTATGAACCTATGGATCTGAAGGTAGCATGGATCATTGTTTTTTCACTAAATGCAGTTGTTAAAGCAGATCCACTGATAGGAGTAGTAAATATACTGTAAACACATGATGTATGCACTGAGGAGTTGACAGAGATGAATATATCATTATTACACATATAAATAACAGTCACGCGTCAATATAGATTCAGAAGAACAGTCTCTACAACAGGAGTGCTGCATATTCTAACTGTTTCTTACTGAAATTGGTACACCTTGTTTGCTGTAGCATAGACTAGATCCAGGCCTGCTGAATCTAGCTTTGTTTGTATGCTTGTTGTTTGTTTATTTCCCTGAAATGCTAATTCCACCTAAAACGCGGCCTTTTAGCACTTCTGTGGATCCCTAGTGATATCTGCATTGCTTACTGTACTTATTTCCTTGTTTCACTTGAAAGAAAGTTACTGTTTGTCATTTTTGCATTTAAGTTACCTGTAACACATTGCATTTAAGTTACCTGGCACTTGCTCACTAAAGCAATGATATAAGTCATCTCTAAAAAAATTAAAAGCACTACACCCTCACAAACTCCCCTTGAGTACCTTGTTCCCCATTGGCCCTTTTTTCAATTATAAAGGAATTCCCAATACTATTCTAGCATGTCCAAAGGTCAGTTGTCAATCTCCTCTCCGGTCCAGCTGGTGAATCTGGGAATCTTGAGGCAATGTTACAACTGCCTCATGTACACAGACAACCCTCTCCTCCTCCCAACGAATTCCAACACATGTGAGAGATGCAACCATATAGCCAAACTGGAGGCTAAGCTCTCTCAACTCAATACTGGCGTAACCAGTCAGGAGGAGAAGGAAACCACACTCACTACAATTCCAGTCTCACATAGACCTACCACGACAACAAACCAAACACATAAACACACAAAAACATACTCGAAGGCTCTAAATAAAAATCTGCCTAAGCAGCAGAGACCTCCAAAGCAGACACCCAAGCAACCGCTACCCCAAAACAAAACACGTGCAACACATAGCTCACAAAGCCAGTGTGCCGAACAGTCACAGCCCTTAAGGCTAAACAACACACTTGATACACTTGTAATAGGTGACTCTATCGTCAGGCACACTGACGTCCCACTCACCAGGCTGAACAAGGAGAAGGTCATGGTGAGCTGCCTGTTGGGCGCTAGGATCCGCCACATAACACAAGCACTCAGGTCACTGCAAGGCAAGTACAAATATGACTCAGTCATTGTCCATGCTGGTGTGAATGACCTGAGACGTACCTCCCTGGACTACATGAAAAGAGACATAGAGGAGCTCTCTGAGCATGTAGCCCAGGCCAGTATGACCCTGACCTTGAGTAGCATCTTACCCTCACCAAGAATGATGCCACAACATGAAGACAAGATGATCAATTTCAACAATTTGCTTAAGTGTTGGTGTCATTCAAAGGGGATCCAATGCCTGTCAGCCTGGGATGACATGCTCGACAAGCCACGATGCTTCGCTAGGGACGGCTTGCACCTGTCACCCCTGGGCTTTTGGATATTGGCAAAGGCTCTTGCTACCCCCATAGTGCCTTTTTTAGGCAAGGCTCAAAAGACAAACCCACCTCCATAGGTATCACAAGGGATAAGAAACTAAGAGTAATGCTACTCAATGCCCAAAGTCTAAACCTCAAGATGCACGCAGTCAAAACTCTCCTTAGCATGGAGAACATCGATATCTGTGCAGTAACAGAAACCTGGTTCAAGGCTCCTGAGAGCACCCCAGCACTACCAGATTATACCTCATACCATGCTTTTCAGACCCAAAACTTGGACCGAACCACAAAAGGATGGGGAGTATCAATATTCGTCAAAGATACCCACACCTCCAGGTTGGTGGCACAGCACGAAGCATCAGAGACTATCCATGTGCAACTAGCTGTGGGTAAAACTGCCTTCCAATTTATAGCCTGCTACAGACCACCCTCCCAAACCCAGGAACCCCACTCGGCCTTCCTGAGAATACTGGAAAATATGAAGGTCTCTCCAAACACCATTATACTGGGTGACTTCAACTACCCAAACATAGACTGGGAGCATTACTCTAGCTCCAACACCCTAGCCCAAAGGTTCCTAGAATTTATAAACTCAAATTCTATGGAACAACTTGTTACCACTCCCACAAGAGGGGAAAACATACTGGACCTGATCATCACTAACATGGGGACACTGTGCTCCAGACCAGAAGTGTATCCCTCACTGGTAAGATCGGACCATAAACTAATCTCACTGGATATTCACATCCCGACCCCACCCCCTGCCCAGAAAACCACAGTGAAAAACTTCTCTAAAGCAAATTTCACATGCCTCAAAACCGAGGCAAAATCCTTCAAAGCCCCCGGGCCTGTGGAAAATACGGCCCAGACTGCAGAATCCTTTATAAACGCATTCTATGAACACCTTCAGGAATGCATGGATCATGCAATCCCAAATAAAACCAAGACCCAATCCTCCAAAGGCAGACGTCCTGTCTGGTGGACCCCAGCCATAAACAAACTATACAATAGAAGGAGGAAGCTACTACATGATAGAGCAAAATCCCAAAAAGGGAAGGCATCTCTGATCAGTATTAGCAAAACCTACGGGCACTAATAAAATCGTCTAAGGCCAGCTTCGAGAGAAAAATTGCACAGGACACCAAGGATAATCACAAGGCTTTCTTTAGTTATGTTAGGAACCTGGGTGGGAATTCCCAGATATGCTCAGAATTAGTCCAAAATGACAAAAAATACACCGAGCCCACAGACATTGCCAACATCCTAGCTGACAGGTTCAGCACAAACTTCTCCCCCCCTCCCCACCAAAAGGGCAAATATCTATCCCAACAGAGTGCTGCCCCCCTGACATCTCAGATGCTCAGGTAAGAGCCGCCCTCTCCAAAGCAAAAAACACAGCATCAATGGGACCAGATGGTGTCCTGGGCTGCGTCCTACATGAACTCCAAGAAGAGCTAAACCCAAACATAAAACTACTGTTCAGTCTTAGCCTTACTACAGGATATGTACCCAAAGAGTGGCATACAGCAACAGTGGTCCCTCTCCACAAAGGTGGTGCCTCAACGGATCCTGGAAACTATCGCCCCATAAGCCTGACTAGCTTGGTCTGCAAAGCTATGGAAAGCATCATCATGGACCTTATAAATAAAGATATTGGGGACCTACAGACACTGGATCCTACCCAGTTTGGCTTTGTTAAGAGCAGATCCTGCCTCTTAAACCTGGTTGATTTCTTTGAAACAGTCACCAAGGCCATTGACGAGGGGAAGGTGGTCCACACAGCCTACCTGGACCTCGCAAAAGCCTTCGATACAATACCCCACTCGGGCATTATAGATAAGCTCACCAGCTTAAATATGAACCCCTATGTCACTAGATAGGTTGCAAACTGGCTCAAGGACAGAACCCACATGGTTAGAATTGCTGGAGCCATGTCAGACTCCAAACCAGTTACAAGTGGCATCCCACAAGGCTCAATCCTGGGACCTGTCTTGTTCGGTATATATTTCTCGGCGGTACAGGCCAACACGGAAGGACTGTGGCTGACCAAGTTTGCAGATGACTGCAAACTGGGCGCCATAATCAACTCTCCAGCCGACCCAAGTATCCTCCAAAAGGGCCTCATAGAAACAGACAACTGGTGCCAGAGCCATGGCCTCAAGCTAAACGCCAAAAAGTGTATAGTCATCCCCTTTGGCAAAAACAAAGTGCTCACAAATTACCACATAGGTGGTAATCCATTAAGTACAGAAGAAGTCATTCGGGACCTGGGGACCCAAGTTGATAGCAATCTCTCATTTGACAACCACGTGGCCAAAGTGGTTAGAAAAACATTTTATATAGCCCACCTAATCATGAAGGGATTCACATCTAGATCAGGGGAGGTCATCGTGCCTCTTTACTCATCCCTCATCAGGCCCATAATTGAGTACAATGCCCCTTTTGGGATGTACCTTACCAGACACCTGCAGCAACTGGAAAGACCCCAAAAGTACCTCATCAAGAGGATCAAAGGGCTCAAACAGATGCCATATGCTACCCGGTTAAAGAAACTCCAGCTCTACTCAGTAGCATACCGCCTGCTCAGAGGCGATCTGTGCCTGACATATAAAGCCATGTCCAACCCGGAATTAATGGACATGTTGCACCTCAGAAAATCCAAATCCCATCGAGCTATGCGCTCGAGAGACTTGAACCTCAGCACTGAAATAAATAGGACATGCTGGAGGGACAGATTCATAACCCACTCGGGTTGGGAGGGTGGCCTGGTGGGTAAGTGACTTGCAAAAACAAAACACAACAAGATTGAATCTCACAGGGGGGGATATGGGCTTAAAATGGCTCACCAGGGCAGTAAGCCTAGTACTAACCTATGAACCTATGAACCTATACAGAGGTTCCCTTCACTCTGGAATAAAATCCCAGTCCAGCGTAGGCAGAGTCCCACATTGACTCTCTTCAAGAGGAATCTTGATGAGTGGATGGGAGATCGTAGGTTTACCCCAGCTATCACTTCTGTGTCACTGTTAGACAGAGGCAGAGTATACTAACCTCAACAAAAGGCATAGCAAAATTAATTTAAAATGGGTGGCGAAAGCCAAACACACTCTGGCTAGGCTTATAAATGCCCTAGGGCAGATAGCCTAGTATGAACCTATGAAGGAGTAACACTGAGACACTCTACAAGTACTGAACAGTTATTCTTGCAGAAGGGGAAGATATTTAACCATCTTCCTTAATAAGAGAGTTTTGGTCAAGTATACCAGAAGCTATTTGCATATAAAGGTCATACCTGATAGAAATTAGTCCCCAAAGCAAGACAATAAAAATTAATTTACTGGATGATTTTAACAAAAGCTGTTGCAGAAAACAGAAGGGTGACTGCTTTCACTAAACAACAAGATAGACCATGCTGGACATGTGATTGTTTTTAATACTGCTGATGAACAGTAACAACTTAAGTTAAAAGATGGACACATTGTGAAGTCAGTTACAGCAAAGGTGCTGAAAAGTTTCCAAGTTCCTTAATGCAGTGGGTGCCAAAGCACATGGCTTGTTATGTAGTCTAATAATGCCAGAGAAGCCTAGGTCAAAACAGTCAGATGAAACTGCAGAGAGTCTGCAGAACCACTTAGTCCCCCAATAATCAGCAACTACATAATATTGCATATGTCGTCAAAGGAATCTAAGGCATCAACCCTGGCTCTGTGGCATACAGGAATGAAACCTTGACTATGACTCAGATGACCCACGTTCAAATAACAGCTCAGGCACAGGAAGCTCTGGGGGGCTGGGGAGAGTGGAGTGTGAGGCTTTCACTGGCACTCCATCAGGAGAGGGATACCTTGGTTGGTTAAATTGCTCCTGTGCAAGCATAGGCTTAAATGACAATAACCACAGGATAAGAGGACATGGGTTTGGCTTTCCAAGAAAATGATGGTAGCCCTCATACACGTGTTTAGAAACACAGGCAGGCTAGTAATAGGCACAGAATATCCTCACAGCGAGGTGGGTGATGGTCAGCAGGTAACAGGCAAAAATAAATAAAAAAGGAATTTAAAGCATAAGAAAATATATCTGGCTAAGTACCAGAGTCATGCAGTCTGGCAGAACTAAACAGGAAAAGTGGCCGAAACTTTAAAATATGAATCAGTGAGTGGAAATGTATAAAGAAAATGTAAGAAAAGAATATTGTCTAGGAAGACCTAACATTAGATGAGGCACTAAAAATAATAACATCCGTAGAAATGGGCAGGATACCAAACAGGATGCTAAACAGTGTGTTGTTAATGAATATGCAAGCTTGTTTTCATTGTGGCAGAATATCTCAACATATCAGAAAACTGGTGATTTAAAGAAATAATGTTCACAAAGCAGAACAATAAACACAAGGTACAGCAACTGTATATGCAAAGCATGAAATGCAAATAAAGTGGTCACTTCAGACATTATTGCCTGAATTTGGACATTATTTATTCACTTTTGCTAATACACTGTATGAATATAAAAGATTACAAAGAGATAGCAGAGGTGAAAGTGAAAAGTAAACAGGATGCTAGGGCAGCGTTATCTGTCATTTCCAATTATGACTACAATTAGCTTTCCTTTCTGTATATACCAGTGAAGAATTTAGAAGTACTACTGAAGTTTTATACTTCTAAGAAATTACATCTTCGGGGTAAGAGGTAAGTGCCAGTAGGATATTATGATAAAATCCAGATATTGGGCTTACATGTGTGTACCTAAGCAGGACCACCATTGTGTGCAGAGTGAATGTGAGAATTTGTCCTGGACTGATTTTTCACTAGCTGCTTACATGTACATTATAGAACAGTGGCTGTGGACTGTATGAATTGCATTGTCAAATCAGAGGGGCATTCGGGCCTCAGTGGGTGGAACAAATGCAGTAAAACCTGGAACTATTTAACTAGTACTATGAGAACCATGAACTTTTAACAATTTTAATAATGGCTTATTTGGAGATTTTTACATGGGAATTGACAAAAAAAAGCATTTTTATGCAGTAAAAAGAATGGTAACATGAGCTCCACGATTCAGAAGAAGCATTGTCCTGATACATGCATTTCCAAGCATGAAGAAGTTCATCATGGTTGCTTCAGTGTTGGTAACTATATCGTTTTCAAGAGAAAAAATCATGCCCCAGCACTGGCATCAGCATATGTCAGTATACTTCAGAAAGCAGCACTGTTGTTGGGGGATTCAAATGGCTCTGTCATAGAGTGGAATAAAGCTCTGACTCTGATCATGGTAATTTGAGATGAATTGGTGATCCAGCCACTGATGGAGAGTGGGACTAAATGGCCAGTGCTGACTCAGACAACTTGGGGGAAATGTGGGTATGACAGCTTCATGTACTGCATGTCTGACATCTGGTAGAAGCCAGCAATCACAACCAGTGCAGTTGAGGGTCAAAAGCAGGCACCTGTGAGAATAAGTGCTCACAAAGTAATGCATATAGAGTGTAGCAGGCACGGATATACACAGAAGTACTTGTGTTGTGGGACTCCAACACTTTGGGACTTGAGCTTCCTTTGGCTGTTGTACTGAGGAAACACAGGGAACAGAAACTCCTGATGGCTGTCCAGATTGCAGCATTCTGTGACTAGTAGATTCCAATGGAGTATGAATGGGCCAGCTGGGTCAGGGAGGACTGATGTTTGGCTGGTAAAAGGGCAAAAAAATTAAGATCCATGTAAAACCCATGAAGACTAAATACCCAGATGCATGTACAGTAAAGAATTATTGAACAGTCCATGACTTAACCAATATACTAAAATTGACGGATGAACAGATCAATACTCATAAAAGGATGAATCACCAATCCAGTGGCCCAAGATGGATGGATGACTGGACATATATCCAGCCATGATGGATGCCACACCGGATAACTCCATATGGATGATGGAATCCAACATCACACTAGCTGAAATAGTTAACCATTTGATTCCTCAAAGCCAAGAAATCTATGCAAGAGATATTCCAGAACACCAGAAAGAAGACAATGGTCTGGATTCATAGTTGTTTAGCACAAGTTACAGGCAAATTACAAAAAAACTGTGGCAATTGGCAGAGCATGAGTGATTCAGAGACACATATCGTAAGAATGCACAAGTGGAACAATGGAATACTTTGCAGCCTGTGCAAATGACTGCATAATGAGGAATCCCATGCAACTAAGGCATGCAGTTTATGCAAAGGATGACATCAAACATGACACAGTGATTCAGAAATAAATAAAAAAGGGTGAAGTGTACCACTGTGCAAACATATTCTGAACACTGGGTATTTTTTAGCATACAGGATATGACTACACTAGCAGTAGCATTGACAGTGTGGCTATCACCAAACAGCAAGTGCTAATAGTCACTATTGGAGCCAGTTCCCATGATGCTGTACATTGCTCTCATCAGTGTCATCACAGAAGGTGCCATTAAGGCTTTAAAAACCAGTACCTCATGGACTATCAGATACTGAACCAATACCATGTGAACAGGCAGGCCATATGAGACCTAGTAAAACTGTATTACCTACAAGCACACCCAAAGGAGATGTGTGGATTTCCCATCCCTGTAGACACAAAAGTATGTGTAGCATTAACTATCTTAGCTGCAGAAACTTTCCAGTAACCAAAACGTGACAAATTAAGTAAATCATAAATGTCAGCCTCTCATATCCTACATCATTTTCTTGGCATCATATTGCAGCATGTCTAGGAACATTTCTGAATTCCCAGACTACAGAAAAGAGAACTACCACTATGTGGACATTCTACAGCATATACCATTTTCTTGAGGTCCAGGGAGCCATAGACTATACACACATCTCCAACAAGGCACATCTGCTCTACATAGATTGAGATACATCAATATGAATGTTTCACTCTTTTAAATGCCAGGTGGTGTGTATTACCCAGGGCCTTATATATAATGTGATCA
This sequence comes from Protopterus annectens, assembly GCF_019279795.1. NCBI lineage: Eukaryota > Metazoa > Chordata > Ceratodontiformes > Protopteridae > Protopterus > Protopterus annectens. The sequence continues at coordinate 1,543,885,378 of NC_056739.1, forward strand.
TGTTCCATGAAGTAGTTCTCATGATCTGCAGATATGGCACAGTTCTGCACACGGGGTTCATAGGATGGGGAACTTCACACTGAGTCATACAGTCAATAGGTGCACATATAGGCAGGTAAGACAGTACTCACTTAACATGGGAGTAGAGAGAAGGCCATATATAATGGTATGACTGTCATGTGTTGCAGGTGACGCTAGATATGCTTTGCACCATGGATAATGACCCCCCCCCCATCTGAAACCTCCACGGCAGAAATAGTACACACTATAATCCATGCAGAAACATGTAATGCCATACAATGCCAGACCACTGAAGGGAAACTTCTGTTGCCTTAACATATCTTATGAGGTGCTACAACATGCACTAGACACCTACAGCAAAACCTTTGTGGTATGTGTCTTGTTACATAATAATGCACTAATGGAAACAGCAAGAGAAACATGTCAACATTTCAACAGGGCTCACCACAGAAGTAGCACCAACAGTGGAAGAAGAGGTTGCAGAGTCAGGGGCCAAAGAGGAAGCAGTGTTACCACGTGTGTGGTTGGGGGCAGGCACAACACATTGCAGCACTGGCAAAGAGACAACGTCTGGTCCATAACTATGGGTTATGGCAAAGACAACACAGAATAAAATGGTAAATGCATTATCAAGTCCAGGCTATGGACTACCCACGCTGTGCAGCAAACACAACATTTCCATACAGGTGGAAGTGAGCAGCACAAGTTCCTTGTCAAGAGAGTACAGAGCTTCATAGCCCATTAATTGGACAATGGCCACAAGTAAACAAGATATTTTATGTGCCCACAGGTGACAATAAAGGTGTGGAACTATATGAATGTTTGCAAGCTGCCTGGTGAGGGATCCTGGGTATGGTGAATGAATGCAATGCACTATATTATTCAAACTTGTACTGGTTAGTATTGTCCTAGCATTTCCCCTATTTACACTTGAGTAGTCAGTGCTAACCCAAATCCCACATCCAAACGATCCCTGTTTATGAGGATTCACTTCCATCCGCTGACAGGAGCACCAGGAATTCCTCCACATTTATGACCTCTTTTTTCATTGATAGTCTACTCCTGGGCATGGATTCCCTTCACCCCTCCATGCATCTGTCTATTGGCCCCATGTAGTGGTATGCACACTATGTTACAGCCTTCTCCCCTTGTAATGTGTTAACATTTCAGCTTCTGTGTATAGGGTCCTCAGTCCTTCCTTAGCTGGCTGATATTCGTATTCTGCTCCACCATGACAGTTGGACATGATGGTGTTATACTTTCATGCTGTACTCCCAGTCACACATACACCATGGTATCTGTCTCAGTATCACTGTCATCCATCCTAGGTGTTGAATGCACTGTTGGGGATTTCTGCCTTGAATATTTTTATATCCACTATCACAGTGTTACTATATAAAGTCCTGTATTCCACAGAATTTTGTTTGTAAGCATTTTCTTGCAAACTAACACTTCAGCTTATAACACGCCATATACTTCACATGTGCTACAGTGCATTGGTGTCACTATCTCTGAATCATATCCAGAGCATAATACACTACACAGGCTAGTTGGTGCTAGCCATACACAGCACAGCACAGCACAGCTCTAGGGAAGGTTTGGATCAACATGCTGATGCACACAGCCTGTCTGGATACATAACTCTGAGTCATTGTGCTACAAATATTTAGCACTATATTACACATCACAAGGTATCAGAAAATGTGTATGTGTGCATGGGCTACCTCAGGTACTAAGAACTGCAGGACTTCTGTCCTGTGGGCTAGGAAGATAGGATATTCTTGTTCATCTCACACAGGGGCTTTTCTGAATACTTACTGGGGAGGTATGATGGGAACCTCTTCACAGTGCTTAACATGAGCTTGCTAGGATGATAAATAATGCCACTGACAGCTGGCCTGGTGGTAGACAGGGCTAATGCACTGCATGCAGCCCAGCCAAGCCTGGTTCAATTAGCATCTAGGGTGACTGATGGAACGGCATGGAGAGATGGGCATGCCCATCCCCAGGGATTAGCTACATGGACATTCCTTGTTATGATCCCTGGTGGAGGTTGGAGATGTTGAATGAGTGGGCATCATCCAAAGAGGAGAAAAGAGTGGTTGACATGGCTGAGCTGCTGTGAAGGCAGGGCAATACACTGCACATCCCCACTACATGCCCACCCCTTGGATATAACCACAATACAATGTATTGTGGGGAGTAATGGGGTAGCCATCAAGTAAATAAGCCCTCCAGCTGAAGATGATGGCAAGACATCCAGCATGCTGTTAGGTTCAGCACTGTTTCCAGATGTATTGCAGTAAGTCTGAGGTTCATAGGTAGGTACTAGGCTATTGGCCCTAGGGCCGATATAAGCCTAGCCAAAAATGTACCCTGGCTTTCACCCCCAAGAATATTATTTTCCTGTGCCCCCGTCGAGCAGAGCCGCAGAGGTGATTCCCGGGATGAATTTCCTATTTCCCATCCAATCATCAAGAGTTTTCTTGAAGAGTGCTAATGAGGAGATTTGTTTGATATAGATAAGTAGTTTGTTCCAGAGTATGGGAAGTCTCTGGGACATCTTCTGTTTATTGTGGTGACAAGGTTTAGTTCCCTAGAGCGTGTAGCTCAGAGGGACTGGGATTTCTTTAAGTGGAGCATGCCCAACAGCTCTGGGTTTGACATAGCTTTGTATGTTAGGCAGATAGAGCTTCTGAGTAGGCGATATGCGATGGAGTAAAGCTGGAGTTTTTTGAGACAGTCTGTGTAGGGCATCTGTTTGAAGCTGGTAATCTTCTTTGTGAGGTATTTCTGGCCTTTCCAGTTGTTGTAGATGTCTTGTGAGGTACATACCAAAAGGGGTGTTGTACTCTATAATGGGTCTAATGAGTGATGAGTAGAAGGGAACAATGACCTCTTTTTTCCTGGATGACAATCCTTTTGTGATGAGGTGTGCCACATAGAAGGATTTCCTGACAACTGTGGCGATGTGAATATCAAAAGAGAGACTACTGTCCACCTGTGTCCCAAGGTCTTTTATCACACTTTCGGTGTTAGTAGACTACCACCTATGTGGTAGCTCATGGGTACAGAGTTTTTACCAAAGGGGATGACAATGCAATTTTTGGCACTGAGCTTGAGGCCATGGCTTTGACACAAGGCATCTGTCTCAGTGAGGACCTTTTGTAGGATGCCCACATCATTAGGAACTTCGATTATGGCTCCTAGTTTGCAGTCATCTGCAAACTTCATTAGCCAAAGACCTTCTGTGTTAGCCTGTACTTCAGAAAAGTAGATAGCAAACAGGAGAGGACCCAGGACTGAACCCTGTGGTACTCCACTTGTCAATGGTCTGAAGATGGATGCCAGTGAGCCAGTTGGCAACCCATCTTGTGACATAGGGATTTATACCTAGTTTAGTGAGTTTATCTATAATTCTAGAGTGGGGGATGGTGTCAAAAGCCTTGGCGAGATCTAGATAGGCTGTGTGAACCACCTTACCCTCATCTACTGCTTTGGTGAATGGTTCAAAGAAGTCAGTCAGGTTTAGGAGACATGATCTGCCTTTTACAAACCCGAACTGGGTGGGGTCCAGAGTTTGGAAATTACCAATGTCTTTGTTTATAAGTTCAATGATGATACTTTCCATGGCCTTGCAGACCAGGCTCATTAGGCTAATGGGGCGGTAGTTCCCGTGGTCCATGGTGGCTCCCCCTTTGTAGAGTGGGACAACTGTCACTGTGTGCCATTCAGTGGGCACAAAGCCTGAGGTAAGGCTATGATTGAACATGGTGCTTAGGTGGGGTGCCAGTTCATTCTGTAGTTCATGTAGAGCGCAGCCTGGGATGTTGTCAAGTACCATGGATGCTGTGTTCTTGGCTTTGGAGAGTGTGTTTTTTACCTGTGCAGCTGTGATTACAGGAACTTTGCATTCTTCCGGTATAGAGATTGGCCCTTTAGGGGGTGAGAGGGGGGGTAAAGTTAGCACTGAACCTATTTGCCATGATGTTAGCAATATCAGTTGGTTCTGTATATTTAGTGCCATTGTGCTCTAACTCAGAGCAGATCTGAGTGTTGCCATTGAGATCCTTGACATAGCTATAGAATGCTTTGTGGTTGTCTTTAGAATCAGTGGTGATTTTGTTTTCGTAACTAGCTTTGGAGGATTTTATGAGGGATCTCAGCTTCTTACCGAGGCTGACCAGGGAGTTCCTCCAATCATGGGATTTTACTCTTTTTTACAACAGATTCTTTCTTCTGTTTTAGAGTTTATGTCAGGGGATTACCATAGCTCTCAACCCTCCATCTCCAAAATGAGGAACACTACCTTTTTTAATGTGTGACAAATGGGCAAAATGTGGAACACTTACTAACAGCTTACTATCAACTTCACTTGGGAAGCTCATAAGATGGTTAAAATGTGCTATTTTTACATATAAAAACTTATCTTGATGAATTAATATGATTCTGCTCTCTTTATTATGCATATCAGTTAAAAAATGGGTCTACTTTATTTACGCAAAAGCGTAAAACCACAAATACATATAGATTGAACCATATGCATCGAAAGTGCAAGACGTCGAAAACTGTAAACGGAAATCTCTGTAGGTGGAGATTTCCATTTACTTCAATGTAGTACAATCTCGGAGTTGGTATATTTAAGTAGCGGGGGTGTGGGAATGCAGCCCCCCACGTGGGGGGTGCGGGGAGGCTTGCCCCCCCCCCCCCCCCGCCTGCATCTTTTTTTTTTTTTTTCTGTGTATTTTTTTTTTCTTTATTAGAACAGTGTAAGAAACTTCTCTGTGTGGAAGATTTTCAGTCCATATATTTCTAGTTAATCACTGTATATTAATCAGATCAGACAATAGTAGTAGAACTAGCGAACGTAAACTCGTCTTAAGTCAAAACAAAACAAAACAAAAAGTAATAATAGAAAATATATAATTGTACAGCATTACTAAGTATTTGAAAGTAATCCAAGCAAGGCAGGCAATCTGTTTCCAATCGAAAATCCTTTATTAAGTACACAGACAAGCAATCCAAGTAAAACAAAACTAGAGTAATAATTTCCTCACAAGCTTTCTAAATATATATATATATATATACTTTTTATCAGGCATGGGAGTGGTTTATTGTGCTGTAAAACAAAGTGTTATTGGTACACATATTAAATTCACATCCCTTTCCCCATCAGTGTGACATTCGAGCTGGTCCTGCCCTACTTAATAGCTGTCATAATAATATATGACCCTTATGTACTTTAAATAAAATTTATAATGATGTGGTACCTCTTATTTAACCAAATTATTAAGTAGATTATTAAGTCTGTGATTTTATCCAAGACAATATACTACATGGCTGGAAATATATCAACCTTAGTTCATTTGGCAATCAAAAATATATATATAGATATATACATATACATTTTGCATGTAAAAATCAATTTCTATTTTCATAACCTATTGTTAACGAAGATCGCTTTCGTCCTTCTAGACTTCTTCAGGTCTGTGTACAAGAACCCTAAAAACTTATATAATTGTATAATTAGTTAGTATTGTTATTACACATCATTTTGAATAAAGTGGAAAAAAGAACCAGAAAAAAAATAAAAATAAGCAAAAATGTACGTATGATGATGGAAACAAAATATACACTTAAATTTCAATTGATTTAAAATGGTATTTAAAATGGTATTTTTTTCTTTATTAACTTTCGAACGTTTAAGAGTTCGACGCATATGTGTCGAACTTTATGCATTCGAACTTTTGAACGTTCAAGTTAATAATTTAGACCCAAAAAAATACCTAACACTGAATGTGTGACAGATACTTTCAATGTGGAACTTTGAGGAACATGAATGTTTCAGGACCTCAAATGAGGAACATTCCTCGTAATGAGGTACACTTGAGAGGTATGGGGACCACCAGACTGAGTTCCTTTTCTTGGAGGATAGCATCTTGGTTCTGTTAGGGAAAGCACGATCCATGCACTCGTGTAAGTGCTTATAAAGTGCATTTGTGTAGGATTCAGCAGTTGTACCTCTGTTGTCCGTTTGCATGGGTGTTGTGAAGTTTGTCACTTCTGTCTTAAGAAGCGTGAAGTTGGCTTTGGAAAAATTCTTTATGGTGGTTTCCCTAATGGGGGGTGGGGGCGGATGTGAATGTCTAGGGTGATTAGCTTGTGGTCAGATCTGACCAATGAGGAATTGACTTCTGCTGTGGAATACTGGCCGCCCATGTTGGTAATGACCAGGTCTAGGATATTGTTGCTCCTGGTGGGAGTGTGGATAAGTTGATCCAAGGCGTTGGAATTTATGAATTCCAGAAAACATTGAGCAAGAGTTGGTACAACTGTAGTTTTCCCAGCTAATGGTGGGGTAGTTGAAATCGCCCATTATTAGGATGTTGGGTTGTACTCTAATATTTTCCATTGTATCAAGAAATGAGAAGTGGGAATCCTGGGGCAAGGTGGGGGATCTGTACCAAGTTACAATTTGGATTGCGGTCTTGCCCAGAGTTAGTTGCACGTGGATAATCTCGGATGCATTACGCTGAGCAACTATCCTGGAGGTGTGGATATCCTTAATGAAAATGGACACGCCTCCACCTTTAGTGTTTCGGTCCAGGTTAGATGGCCAAAAGGTGTGGTATGAATTATAGCCTGGTAATGAAGGGGTGCTCTCTGGAGCCTTGAACCAGGTCTCTATCACTGCACAGATGTTGATGTTCTCCATTTTAAGGAGTGCCTCGAGTGAATGCATTTTGAGGTTTAGACTTCTAGCATTGAGTAGCATTACTCTCGGATTTTGCTTGCTTGAAGAAGATGGTTGATCTTGCAGTGGATGTGGGACACTGGGTAGAGAGCCACAAGATGATTCACGCTGCCAAGTATAGTGTCCCCTTCTGAAAGTGGACCAGAGAGAATTCCCATTATCTACTGTCATCAGTTGCAGAGGGAGGTGTTATTCGAAATTCACTACCAGTTGGATGCCTGCCTCAGCAGAGGGCTTTTTTGTATGGATTGTTGAGTCATGTGTCTGGCAGGCCCCGTCTAGTGGGTCATCAGAGGCTCAGCTTGCCATGATGTCAGCCATGGAGGTGACTGATGGCTTTTTTTTCCTTAATAGGGCATCTATCTGTGACCCTTGCACATTCAAGTGTTTCCCTCCTTAATGTGCCAGTCCCATACTTTGTTCATTGGCTACCTTTCCTCATCTCTAGCTGTCAGCTGTCCACTTCTCTTTGTATGCTAAAAATGGGGCTCTCTACCAAGAAAACAATGCCATACATTACCTCCCACCTGTGATACTGTTTGGTTACTCGTGTTTTCCTCTGCTTACTGTATTCTTCTTACCTACTTCCCTTTCTTCTCATTTCAGTGATAAACTAGGCTATCACATTGTCATGATGACTCTCAGGAGGCTGTCTAGAGTGGCAGGTATGTCACACTTCATTGTGGGCATGAGTATACATGAACTATTCCATACTAAACTGCCTTGGCAATAAGGTCCACCACATCACTCCAGCTTTCAACTATAGAGCTAATCATTCACTGTACCAACCTAGTGCTGATACTCCTCATTGTGTGACAGCTCTTTTTACCAAATAGTCCTTTCTTTGGTATGTTGATACTATGCTGGTGTAGTACATACTCTGATTAGCTTTAGAGCTGTGTTATTCTACATGCTACATACTATTCAGTGTTTGTGTATGATCCACAACCAGTATTTTAATGGTGAATTCATGTGACAGACTTCCCCAGATCACTGGGACATGCTTAGCTGGATGGATGAATATGAAACCACAAATTCACCCCAAGTTTAGTATCTATATCCCACATGGATAGGGACAACAAGTAAATGTCCCAATGTATCCTTGTTCTGCCCATCTCTGGGTTATTCATATGTAAACCAAAAAGGCCTAAAAACTACCATGGGATTGCTGGGCTAAGGACTAGGCTTCTCAAGATCCTTACAGATCAATGGCCTAGTAGGTACCTTCGAACACACACTTACACACAGACAAAAACGTGCATACAATTGTGAAGAAGAATTCAGTTACTCTTTTGTTACCAAGGTTTCATTGTTTATGTACAGGATGTATACATTAAAGGTGTTCCCACTGTCTCATTACTTGAATATAGTTAGCTATTCTGCAACCATAAAATCACAATGGAAGTACAGCATATTTTAATGCTACTGCACATGTGCAGCACACAAGCATCTCTACTGTACTTACACTCCTTGCTAAGTCATGCCATGTTAGAAATTCAAGCAGCTTGAAAAAAATGCATAAAACGTATCCCTGGTCTGCATATTATTTTTTGGTATTGAACTTTGCCAGCAGAAAACACAGTGGTAGAACTGTCATGACTGTTCTTCCCATTTCTCGAATTGTGCTGAGGAATAAATTAAGCTATATGTATAAGCAAACCTCGAGTCATTTTGTAACAGCAGTCTAAAATGTGGCTGTGGGGTTTCTCTAACTTAATCTCGATCCATTAACGGACCCTGATAACAATGCTAGGGTTCCCTGATTCATTTAACTTTGTTAAGGTCTCATGACTCAAATAATCCTACCTATTCACTTCAATATCCTGAGAGACCCTGAATATATTAATTCTGCTTACAGAATGAGTGATCCATAGATCATACCCTGATTGGAGAATGAACGTTCTCCAGTAGGGTATTAACATACAACTAATGCCTGCTAAAAATGAGTCCAATGATTCACAGCAGCATATCAAGCTGCTGTGGAGCTCAGACTGAAAAAAATCTAACAGCTGCCATTATTTTGCACTCACTAAGCAGCATTTCTACTGTTTTTGAGTGTAAATTATATTTAAAAAAAGAAAAGAAAAAAAAAACAAGTGCGTGTATGTTTTACGTCTGTGTGTGTAAGTGTATGCGTGCATGTGAGTGAAAGCGAGAACAATCGAGCCATTATTTTACACTCGCTAAGCAGTGCTTTTGCTGTTTAGCAAGTGTAAAAACTAAATATAACAGAAAAAAACTGCGTGTGTGTGTATGTTTGTGTGTGTGTGTGTGTGTGTGTGTGTGTGTGTGTGTGTGTGTGTGTGTGTGTGTATGAATGCGTGCTTGTGTACATGAAAGCGAGTTGTATATGAGTGAGAGAGAGTGAATATAGAGAGCGAGTGAACACTGGCAGCAGCAGCACTGAGGAGGTATACGTACCTCTCACCTCTTAGATCAAGTTAACTGAATAAAACCTAAAATAAAGGGGGAGAAAAGCTCAAAACAGGAACACATTCCTTTTAAAAAAATCACAAAGTTGCTTCAGTAATGGGATTTGTGTTTTCATGCATTTTCTAAATTGTAAGTGTGTGTGTGTGTGTGTGTGTGTGTGTGTGTGTGTGTGTGTGTGTGTGTGTGTGTGTGTGTGTGTGTGTGTGTGTCTGTAAAAGACAGGGAGAGACCGTGAGATTGATGGAACACTGGCAACAGCAGATAAGAGGTTTGCATATCTCTTGACCTTTTAGCTCAAGAAATCTGGATAAAACCTGAAATAAAGGGGGAACAAAGGCACAAAAATAGGAACAGATTTTAAATGTCCTACTTATAAAAAATTAAGTTAAATAACAGATTTTGTATTAATATGAATTTTCTGAAGGAAATAAAGTCTGAAAGTCAAATGTATGTTATTATTTAGTGACTTCAATCCCAGTGACTGGCAAGAATCCATTTTAGCAGTAAGGGACCAAAAAATAAAGAAAATATCTAGACATTTTTTTTTAAATGATATATATGGGGTGTAACATGTTTCCTCTAACACCATTTACTTATACTACAGCAACTTTGAAACATTAGGAGGAGAAACTATTTTACATCAAAAATATATAGTAGAATCTTCAGTTACAATAATCCTGCTGAAGGCTTCCTGTATTCCTTAGCACATCGGTTGCCTACCAGCTCATTGAATTTTGCTTGAACTCTTTGATTCCTTGAATCAAGTTGTGTAACACCTAGTTTTGTTAATTTGTGGATGTTCTGACCATTAAAAGCTGCAGTCTGTGACTTGAATTTCTAATTCTGTCAGGGGCCAAACACACCCCAAATAATCTTATAGATACCCTATGCCACACTTAATCCAGTCTATCACTCTTTTGTTCTACTAGAGGCCATCAGACTCTAAATCCTGTAGTCAACTGCATAATATCATTATACTGAAGGAGACTGGACTCTTAATTCTGACACGGTCCCCAAACTTGCTAACTGCCAGCTTAACCCTTTAATTTGTGAAATGCTCACACATGATTTAACTCTACTCTGCTCTGCTATGCTGTCTTCCTGAACTACTCACAACATAGGAACTTACAAAACAAAATGAAAAGAAAATGAGATGGCACTGCAACAGCAAAACATGGACAAAATGATCTGCTCAGTAGCTTCCAGGTGTTTGGGCATTCTGCACTAACCTTCAATTAGGATTAAATAGGAAAGAAGTAAAGAAATACAGTGGATCAAAAAAAAAGTAAAGTCTGATAATAGAAGTAAAGCAAAACAACAAATTAAAGTCTGATAATAGAAGCAAACTAAAAATGTAATCTCAAGATGGATGGTGACAGGCAACTGTAGAGTTAATTCTGAAATCTAAGGAAGATCTTGAAGGTTATAATGCACAATGAAGTCGCGAGTCAGAGAAAAAAAAGGCTGGTTAATGAACAACAAAGCATAAAATATTTGATCCCATCTTTAAAATAAATACAACCTTTAATCTCAGTGCAAATACGTAAAAGTGGAATAGCATGATTACATGGAATGTCAAACTGAAAATTGCTGCTACATACCCCTTGGACTTCTCACTGTCTAGTCTCACTACCTTCCCATGTCATTGTTAAGAAACAGCCCCTCCTCTCACTAGTTCTGACTTTTCTTTATGTTCAGTTTAACAAAATCTTGAACAGTGTGTAAATGCCTGAAAAGTATTTTAATGCATTTTATTTTATTACCTTCATGGAGTCAGATCAGGATGACAGTTTTGACTTTGTGGCTCTAGCTGTTTGAGTGCTGCATTATTTGTGCAGGACGGAAGCTGGTACACCTTCTTGCTGATACACAGAAAGGCATGGCAAACAAAGCTTAAAAGCATGGAAGTGGTTATATTGCATTACATTTGTTTCAGGGCAGGAGACAATAACCCATTCTAGTCTGCTCTTTTAAATGCCTTAACATTCTACCTCCTCTCTCCATCCTTCCTTCCTTTCCTCTTATCTTTTTTCCACCTGTCCATGTCCTCTTGAATACTCTATGGAATTCCTTCTTTTTTTTCTTCTGTCCCTAGCTGGTGGCTGGTGGAGGTGGTCACCCCTGTAGTAGGTATGCTGCTGTGGGAGCATGGGTGCAGCTGGATTCCAGACTTCCTTCATGATGCCTTTCCATGCTGTTCTGTCCATGGCAATGTTTCTGTCCTCCTGTAGGTTGAGTCACCATCTTCTCAGGTCATTTAGCCCATATCTACTTTTGTGTAGATCTGTGAACTCTCCAGTTTGCAAGGTGCTCTCTCCATAATAGTCTGTATAGCAAGCGATGGGTGTCCATCCTGCACATGTCCAAAACAGCGCAGCCTCCTTTTCTGGATCTGTTCACTGGTTGTTGGCTGCTGATCACATCTGGTCTAGATGCTCTCATTTCTAATGTGGTCATGAAGTGAGATTCCCAAGATTTGGCACAGGCATCACATTCAGAAAACCTCAAGCTTGTTCAGGGCTAGCTTAAGGGGGATCCATGTTGCCGATCTATAAAGGAGAATTGGCAAGATCAGTGCCTGAAAAAGGCGAATCTTGATGGTGATAGAGATGTTTGTCCTCTTCCACTAACACCGCTTGAGCAAGGTGTTTGTTTGATCTGAACTCCCCTGGGATGGACGGTGGCTTGTGACCCATCAGTTGCCATCACTTTGGTCCTGCCTGCATTTATCCATAGGCTATATGATTGGGCAATGTAGACAATCTCATAGAGGATATCTTTGGCCTCAACATGCAAAAATGGTGTTGTCATCAGCAAACATCAGGTCAATCACAGAATGGACCTTGTCATACTGGACTCTGCTCCTCCCCTCAAAATGTTCCTCATGCTGATGTCCACCACTATGTTGAACAGCAATGAAGAGACCACATCCCCTTGATGGACCCCTGTCTTGATGGTAAGCTCTTCAGGCAGTTTGTTCTGAATGCACACTGGCTGGATGAATCACTGTATGATGTTTGAAGGAGTCTGATGATTTTCTTTGGCACATGCTCAGTCTCCAATGTCTTCCACAGGGCAGGCCAGTGGATACTGTCAAATGCAGACTTGAAGTTGATAAAGATGATAACTGTAAGTTGTCCACACTGGATTCTTTCCTCCATTAGTTGCCAGTGGAATTCCTTACCACTACTCATTCTGGAAGTCTATTCATTGAGTTTACAGCCCTCTCTATGAAAAAACACTTTAGAAGATCCAGGGAGTAAACTGTCCCTAAAGTCCCTGCCTATTCCCCCTCTTTTACCTTCTTTTTATTCCTTTCCTGCTCAGAATGTCCTTTCAATCTCCTGTCATGATCCTGTGCATTGATATCATGTCTGTTATGTGTTTTCAGGCTACAGATGAGAGGAGATCTAGCTCCTCCAGTGTCTGGGAATACTCCTTGCCAACCATCCTACAGCTTGGCCTGGTAACTTTCCTCTGAATTCCTTCATACAGCCTGATGTCTTTTTCCTTATACGGTCTCCAGAATTGCACATAGTACTCAATGTATGGTTTGACCAGGAACCTACAGAGTGGAAGCATTATCTTTTTGCTTCTAGAATCTACTTTCCTAAAGATGCTCCCCAACATTCTGCTGCCAGTGCCTTTTCACTTTACCTCCATTGGTCCAATCCAAGTGTGATTAATTCCCTGATAGCTTTTCCTGCTCTCTTGCTATCACGCATCAGGGATGCTATAATGTAAGTGCAGTACATTACATTGTCTATGTTGAACCTCAACTGACATTATTCTGTTAACTTGTTCAGCCTTTTCAAATCCTTTGCTAGGCTCTTCCTCTGTATATCTTCCACTGCTGCTCCTATCTTTGTGTCATTACCAAAGAAGATGACAATGTTGTCTGCTCCCTGAGATATGTCTGAGACAGACACACAGAAGAGTAAATAATCCAGGTCAGACCCCTGTGATATTCCACTAGTCACATCCACAATTCTTGACATAGTGCCTGTCAACAAAACCTGTGTGTCTTAAGATTCGACCATGCAGCTACCCAGGTCATTAGTATTGGTCTTACCCCCCCCCCCCACCACCACCACCACCATCACCACAACCACTACCATCTCTTCAGTCAAAGGCATTGCTGAAAATTGCTGAAGTCCAGGTAGATTGTCTATTGGTATCTCCTGTCAAGTTACCAGCAAGGCTAGAACTGATTTTTTTTATCCCTTGGTATGAAATAGTCAAGTTAATGAATACCAGTAAGGTGAACAACTTACCAAAAGACTAGGGAAAATAAACTCCAAATTACTTACCATAACAGATTAGTTCAACTGAATTTACTGCCGCACCATTACATTTCCGTATAACTGTGATTTTTTTTTTTTCCAAATTGAAATTGTTATATAGGTCAGCATCAGGTAGAGGACATTCTGTTCACACATCTTACACCCTAAGCAGTAAGAAATGTTCTGAATTTGGACAGGAAAGTATACAATCAAATATAAGTCAGGAAGAAATAGCTACTGTTTTATTTATTCAGATATTTATGTACTTAATCATTTATTACATTTGCTAAAAAGGTATGTATTCTGGTTTGATGACACTTTTCAGTTAAAATTTTGTTTATGTGGCCAGTACATACATACATATAGATCTGTGCATACAGAAGACAGATATGTAAGGAATATATTACATAGTTTTAAGATCTATGGTACAGATACATAGCTATAAGATAACCACAATCGAATATGAGAATTGGGAGTATTTACAGGAAAGAGATGTCTGCATGATGCATTATATCTTACAATCAGGACAAATCACACAAATTCAGTAAACAAACAGCAAACTATATGGATTGAAACGTTCATAAAATTTATAAAATGCCTAGCTGTAAGGCAATCAATGTAGCAGTTTTACAAATATGAAAGCCATGATTCCTTACAACATACTAGTATGTATCATGTATTCAAGATGACTTACAAGCCAAAATAAGATACACATATTTGAAATTTGTGTTAAATGTTGTAATCTGCTCTGTCATATAAGGCATGTAGTGCTGTAGCATACAGTATCCTTGACAAGCATAGTGAATTTATAGTGTAGTGTAGCATTACACATTAACTAATCTGTAGTGCATGGAGAACTGTGATTATGCTCCAGTATAGGAAAAAGACAACCTAGTTAAATGCTACTTTAGCGAGAGACCTGATATTAACAGTGCTTAGAAAGGTACTTAACGACTGTTTATATCAAGATGCATGCTCAGTTCTATCCACTTGTGCTTTCCAAGGGCTTTACAGGCTTTCAATGCTGGTAAAACACATTGAGCTTATTTTTTCCTGTAGCCAGTCATACATGGTGCAAATAAAACTCCAAGCTCTACAAAGAATTATGATCAGGTCTCCAACTGTAACCATTATTTATTTATTTATTTATTTTTATTTAACATTTGTTAACCGGGAAAGTCTGACTTGGAGCAAAGCCAATTTTCAGTGGAGGCCCATGGAGAAATGCTCCAGATGCATGTCTTTTTGATGTGGGAGGAAATCGAAGCACCTGGAGGAAACCCACATGAATGCAGGGAGGACATGCAGACTCCACACAGAAGGCACCCCAGTCGAGAATCAAACCGGAGAACCTCTTGCTGTGAGGCACTACACTACCGCTGCACCACTGTGCCGTCTGAATTATGTGTTCTCAACATCATGCCACCAGACCTTAGCTCCCAGTGCCTCTGTCGAGTAAAGCCACTGGAGTGATCCTTGGGGTGAATTTTCTATTTCCCATTCACTCATCAAGATTTCTATTGAGGAGGGTCAGTGAAGTGCTCTGCTTGACATGTATAAGTGTATTCGGTGGTCATTCAACTGATCTCCATTTGCATGGGTGCCGTGAAGTTAGCCACCTCTGTTTTTAGGAGCCCAAAGTTACCTTTGGAGAAGTTTTTCATGGAGGTTACCTTTGCGGGGTGTGGAATGTGGATTTCCAAGGTGATTAGTTTGTGGCTGGATCTAATCAGGGAGGAGATGACTACTGTTGTAGAGCAATGGTTGCCCATGTTTGTAATGACCAGGTCAAAGATGTTGCTTCCTCTAGTGGTGATAAGAACAAGCTGGTCCGGGGCATTTTAATTAATGAATTCCAGGAAACGTTGGGCAAGTGTATTGGTACATGAGTAGTTTTCCCAGTTAATGGAGGGGTAGTTGAAGTCACCCAGTATGAGAGTGTTAGGTTCGACCCTAATATTCTTCAGGGTGCTTAGAAATGTGGAGTGCGAGTCTTGGGACATGGCTGGGGAACTATAGCAGGCTATGACCTGAATTGCTGTCTTACCCAATGTTAGCTGCACCTGAAGTATCTCAGATTAGTTATGCTGGGTTACTAGTCTGGAGATGTGCATATCCTTTATGAATATGGAAACACCACCACCTTTGGAGCTTTGGTCCAAGTTCTGGGCCCGAACAGTGTGGAATGAGTTATAGCCTGGTAGTGCATGGGTGCTTTCTGCTGCCTTGAACCAGGTCTCCGTTACGGCACAAATGTCCATGTTCTTCATTTTAAGGAGTGCTTCAAACGGGTGCATTTTGAGATTTAGACTTCTAGCATTGAGCAGCATGACCGTCAGATTGCATTTGTTTGTAGCTGTTATGGTGGCAATTTGGTTTTTGGAACACTGCCTTAAAAAGGCACTATAGGGATGGCAAGAGCCTTGGCCAGTATCCAGAAGCCCAGGGGTGACAGATGCAGGCCATCTCTGGTAAAGCATCGAGGTCTGTCAATCATGTTCTCCATTTTTAGGAGTGCCTTGAAAAAGTGCATTTTGAGGTTTAGACTTCTAGCATTGAGTAGTATTACCTTCAGATTTTGAATGCTTGTATCTGTTACGGTGGTGGTTTTATCCTTTGAACCTTGCCTAAAAAAGGCATTATAGGAGTGGCAAGAGCTTTAGCCAGTAACCTGAATCCCAGGGGTGACAGGTGCAGACCATCTCTGGCAAAGCCTTGTGGTTTGTCGATCATGTCTTCCCAGGCAGACAGATACTGGATCCCCTTTGAATATCACCAGAAGCTTAGCCAATTGTTGAAGTCAATCATTTTGTCCTTATACTGTGGTATCATTCTGGGCAAGGCAGGATGCTACTCAGGGCTAGGGTCATACCTGCCTGGGCCACATGATCCAAGAGCTCTTCCATGTCTCTTTTCATGTAATCCAGGGAGGTACGTCTCATGTCATTCACTCCAGCATGGACAATGACAGTCGTATTTGTACTTGTGGAGTGACTTGAGTGCATGCGTTATGTGGCTGATCCTGGCACCCGACAGGCAGCTGACTGTACTTTTCTCCTTATTCAGCCTGGTGAGTGGGACATCAGTGTGCCTGACTATAGAGTCACCTACGACTAAAGTGGTGGGTACATTGTCTTGCCTTAGGGACTGTTGTTGGGTGGCACACTGGTGTTGTGAGCTATGTGTCACATTGGTTGTGACTGGTGTTTGTTTGCGTTTCAGCTTCAGCGGTCCTTGTTGCTTGGGCAGGTTAATGTTAAGGGCCTCCACATATATGGGTTTAGTGTTGCTATGTGTGGGTGTTGATGGTGTGGGTTTTGAAGGGCTATGAGTTGCTTGAAGTGTAGTGCAGGTGTTAACCTTCTCCTCTTGACTGTCTAGCACAATCTTGGCTGGAGAGAGCTTTGCTTCCAGTTTGGCTATGTAAGTGCATCTCTCGCAGGTTATAGTGTTGGGTGGTAAGAGGAGAGGATTGTCTGTGTATATGAGGCAGTTGCTGCATTGCCCCAGTATGCCCAGATTCACCAGGTGGACATGAGAAATCACTGGAAGCTGACCCTTGGACATGCCTGTTTAGGTGTTTTTTTTTGTAAAGTTTAAGAGCTGTTTTCCCTTACCTTTGCAAGGTACTTTGCAGTTATAGGCTGTTTAGTGCCTACAATTAATTTCTCCTTATTGACAAGGAGAGATGAGTGCTTGTATCAGTTTCAGGCTTCCTAGTGCTTTCCAGCAGGTTCTAGAGCAAGTGCTAGTCACAGGGGTTCAGATCTTAGTGCTACTACTGAGACACCAGCTAGTTCTAAGGGAAAATCTGAACAGCAGACTTTCTGGCACCTGGAATAGTTTAACTGAAGCCTCGCAGTGCTGCATGATGCAGAAAATGTGCAAACACACATGTTTTTAAGCCAGAAAGTTGAAAAGGATAGAAATCAGCCCAAAAAGGCCAATAAAATTACAATTTCAGAGCAGGAAACCACTGTTAGATAGGCAGTACAATGCTCACCACTCTCACTGGTAAGCAGTAGGACTTCCCTCTACCACAGCAAGGTCTGGATAGCTTTAAACACAGAAAATAAAGTCCTGAGACAAGCAAAGCCTAGGATATGGACTGGCTAGGAAAGGTGGGAAATGAGCAAACACGATAGTATTTATTTATTTTTTTGTTGAAACAGGCTAAACAATGCAATAATACAGTAAATAAACACAGAAAAGGCTAACACATGAGTGTGGAGTCCTAAACAGTAAATGCTTATGCAATTAAAACTCTACAAAATCTTCCTTTTCCATATGCACTTTATTATACCTTCATAATTTGTTTTCATCTTGTATTCCTTCTTTTGCCCACTCATTTATTACTTACAAAAGTCTCTCATTTTCTGACTCAAGTCATTTCCTTTTAAAAATCATACCTAAATCATGCAGCCAAAATGCTGATTCTTCCTTTCCTATGTGTATCATTTCCTCTAATTCTATTCTGATAATTCTTTTTCTATTTCTTTTAGTACCGCTTTTCTTATTTTCCATTTTCCATATACCCTTTTCAACATCATTTTTCTCACACATCTTTCTTTCATATTCTTCCACAATATTAATACTGTCTTCCTCTTTATATTTTAATTCTCAATCCTTGTTTTAATAACCTCCATTTCTTTTCATTATATTTTAGTTCTTCACCTAAAAAGGTGATACTTTTTTTCCAAAAAAAAAAGAACTTCTGTCTAAAAATATTTTAATGTCTTTCTTAGTGCTTACTTCCTGTCTCCAATAATTTCTCACAGTTTTCCATTTATTTCTTATAATTTCTCCTCTCAGTTCTCTCAGTCTTTTATACATTTTCTACATTAACCACAAGTATGGTATACTCTTTTAAAATGGTTTAATTATTAGATGCACTTTCCACAACTCTGTCTTTTCTTTTTTACAAATATTATTTATTTAACATAATGCCTGTTAACATTTTTTATCCATTTTCCTTCTTTCATTACTTCTGTGCTTACAACTGTCCACATTACTCTGTGGTCAGAAAAAAAAAAACTCCCTACTTAACTTCTTCTATTATATCCTC
This sequence comes from Protopterus annectens, assembly GCF_019279795.1. Classification (NCBI taxonomy): domain Eukaryota; kingdom Metazoa; phylum Chordata; order Ceratodontiformes; family Protopteridae; genus Protopterus; species Protopterus annectens. Next base: position 1,543,903,934 of record NC_056739.1, read on the forward strand.
TGAATATATTACATTATCTATTTCCATTTGTAAATTCCCTCTTTTATTTTCCAAACGGCAATCTACCATTTTCATCACCTCTTTTATTATTTTAATATCCTGTACAATGTTGCCTCTTTTTCCTTACATTTCAATTAAAATCACTTAATATAATTACAGATAAAGTATCACATTTTATCTCTTCAGCCATCTTTTTTTTTCTTTCTCCTAAATTTGTATATGTACATAATACAACCTCCCTGGCTTCATATTTATTCTTAAAAAACACACTAAAACTCTGCCTGCCAACAATACTAGCACATCGTTGATTTTCACTTCTAACAAGCACTGCAATCCCAGAACATGTCCTTCTCTGTTGTCAACACTATTCTTTTACCCTGCAACAATTCAAACTTTTTCCTTTTGCTTGTCTTGACACATCTTACATCCTGTAAACGAACTACATTCAGATCAATACTTTTACACTACTAAACCATGGCCGTTTTTCTAACTTCATTCTTATGCTGTTTTATATTTAATGAAACCACATTAACAGTGACATTTTTCGCATCTGTTTTATCCAGTCTTCTTTTTTCCTCCTCACTCTACCCTTGATAGACTTTGTTACCTGGCTTTCTGATCTCCGTCTTCTTCCACCTCTGTGTCAAGTACGTCATATTTATTTTTCATCAAAACCACTTTTATTTCTTATTTCTTTATATTTCTCCTCTAATATCTTTATTCATATTTGATATGTGTCTAATCTCTCCCCATTGTCTCAACTTCTTTCCCATTGTCAGTTTTCTGTCTTTTCTGTTTTGCAGATATTCTTTATTTTACATACTACCTGTTCATTTTTTTTGTATCCATTTTCCTTCTTTCATTACTTCCTTGTTTTGCTTTTTTATTTAACAGTCATTCACCTTGATCTCTTCCTTATATTTATTCTTTTTCATTTTGTTCACTATTCCTTCCTTCATCTATAATTAAAGGACAGTCAAAATGATCATCTCCCACCACATTTTCTACAATTTGTCAGCAATTCTTCCATGAATGACCAAATTCTTTATATTGCCCACCCTGTCTTTTTTTGCAGTTCTGTATACGATGTTACAAATCACCACAAAAATGTTTTGGGTTGTTCCCAGTATTTTACATGTCCCCTCTTTCCATTCACCATTACCATATTTGATATATGTTTCATTTTGTTGTCTTCTGCATTCAAAGATACCCATACCATGCAAGTACCCATCCAAATTTTTCTTTTGTCCAAAGTTTTTTATGCCATAAACTTTTTGACATACTTTTAAAAATATACACGTCTTTCATTCAGTTTCATCTATGTTCGATGGTTTAAACTATACCAACTATCTTCTTTTTACTTACATATTTATATTCTAGTAAAGATACTCATTCCATGGACTTACAAAATGTTTTTTCTTTTCAAATTCATTTACAAATTGTTCTGCTAATAAAAAAGTCTCAAAAGTCACTTTATAAATCGCATGTCCCTAAATGTTAATAAGGCTCTAATGTCTGTTACATTGAATCCCAGTTGGAGTAATAATATTGTCCAAAATAAAGTACTTGTCAGTGATTTTTCTTCATTTATTAGTTTAATTCTTATCACTGGTCTGCTACTAAAGGCTGGCTCTTGTTACACATTCTCCTGACAAATATTCTCTCCATTATTTTGTACCTGTTGGTGTTGATTTCCTCCATATGTTTCTGCACATGATAGTTTTTAAACAGCAAACTTCCTTCTTTATTTTGCTTTTCTACGTACTCTCTTTCGGAATTACTTGCAGCCCTTCTATAGAGCACATCATTAAGCCAACCACCCCACCAGCTAGATATGTTCCTTTTCATCTCTGTCATTCTCCTTCTACAATTACGGTTTTCTTCCTTTCCAAACCACCTTCTGACTGTTACACTCCACTGCATTGCTTCACCATCTTTTGGTTCATTCTCTTCAATCCTTGACATTAAGACTGGTGTTTCCAAGCCTCCTGAAGCCATAGCCATAACTTCTGCATCACCATTTTCAACAGAAATAGCTCTTTTTTCAAATTCAAAATCCTCCATGTTGTCTGCAACGGTATGGTCACTTTCCATCGTCAAAGTGAATTCGACCCACAGCAGCAGCCTCTGGTGCCACAAAATGGCTTGGAAGAGTACGGAAAGTTCCCTGGTACCCTGGCCAAACTTCCCCTGAACAGTATGAATAAAACCTCAAATCTCCCCTGAAAAGAGGACACTGACCTGTGGAACTAACCTGGTCAACAAAGAGTAAATAAATTTTATCCAAATACTTGGTCCCTTTCCTAACTTCTTCCAATAAATTCCAGCTCCATCTTGCCTGTTTTCTATCCCCTACTTCCAGTCATCTCTATTGGTAAAACTCTTCTTTCTACATTCCCATGTTGGCTTGGTTCTCACAATACTTTATTCTTATTTATAAATATAATATTCTGCACGGTTGCACTTATTCTCCTTAATTGCCTGCATACAAGATCCTACTTTCTCCTTATTTTTTAACCCCCCCCCCAATTTTATCATTATTGCCTTTCCACTTTTATTTGTTATGTTTTGCTTGTGTTACACATATGAGCCTTAACTGTATAGCTCTAAAATATGCCTTCAAATCCAGTAGTCCTAAACAACCCTGTTCTATGGGTAGTAACAACTTATACCACTTTAATTTTGTCCTCTTCCACTCACAAATAAATTCATTCAACTCTTTATTAATTATGGTCCACAACTTCTCCTCTGGTTAGTTAAATTAAGCTTGACCTGTATATAAAACTGAAGGGACTAGAGACAGGTTCACTGTTTATATCTTACTAGCCATATCCATAATCAAGTATATATCTTTTGCTTAGACTCCTCCCACCTATCCTTATATGCTATAATAAAATCCTTTTTAACCCATACACCTAAGTAGTTCTTTTTATGTTCCCGTAGATATGGGTTTTGTTGAACCAATTCATATAGCCTTTGTTTTATCCGTATTTATTTTATATCCTGAAAACTCTTGAAACTGTCTCAAAATACTCCACAACACTTAAACATCCTTTTCTAGATTTATCAAGCACAAAATAATATCATCAGTGAATAAAGCTAACTTTTCTTGATTACCACACACTTATAGTCTTGACATTTTGAGTCTCTTGCTTTACAAACATGTAATTATTAGGAAGACACTGAACAAGTAAAAGGTATTGTTTATAGTAATACAAATCTGAATCATAGACAATCAAAGTTTTGATCCTGCACTGTCAGATAATATAGGTGAGTAGGCTACATAGGGCTTATAGGTTACTTTTGTGAATACAATTGAACATATCTGTTCAACATTATTGACCAGAATGGGATATCCATTTGACCCCACACTTGAACACACTTGGACACAGTGTTATTTTCCTGATAGGCACAATTTCAGTCAATGAATACTGCTCAAGCTTGTTCTGCTGGCATGCAAAGTGTGGGTGCCTTCAGTGTTATATAGACCTTCACAAAGACAACAGCAACAAAGACATTCTAAAGCCTTTCTGGATGTGTTTGCAATACTTGCTATTATGGCAGCTACTGCTGAAGAAGGAAGCACCATTTAATAACTAATATGCAAGTTAGCCTTATGAACAGTGCCACTTAAAGTGAAATTCAGAGTGTATACTTAACAATAACTGACAGCACTAATACTGTAATTAAAAGAATATAAAAGTTATTATGTACAGGCTGGGCTACATTATGCATGTTAGGGAACAGGATGAAGAGACTGAAAACATCATATTAGTTTAGCAGTCCATATTATTTTCATTTTGGGATCTATTAAATTAAAATGTACTCAAACATAATAGTGTATGATGAAAAATATATACATGATATACCTATGGATATATAGCTATACATATGTTTAGCTGTTTCTGAATGCAGTTTTACTTATAAGCTCATTAAATGTCCACTGTCATGCAACTGGGGGTAAACATTTGTTTATGGTTTCTTTGATTTCTGACAATAACAAATCAGCAAGAAAAGAGATAAAGAGAAAGCATCTCTGATCTACTACAATACATACAAAGACATGCCTGTAGTCACTGTTAGCTAGATTCAGCATCTGCTATATAATACAATGAAAATCAACATAAATGCCTGAATACCAGATGCCGGACACTGCTGTTGCTAAGTCTGCCAGTTCAAGACTGTTTGCACATGAGCTCAGAGATACTAATAATAACCTAAAAGTCATTGTTTGAAATAATTTCTACCACAGTTCATAAACTGTAAGCTTCTGAACCCTATCGTTTAGTTATCTGTTTCTGGTCACCATTCTCACAAGTATACAAGTAAACAAAAATTATTATATTTCAGTTAGTTGCATATATATAGATTAATCATATTTTTGAACATTTAAAACAGAGCATAACCACTGGGTCAATGACTCAAAAAATGAACTAGTGCCATTTAAAGCATCCTGTTACTAGAGATCACTCATAATTTCCAGATACAATTTTTGAGTGATTTCCAGCATCAAGTAATGGTCTTTTTGAAAACCATTGTCATAGAATTAAGGAATCAGCTTTTCTGACTCAGGTGACTTTTAAAGATTTAACAATGGTCCAGGAAAATTGTCACCTCTGCAAGTGTACATGTGACCCAAGACCACGGTTATGATTTCTTCTGCCTCTCATGTATACAATCATAACAATGGCAAACCTAAAAGACCTGCCTTCAGGATCCTGACAACCCCTCCCTCTGCCCCCCCAACAGACAGTATTAGCATAAGAAAAGATCTGAGACAGCCTCTATAGTGTCAACAAATATTTATTTATTTGTTCTCTGCTAAAAGGATGCCATGTAAGGGAGATGAACACCCATAATATTGTCTCAATAACCCAGCTCTGTCTTCCTCAGGAATGTCAATATCCACTACCTAAGTCTGTGTATCCATTGTTTTCAAACCCCTCACTGAAGGGGTATCAGGCACATCATCATATAAATAAGTTATCGATTTCCTGTTTGGTATGCTCTTGAAGTAATAGGATCATAGAAAGTTACTAGGCTAATGGCCCCAGGGCCCTTACAAGCCTAGCCAGGTACAATCCATGTTCCCAAGGGTGTCTGGTTCAAGCAGACACTAAAATCAACACCTATTGCCCCTGTCCAAGAGGGATACAGGTTGAACCCCCAGGGGTAATTTCTGGTTACCTATCCAATAGTCCAACTTGCACTTCAATAGGGCAAACGAGGGGCTTTGTTTAACATGAATAGTAAGCTTGTTCCAAAGGTTGGGCAACCTGTGAGACAAACCTATCTCCCCAGCAAGTTCTGTTGATGTCACATACCAGGTTAAGTTCCTTTGAGCAAGTGGCCCATGTGTCATTTGACTTGTGAATGTGCAGCATTTCCATTAAAGCTGGGTCAGAGATTGCTCTATATGCAAGGCACAGTTCACCTCTGAGCCATCTATATGACACAGGGTAAAGTGACAGTGATCTCAGTCTGTCCTCATAAGACAAATCTTGAAGACCCTGAATTTTCTTTGTAAGGAGCCTTTGTGGTTTCTCCAATTGCTGCAGGTGTTTGGAAAACAATATACCAAAGGAAGAATTGTACTCTATTACTGGCCTTATGAGAGAAAAGTACAGGGGGAGTTATAACCTCTTTTTTTTCTGGAGGCAATGCCCTTACTTCCAAGATGAGCAATATAAAATGCTCTTCTTATCAATGTGGAGACATGGTGATCAAAATTAAGGTTGCTGTCAACCTATGTGCCCAGATCTCTCACCACTGACTGTGTGCTTAGGGTATTGCTATTGATGTGGTAGTTTGCAGGAACATCACCCTTGCCGAAGGGGATGATAATGCATTTTTTTGCATTAAGTTTAAGACCATAACTTTGGCAGCAGCCATTAGTCTGCATAAGACCTTCTTGTAGGATGTTGACATTGCCAGGGGTTTCAGTGATCGCTACTAGTTTGCAGTTGTCAGCAAACTTTGTCAGCCACAGTCCTTTAGTTTAGCCTGTACTTCAGAGAAGTAGATTCCAAACAGTAGGGATCCCAGAACTGATCCCTGTGGGACATTCACTAGTTATGGGTCTGCTGAAGGAGATGGAGTCCCCTATTTTGACCATATGAGTTCTATCAGTGAGCCAGTCTGCAACCCACCTGGCAATATATGGGTTGATACCCAGCTGGGTGAGTTAATCAATGATGCCTGAGTGGGGGACTGTGTCAAAGGCCTTGGCTGAGTCCAAGTAGCCCATATACACAGATTTGCCCTCATCTATGGCTTTGGTGACTGTCTTGACGATGTACACCAAGTTTAACAGGCATGATCTTCCTTTGACAAAGCCAAACTGGGTGGGGTCTAGCTTTTGAAGATTTCCTAGACCTTTTTTATTAAGGTCCATGATGATTTGTTCCATGGCCTTGCAGATAATGCTGATCAGGTGAATGGAACTTTTCACTGAATCTGTCAGCCAGCAGGTTTGCTATATCAACAGGTTCTATATATGTAGTACCATTAACTAGGAGTTCAGCACAAATCTGGGCCTCAACTTTGAGGTTACAGATGTAACTAAAGAATGTCACGTAGTTATCCTTAGTTAAGGAAACTAATTTGGATTCATAGTTAGCTTTGGAGGACTTCACTAGGAGTCTTATTTGCTTGTTTAAGTTGGGGGGGTGGGGTGTTTCCAGTTTTGAGACCATTCCTTCCTACTCTTAGATAGCAATTTCTTTCTCCTATTGCATAGCCTATTAATGGCAGTTGTCCACCAGGCCAGTTTGTTTTTCCTTGATGATCTTGCTTTGGTTATATCAGGTATGACAGAGTCAATACAATTGTACAGGTGCTTGTATAAAGCATTGGCATATAGCTCAGCATAGGTGTCTGTTCCATCAGTGGGGGGAGGGGATATGAAGTATTTATGCCATCACATAAGAGGTTAGAATTGGCCTTGGAGAAATTTTTTAGTCTAGCTGTTGCTAAGGGGGGGGGGGGGGGTCTTGTGCTATAGTTACTTCTAGTGATTCTGATTTGTGGTCAGATCTCACCAGGGATGGCCACACAATGGGGGTGGTGTAGTGGTACCCCATGTTGGTGAGCACCAGGTCCAGGATGTTTGAGCCCCTTGTGGCTGCATCAACCAGCTGGTCCAGGGCATTGGAGTTAACGAAGTCCAGGAACCTTTGGGCAAGTGAGTTCAAACACATGTACTTTACCCACTCAATGGACAGGTAATTAAAGTCACCCAAAACTAGGGTGTTTGGTGGTGTCGTGACTGACTCAAGTGAATCCAAGTAGGTTGAGTTGATGTCCTGATTCATGGAGGGGGTCCTATAGCTGGCAATGACCTGAAAAGGGGTCTTCTCTACAGTCAATTGCACCTGAAGTAATTCAAGGAAATCGTGCTGTTTAACCCATCTAGAGGTGCATTTATTTTTAATGAATTTTGTATGTAATTTACCTTCTTTAGTTCCCACACCTTCAGTTTGTGGTCTGAATGTGTGGAAAAAAATGTAACCTGGTATTGCTGGGGTGCTCTACGCAACCTTAAACTAGGTCTCAGTGACTGCACAAATGTCAGCATCTTCCAGGGTGGGGACTGCTTCCAGTGAGTGCGGTTTCTGGTTTAGACTCCTAGTGTTTAGCAGCATAATCTTGAGATTGTTTTTAGAGGGTATTTTTATGTACGGAATTTTGTTTTTGTGACATTGCCTAAAAAAGGCACTATGGGGATGGCAAGAGCCTTAACCAGTAAACAAAATCTAGGGGTGACAGATGAAGACCATCTCTGGCAAAGCATTAAGGTCGGTCAACCATGTCATTCCAGGCTGAGAGATACTGGATCCCCTTCGAATTACACCAGAAACTAAGCCAATTGTTGAAGTCAATCATTTTCTGTTTGTATTGTGGTATCATCCTAGGTGAAGGTAAAATGCTGCTTAAGGCTAGGGACATACCTGCCTGAGACACATAATCCTAGAGCTCAGTCATGTCTCTTTTTGTGTAGTTCAGTGAGGTACATCTCAAGTCATTCACACCAGCATGGACTATGATGGAGTCATAATAGTGCCTGTTGTTGAGAGACTTGAGTGCATGTGTGATGTGGTGGATTCTGGCACCTGACAGACAGCTGACCATGATCTTTCCTTTATCCAGCCTGGTGAGAAGGACATCTGTGTGTTTCACATTTGAGTCACCTAGGACTAAGATGTTTGTTTTTGTGTTATGCTTTAGAGGCTTGACTGGTGAGACACTGGTGTGTGATACATTATGTGTACTATGTTCTGCAGAGGATGTATTATGTGAATCGTGCTTGTGTCTGGGAGGTCTCTGATGTTTAGGTAAGCTTCTTGTAAGAACCTCTGCATATGTAGGTTTATGTGTTATTGGTTTGGCAGGTGCAGGAGGTGAGGTGTGTATGATATGATAACAACCTGCTTAGTATCAGATGAACTGACTGGTGAGTGAGAGAGCCTGGGTTCTAGGTTTTTTTTTTTTTATATAGATTCATCTCTCACATAATGAATTTGTGTGGACTAGAAGCAGTGAGTTGTCAGTGTACATGAGGTAATTGCCACATTGTCTCAGGATGCCCATGTCGACCAGGCTGGCTGGAGTTTGTCCATCCATAAAGCTAGGTAAGTTGATGTGGTCAGAATACAGGGAAAGGACAGGAAGGAGCAGGTGAAGTAGAGGTCAGGAGAAGTGGACAAAAATACGAAGGTCTAGTGGTTAGGATTTGTGTTGGTATGTCGGGAGCTTCACCGAATGCATCACCTGTCAGTGAGGGACAATCATAAGAACTCACTGATGGAGCAGAGTACTATGGGAAAATTTGCAGGAAAAAGTGTTTGTGTCTATAACCACCAATGTTGCCCTCCGCTGCGAGACAGTGCACTATGCACAGTTGTCATGCTATGTAGCAAAGGAGAACAAACTGATCTAAACAAATTAACCGATAACAAAGCTTAAAACTGAGCTCTGTTCCAGCAACCTTCAATCAGATGAATTCCAACTGCACACTCCTGCTACTAGGGTGCAGGGGAACCATCTCCAACAAAAGATGGCTTGGTTTAGTGCTCAGGTTATACAAACAGAACTAGATTCAGCAGGTCTGAATCTAGTCTATGCTACAGCAAACAAAGTACAATAAATCACTTGAAAGCAAACTTTTGAGAGAGTAAAGCTGATAGAACTCATCCATAGCCATTATGTGGGAGTAAAGCTAATAGAACCTGTCCATAACCATCATGGGTGAGGGAAGCTGATAAAACCTATCAATAGCCATCATAGAGGAGGGAAGCTGATAGAACCCATCCATAGCCATTATGTGGGAGTGAAGCTGATAGAACCTGTCCATAGCAATCATGGGGAAGTGAAGCTGATAGAACCCATTTATTGCTATTCTGTCAAATATAAAGTGAAATTCAGGACTCTAAAATTATAATCTCTCCTCCTATAATAGTCATGGGAATGACTGAAAGTTGTTTATTCCTAAAGGATGCAAAAGATTTAACCATTGGGTGATTTTTGCAATCTTACAAATCTGAAAGGTTCCATCTTTCCCACTGAAAAACGTGAGCCATTTTCATTTTCTGTTTTCCTGGAAATAGGTATATAAGAGTCCAGGAACATCTATTGTAGAACATTAGGATGTGCAAGAGGTTGTTTTTCACAAAGCACTTTAATTATTCAAGCAGAAACACCTTGCACAAAATGCACAAAGGGTCCAGTCAATTCCTTACTCCAACTTAACTTCATTTTAATGTCTTCAAGTCTTTTGAGTTTCTAATTGCATGATGGAAATGGACCCCATTACTAAGTAAGGGTATGGTTAGAGTTCATGAAATTAGAATTAAGTCTTTAATGTAAGCCAAGGGTGCTCTTCTCAGAACTCGTAATGTGCCCCAGATTGCATCCTTCTGTAATTCATACTGGATTACATGCATTGGTAGCATATCTCAGTATGACTGTAAATTATTTTTTATTAGACTCATTGTTCCTACTACTACTACTGCTACTGGAACCATTTGGGTATTTTTCTTCCACTTTGCCCTCATTTCTGCCTGCAAATCCTGAAATTTTATGATTTTGTGTCTCTCTGTATGTAGCATACTGTAATCACTAGGTGTAGCAGTTTCAATGAACAATGCTCCTTTTATCTTTTTTCATGAATTATTATGTCTAGTTTTGCATCTATTTTTGAACAGTTGGTAATGGGTAATCATATGTGACATACACTTTATTATTCCCTGTAATGCTTTGTGGTTCATGTTTTCAATGCCTCTCAGCTACTTCTTTCTATATCATAGTGTTTGCACAATCCCCAGTGCAGCAGCCTTGCCACATTATTGTGCCAGTATATACGCCTGCAGCCATGAGAGTATCACACACAGCAACAATATATGCAGATGTTTCCAGTTATTTTTTACAGAACCTATGCTTGTCTGTTTCTCTCACCTTTTCAATAGATTTAGTAAACTAACATGTATCTAGTCCACTATCCTAGGCTGTTGTTATTAGCCTTTCATTTTTTGGTTTCAGTTCACCTCTCCTTAACCATTCCTGTGTCAAATCATGGTCAACATGAGTTTGTTCCAGTAGATCTCTGTATTTGCCTACATATTTATGGCTTTTCCAATTTCTTTCCTTCTCATCTGATCTCCTCATATTCTTTACTTTGTTTTCTAGCACATTCAGCTGCTGTCTAGTTTTTATCTTTTTCAGGTTTGATTTCCATTCCCACATGACACTGAAATGCCTCTGCTAAATTAAGCAAAGATGTCATCTTAGACATCTTCTCATGTTTTAAAACTTCTACTATGTTTAGATCTGATGAGGTCAGCAGATATGTATGCAGTCCCACAATTTCAGCTAGATCTATGCATTTAATCAATTTCAATGAGGTCCATACTTTTTTCAGAGGAAGGAATATATAATCTTGGTATACCTGATTTTTATATATAATTTGAAAAGCATGAAGTACTTTTCTTGTTTTCGTGTCCAATCAATTTAATACTTTTTTGGGTTAGTCAGTCACCCCAAAACTGTACGTAGAAGAAGAAAAGAGATTTATAGCTTGGACTTTATTCCTAGATTTTAATGCAGTTTTCAATATCAGTTTAGTCTTCTGAAGTATCCCTTCATGAATTTTATTTACATTTGTTTGTTTTATTGATGATCTTTCATCGCTTCCCAAATATGTATACTTTCCTTCTTGCTCATGTCCCCTTATACCACATTCCTGTCCCAGGCTGGTATTATCTTAGTGCTGCAGCTTTCCTGTTTTAAATGTTGCTTTTGCACATTCTTATATCATCTGAGGAAGTTTTAACCACTTGTAGTTGTGCTTTCAGCTCCTCATTTGATGAAGTATACAGTTTAATGTTATCCATAAAAAGTAGATGAGAATTTTTTTAACAAGGTTGTTTTCTGGGAGCCAGAGTATAACCATGATCTTATCTGTTAAGTAAACAGATTAATGGATTAAGGGTAAATCAAAACAACAGTGATGACAAATAATTTCACCTTTGTCATAGCTCAGCTGCAAAGTGGTTTGCCACATTTTTTGATCAGTGTAATGTAATTGATCAATGTAAAATGCATTTTATACATTCCTTTACCCAATGAATGTGGATGTTAGCAGATGCTTTTTTATAAGTAATCCATGCCATACTTAAATTATTCTTTTTTTACAATTCTTTATCATGGCTTTATGTAGCAACAATTGATGCTTTGTTTTACATGGTTTTCTTTTGTTAACCGTTTGTTCTATTGCCATAGCTGAGTTTTTTTCCCGTAAATGGTTATAAGCTCTGTTGGCATCAATTCCAATAGATAGTTTTACATTATCAGAAGGCAAGTTATTGGTCTATATTTCTTAGGATGGTATGCTTGTTCACTCCTAAGCAGTGGTATATTTTCCCATTATTAACCAGGTTGGTATCTGTTCAGGATGTACAGGTAAGTAATTCTTACTCAGGGCTGAAACTTTGTGTAAAAATGTTAAGGCTTTTAGCCAAAATCTGTCCATCTGTGCCTGGGCTTTTCCATTCAGGAGTTTTTCGTAATTTTGTCTCAATTTCTTTGGCCATTACTTCATCCAGTTTCATACTCTCTACATTAGATCTTCTTACTGTTTCTTTTAATTCTTCAATCCATTCAGCATATAAATACTTCTCCAAAATGTGTCTATTTCTTCTTGTTTTGGAGCTTATTCTGTTTCTTTTGTTTTGTTTACCAATGCTCTATAAAATCTTTTTTTGGTCATCAATGAACTGCTTATTTTGTACTTTTCTTTTTATTCTCCGCATGTCATCTAAGTTTTCTATCTCTGCTGATATTTTTAGTTTATTATTAGCAATAGTATGCGATAAATCTTGGTCTGTTTTGATACTGTGCATTGCTTTCACCACTTCTATCTTTCTAAGTATTTTTGATGGTCTATTCCCTTTTCTATATTCTTCTAATAGTGATACTTCTTGCCTTAACTGATTTATAGTTTCCTCTAATTGATGCCTTCTTGGTGACATTTTACTTGTTTCCTTGCATTCCTTTCCTTTGTTACTCTATGTTTTTGTGGTAATACTTAATCCATTATCAGTTTAGTTACATAGTAATATATTATATTTATTTGTTATATCACGTGAAATTCTCTTCATAGGTTCATAGGTTCATACTAGGCTATCTGCCCAAGGGCATTTATAAGCCTAGCCCATAGTTATGTGGCTTTCGCCACCCCTTTAGTTTGAATAAAACTATGCCTATTATTTTGCTGTGCCTCTGTCAAGCAGCGACACTGAAGTAATCCCTGGGGTATATCTGCAATCTCCCATCCATTGGTCAAGATTCCTCTTGAACAAGGCCAGCGAGGTGCTCTGCCTCACATGTACCGGGATTTTGTTCCACAGCATAGGAAGTCTCTGGGTGATGAATCTGTCCCTCCAGCATGTTCTATTAATAACCGTGTCAAGGTTTAAGTCTCCCGCCCTTGTGGTTCTGAGGGATCTAGATTTTTTGAGGTGAAGCATATTCATTAAATCTGGGTTTGACATGGCCTTATATGTCAGGCACAGGTCACCTCTGAGCAAGCGGTATGAGACTGAATAGATCTGGAGTTCTTTCAGTCGGGCAGCATAAGACATATTTTTGAGACCCTTTATCCTTTTGGTGAGGAACTTTTGGGGCCTTTCCAGCTGCTGCAGGTGTCGGGTCAGATACATTCTGAATGGGGCATTGTACTCAATCATAGGTCTAATGAGTGATGAGTACAGGGGGACGATGACCTCCCTTGATCTAGATGTGAATCCCTTCATGATCAGGTGGGCAATGTAGAAGGTTTTCCTAACTACTTTAGCAACATGAGTGTCAAGCGAAGGCTACTGTCAACCTGGGTCCCCAGATCCCTGATGACTTCTTCTGTGCTCAGTGGATTGCCACCTATATGGTAGCTAGGGGTAACCTTGTTTTTCCCGAAGGGTATGACTATGCATTTCTTGGCGTTTAACTTTAGGCCATGGCTCTGGCACCAGTTATCCGTCTCTGTGAGGCCCTTCTGAAGGATATCTGTGTCAGATGTGTTTTCGACTATGGCGCCCAGTTTGCAGTCATCTGCAAACTTTGTCAGCCATAACCCTCCTGTTTTTGCTTGTACTTCAGAAAAGTAGATGCCGAACAAGAGTGGACCCAGGACTGAGCCCTGTGGGACACCACTTGAGACAGGCTTTGAGTCTGACATGGCTCCAGCAACTCTGACCCTGTGGGTTCTGTCACTTAGCCAGTTTGCAACCCATCTTGTGATGTATGGGTTTACATTCAAGCTGATGAGTTTTTCGATGATACCTGAGTGGGTTATTGTGTCGAAGGCCTTTGCCAGGTCAAGGTAGGCTGTATGGACTGCCTTTCCCTCATCAATGGCCTTGGTGACTGTCTCGAAAAAGTCAACCAAGTTTAAAAGGCATGATCTGCCTTTGACAAAGCCAAACTGGGTTGGATCCAAAGTCTGCAAGTTCCTATGTCTTTATTTATGAGTTCCATTATGATCCTCTCCATGGCTTTGCAGATAAGGCTTGTCAAGCTAATGGGACGGTAATTTCCAGGGTCGGTGGAGGCACCGCCCTTGTGAAGTGGGACCACAGTCGCCGTACGCCACTCCTTGGGTACGTATCCTGAGGTGAGGCTAAGATTAAACAGCTGTCCTAACTGCGGGTTTAATTCCTCATTGAGTTCATGGAACACACAGCCGGGGACACCATCCGGTCCCATGGATGCTGTGTTTTTTGCCTTGGAGAGAGCAGTTCTCACCTGGGCGTTGGAGATGTTTGGGGGCTACAATCCTCTGGTATAGATATCTCTCCTTTTGGGGGGGGGTTTGCACTGAACCTGTCGGCCAGTATGTTGACAATGTGTGTAGGTTCAGTAATCTTCACATCATTTTGAACTAATTCTGAGCATATCTGGGAGTTTCCTCCTAGGTTTCTAACATAGCTAAAGAAGGCCTTATGATTGTCTTTTGAGTCCTTGGCGATTTTTCTCTCAAAATTTGCCTTGGATGATTTTATGAGAGCTCTTAGTTTTTTACTTATAATGATCAAAGGTGTCTTACCTTTCAAGGATTTTGCTCTATCTTGTAGTAGCTTCCTCCTTTTGTTGTAGAGCTTGTTTATGGCTGGGGTCCACCAGACTGGACACTTGCCTTTGGTACAAAGAGTCTTAGTTTTGTTTGGGATTGCCTGATCCATGCAGTCCTGTAGGTGCTGGTAGAAGGCATTTGTAAGTGATTCAGCAGTTTGAGTAATGTGTGTGAAGTCGGCTTTTGAGAAGTTTTTCACTGTGGTCTTTTTTATTTCAGGTGGGGGCGGGATGAGGACCTCCAGCGAGATTAGTTTATGATCTGATCTCACCAGTGAGGGGTATACTTCTGGTGTTGAACATTGTGATCCCATGTTCGTGATGATGAGATCAAGTATGCTTTCTCCTCTTGTGGGGATGGTGACTAGTTGTTCCATGGCATTTGAGTTTATGAACTCCAGGAACCTTTGGGCTAGAGTGTTTGGGCTTGAGTAGTGTTCCCAGTCTATATTAGGGTAGTTGAAGTCACCTAGTATGATGGTGTTTGGAGATACATTTATCCCCTCCAATGTTTTCAGGAAGGCCATGTGAGGTTCCTGAGTTTGAGAGGGTGGCCTGTAACATGCTACAAATTGCAGAGCAGTCTTGCCTATGGTTAATTGCACCTGGATGGTCTCTGATGCATCATGCGTTGCCACCAACCTTGAGGTGTGGGTGTCCTTTATGAATATGGACACCCCACTCCTTTCTTGGTGTTGTCCGGATTTTGGGGCCGGAACGCATGATATGAGGTGAAACCTGATAGTGCTGGGGTGCTCTCAGGAGCCTTGAACCAGGTTTCTGTCACAGCACAGACATTGATGTTCTCCATACTGAGAAGGGCCTCGAGTGCGTGCATCTTGAGATTGAGACTTCTGGCATTGAGCAGCATTACCCTTAGTTTTTTCCTTTTTGTGTTCTAGGGTGGTAGGTTTAGAATTTGAGCCTTGCCTAAAAAGGCACTATGGGGGTGGCAAGAGCCTTTGCCAATATCCGGAAGCCTAGGGTGACAGGTGCAAGCCGTCCCTTGAGCAGCGTGGCTTGTCCAGCATGTCATCTCAGGCAGACAGACATTGGATCCCCTTTGAATGACACCAGAATTTAAGCCAATTATTAAAGCTGATCATCTTATCACTGTATTGTGGCATCATTCTAGGTGAAGGTAGGATACTGCTCAAGGTCAGGGTCATACCTGCCTGGGCTACATAATCAGAGAGCTCCTCAATGTCTCTTTTCATGTAGTCCAAGGAGGTACGTCTCAGGTCGTTGACACCAGCGTGGACAATGACTGAGTCGTACTTGTACCTGCTGTTGAGAGACCTGAGTGCTTGCGTTATGTGGCGGATTCTAGCGCCCGACAGGCAGCTTACTGTGACCTTCTCCTTACTCAGTCTGGTGAGCGGGACGACAGTGTGTCTGACTATGGAGTCACCTATGACAAGTATGTTTGGTGTTGTATTTGGCCTTAAAGGCAGTGACTGCTTTGCACGCTGATTTTGTTGTTTATGTGTTGTTTGTGTGGTTTATTGAGTTTGCAGTTGCTTGGGTGTCTGCTTTGGAGGCCTCTGCTGTTTAGGTAAATTTTTACTCAGAGCCTCCGAGTATGTCTTAGTGTGTTTATGTGTTTGATTCAGTGGTGTGGTTGAGTTATGTGAGACTGGTATTGTGGTGTGTGTAGTTGCCTTCTCCTCCTGCCTGGTCTTGCCAGTCCTGAGTTGAGAGAGCTCAGCCTCCAGTCTGGCTAAATAGCTGCATCTCTCACAAGTGTTAGTGTTACGTGGGAGGAGGAGAGGGTTGTCCGTGTACATGAGGCAATTGTAACATTGTCTCACAATTCCCAGATTCACCAACTGGGCAGGAGAGGATGCCAGCATCTGACCCTTTGACATGCTAGAAAGAATTATGAGTTGGTATGAGACAGAAAAAGTAGTGGGCTTAGCAGGGAAGTGGGCACTCCTGGGGGTTTTGCTAGTGAGAGATTTGTATAATAGTCGCTGCAAATCTAATAGTCTTGACTACTGAATTCATCTGTTTTACCAGTCTTCTCACATTTTGACTCTTATTCACTTTCTGTCATCTATTTCTTTCACCTATCTAAATTTGTCTATCCATATATATTAACTCAAGCAGGTCTTCCCTTAAATCTTTTTCTTTTGGATTGAGAACATCTTTTTTGTTCTCTGTTTCCTATCAGTAATCTACAGAAAAGTTTTAAAAAATATTCGTAAGAGTTGTCCTCTTCAGATGCACTCTGCTTTATCTGCTGCTCCTTCATATTGGAATCATTTGGCCCATCACTCTGCAACACTACCTGTGTCAGAGTTGCCACGGTTTCCTGCTCCTTCCTTGCTGTACAACTTCAACTGGACTTTTGTACTGGTCTTCTACACAGGGCTCCAGAGCATCGTCGCTGCAAATCTTCTTCAGATGCCTCCTGCTCCACCTGTGCTCCTTAACCTAGGGACCTATAATTCCATCATGCTGTAACACTGCCTGTGTTCGGTTCTCCACACTAAATCCTTCACTTTGCAGATAATCTATAACTTGTTTGTATTTGTTTAAAGGAGAACTGCATCCACAGACTAAAAAAAAACACCACTGTAACAGTGTGCATGTGACCCAAGACCATGGGTCTGATTTCTTCTGCCTCTTGTGTATATAAGCATAACAATGGCAAACCTAAAAGATCTGCCTTTAGGATCCTCTCACACATCATATCTTGATGTTTCCTACATTGTAACACCACTTTGGGACTATATATACGTTTTTATATTTTTAAATGTCATATCAGAGACTGCCCACATGAGGTCCAGAATGTTGATGTAATTTTGATTTTTTTTAGTCTCCATCTAGGTATCCCACAATGCAGTGTTTGACTTTAAAATATTACATCATAGCCACTAAGCTTCTGCCAATACATTGATTTTACATGTGCTTTATCACTTACCCTGCTTTCTTTTAGTCAGTCAGGTTTAATTACCATTTCTTGCTTTTCAATGACTACTTAAAAGACAAACGGAAAATCACACAGAACAGTATTCTCAGTGCATGTTACTTCTTTTTCTTTCTAAGGTGGCCAATTTTCATTCCTTTGTTATGCCTGAGTTGAATTCCTTAAACTCATCTCCCCTCCAGCTAAACCCCTACCATTTGTATCTGTCAAAGTGGCAAAGGGAGTTTGAGATGCTTGCTGCTGTGACTGGTAGCTCACAGCAAGTGATTAACCTCATGTACTGTTTACTTATGCAAGCCTTTTCCTACAGCCAGTGGGGCACATATTGTAGTTGCACCAAAGCCTCTTTCTGTCCTCAAATTGTTATCCATACTCAATACTATTTTAACATGTTGTTTGGCAAACCTTTCAACTTAATTTTGCAGGAATTCATAAGAAGGCAAAATTACTAAATAATTACATCACAAAAACTGTAAAATGTACAATATTATTTTTAAATATCAACGTGATGCTCTTAAAATGATTTTGCTTCAGTATGCATTTTCGAAACAACAATAATTCAAAATTAATTTATCATATTATTGACTTACAGTAATCACCATTATTTTAACTGATGAAAAGCTGAGGGACAAGTCCAGATTATGATTGCAACATCAGGAGTATTCTGCAAAATCAGATATATATTCTTGCGCATTTACCTCAAACTGTAGTGTTGTCTGCATCTACTCTCTGGAATTTGTCTCTTATGACTGTAGGACTTTTCCAAGATTTCTGGAATAATTTTTTTTTTTTACAGCAGAAAATCATTCCTATTGCATTATCTCAGATTTTTTTCAGACATTTTAAGTCAATATGTAGGTCACTATTCACTATTTTATTTGTCTTCATTCACTGTTTTACACTTCTGATCCCAGCCCCTTGATCAAAGCATTGCTATGCATGGGTCTATATCATGGCATCAAAAAGGACATTAACCAAACAGCTTAAAAATCGAAAATGCTGTTCATTGAACTCGCTCTTGTGCACCCCCTGCTAATTATACATACTAACTACGAGATCACACTGCAGTGAGGGAAGGGCAAATTTTCCACTCTTCACTGTACCGTGATCTCACAAAACACACCGCGATGAATGGCATTTTCTATTTTTAAACCATTCAGTTAGCATCCTTTTCGATGCTGTGATATAGACCCGCTATGCACACATTGTGCATTCCTCTTTATAGATGCTCCCACATATTACTATTTATTCTCTATATTTAAATATGCTAGTTATATTCTATTCCCTTTTCAGTTTCAAGATACCACTGTGTCACTTCTTCCATTTTTTTTTTTTAATTACAAAGACAACCCAGGTTCATATCTCTGCATCAGACAACAGAAGAAAGCAAACACACTAACTAGGCAAATACTGGCTTCCTTGGAAAGAATGCATTACTTACCCCCCCCCCCCGCCACTGTCTCCATTAAGAATACAGACCCTACCTATACTAAATATCAGTGTTACACACTCATTTCACAAATGTCCACTCCTATTAAGTGTACTAGCTGTGTTATGTCATAGCACTGACATGCCTTGACACCTTTATTCACCAATAGACAGCTACTGCTGGCATGCTCATATTGGCACTGAGTTTGACTCACAATTAACCAGCGCTGGTCTACGTTTTGGCATCCTTTACCAGAGGTCTAGAGTGTTTTTGCTGAATTCAAGTCATCCAAAGCTAAGAATGAGAAATTACGTTTATTTTGAGTTTTATCTGCACTTTTTCAACTGTATTTAACTGTTTTACTAGATTAATCTGTGCCTTTTTGGCTGTTTTTTTCTGTCTGTTGCTGCTTTATTAACTGCACTTGTTTTGCATTGTAATATTCCTTATATAGCATACACTAGATGCAGACTTGCTGAATTTTCCCTGCTTTTTACACACTTAAACTCAAATTCAGATATCCTAGATTAAGAAGGGCTCCCTTGCACCTTTGTAGCAGAAGAGTTTGGATATTACCTTGTCTGAGCAGGGGATTGCTGGAGGAAGGATCACCATGTAATTTTCTATTGGCAATCTAGATTAAAACTGTTTAATACCTGTATATAAGCCTCACATTTGAGGAGGGTTTGGCTCAATTAACCAGAGCGGCTTTGGGTTTGGCATCTTTTGCCGGAGGTCTATAGTGTTTCTGCTTGAATCCAAGCCAGCCAAAGCTAACAACAAGAAATTAAGTTTATTTTGAGCTTTATCTGCACTTTTTCAACTGCATTTAACTGTTTTACTGTATTGATTTGTGTATTTTGACTGTTTTTCTGTCTGTGCCTGTTTCATTATCTGCACTTGTTTTGCACTGTAATACTGCTTAGATTGCATAGACTAGATCCAGACTTGCTGAATGTAGCCTGATTTTGATGCATTTAAACTCATATCCAGCCATCTTACATTAAGAAGGGCTCCTCTACAACCTTGTGGCAGAAGAGTGAGGATATAGCCTTGTCTGAGCTGGGGATTGCTGGAGTAAGGATCATTGTGTGATTTCCTATTAGCAGACCAGATTAAAACTGTTTAATTTTGCCTGTATATAAGCCTCGAATTTGCACTTATCAGTGCACAATGCAACAAGGGTTACCACTGCCTTGTATAGACGCAAACACCTACAAACACTGTTTTTTCCTAGACACCAGTCAGTGAACTCCTCCCAGGCTTACCTGCAACTCTTCAGAAAACTCAGCTGTGCACTTCTGCATTGCAGGCAACTCAACTGAGGACTGAGCAGTGTCACCACACTTTTTTCATCCCCGATCCTGTATAGAACAAGTCCCCTTGTTTGTCCCAGAGTGAAAGCTGATCTAACCTGCCCTCTCACAAATTAGTACTTACGGATTAACCTACTACTATGGGCAGCTAGTTTCCCAAAATTTCTCCAGCCAGCCTGATTGAAATGGGCATCCTGAGGCAATATAGCAATTGTCTCATGAACACTGACAATCACTTGCTCCTAAAGCAAACAAACACAGTATGTGAGAGACGTAACTATACCATGAAACTAGAATCAGTCCCCTCATGTAACAATAGACAAGACATCAAACAGGTTGTCAGCACATGCACATCTCTCCTCTCACATAAGATAGGGTCAAGACACATAAACCCACATACGTGGAGGAACTCCCCTACAGCCTACCAAAAAAACAGAGACCTCAGAAGTGCAAACAACCCACACATACAGGTAAATTAACATAATCCACCACTACACATAACAATACACATATCAGTGTCTCAAGAATTAAGCCCCATAAGGCAAAACACCTCAAAACCAAATTTCCTGGTCATAGGCGACTCAATAGTGAGACACACTGATGTCCCCCTCACCAGCCTGGACAAGGAGAAGGTCATGATCAACTGCATGTCAGGTGCCAGGATCCATCAAATCACACAAGCACTCAACTGACACAGCAGCAGTTACTGTTATGACTCTGTCATAGTACATGTTGAGTGAAGGCAGGTATGGCCCTAGACCTAAGTAGCATTCTACCTTCACCTAGAATGATGCAACAATACAGACAAAAAATGACTGATTTCTACAATTGGATTAGCTTCTGGTGTCACTCCGGGGGGGTCCAGTATCTGTCTGCCTGGGAAGACATGGTCAACAGACCACACTGCTTTGCCAGAAATGTCCTTCATCTGTCTCCTCAAAGCTTTTGGATACTGGCAAAGATGTTTGCCTACCCCACAGTGACTTTTCTAGGCAATGTCAAAACAACAAAACTTCCAACATAAAGAAATCTACTAGAGACAAACTCAAGGCCATGCTGCTTAAAGGAGAACTGCACCCCAAAACTGAAAAAAAAAAAAAAAACGTTTTCAGCAAATCTTGAACTTTTCTGCATTGCTAATGTCTCTGTATCAAAGTAAATGGTTATTGTTATTTTCTAATTTGTTATACCCCAAAATAATCTGAAGGAGGCTGCCATGGCTATTATTATTTTGTTTTTCAGTCAATGGCTTAACCTTCCTTAGAGGGACAGAAAGAAATCCTTAAGATGAGGGGGTCACTTACTGTAGTTTCCTCTCTCATTAGTTAACGACATTGTCGTGGCTGCTTACTTTTCACTGTCAGTATCAATCTGCATCTTTAATTACGTGGCTTCCTTTGATTTTCATTAGTGGCCATCTTTACTGCATTTTAACAGAAAAAAAGTACGATTATTGGAAGGGTGATTCCAACAATCCTAACCTTGTTACCGATGTAGATTGAACACTAGGAAATATTTATTTTCGAGTTCTCAATCTACGTCATTAACAAAGTTAGCATTATTGGAATCACCCTTCCAATAATCGTACTTTTTTCTGTTAGTTTGATGCACTGACTGTGCTGCTCACTAACCTTGCTAATTAAAGGTTTAAGGGCACTGTTACCTCCACAATATTGCCACTTTTTCTGCTTGCCCACTGTCCTGTTGCAGTATTTTAAGGAACTTTTGAATGACAGGTTTGAAAATGTAGTACAGTTAATTGTTCTTTTAAAAGCAACAATTGTAGTTCAGTGTTCAAGTGTGAGAAATCTGACCCCTGTGATTAATAGGTGTTACTTGGGCTGAGTTGGTTTGTGTTGCATTCACAGTTTTAAATATTGTAGCTAGAAATAAAGACTTTGATGTTAATCTTCATTCCCAACTCCAGAAAAAAACATGCACTTTTGCAGAAATTACTGTGTAGGAAAAAAATGTAAAATCATATACTGACAGAAAATAAGAAGAGTTAAATTAACATTTTTGTGGTACTGAGTTTTATTACAGGGAAAGACATCTGCATCTGAAAACTAAGCTTGAAAGCCCTGCCTTTGTTCTGACTCCAGGTTACACTGTTTATCTGAGGTGTGATGCTGGCAATCTGTGACTGATAAGAGACAGTTACATTTCATTGTTTTCTTAATGTCTCTGTTGCTGGGATAAGTGACCTTAATTACTGTGCCACTCTTAGTAGTTGTTGTGATGTAACAGATGAGACAGATGCAGGAAAGAAGGGCAAACATAGCTATTAAAGTATGTTTTTTCTGTATGTGAAGTGTTTAGTCTTGGATTACGGGGAAAGGAAAACCCTTTTTTGGAAAGAAAAACTTAAATTTTGGGTGGAGTTCTCCTTTAATGCTAGCAGTCTAAACAGTAAACTGCACACCTTGGAAGCACTCCTCACCTTGGAAGATGCTGATATCTGTGTAGTCACTGAGACTTGGTTCAAGGTCACAGACAGCACCCAGGCTACAATGCCTTTCACAAATCAGACCCCAAAATGAGTCTTACCAAAGGTGGAGTTGTATCCATCTTCATTCAATCCAAATACACCTCGAGATTGGTGAAACAGTATAACTCTCTTGAGCTACTCCAGGTGAAAATAATTATAGGTAAAATACCCTACCACATCATAGCTAGCTACAGGTCCCCACCATGAACCAGGAGAAGCACATTGCCTACCTGGACTTGTTAGAGTCACTCAATATGCAACCAAACGACTTGATCATGGGAGATTTCAACTATCCTTCCATCGATTTGGCAACTTAGATGTGCACACTGAGATTCCTGGACTTTGTCAATTTAAATGCCCTGGAGCAGTTAGTCCTCACCCCCATAAGGGGCTTAAATGCCCTAGACCTAGTACTCACTAATATGGGAGGGAATAACTGCACTACCCTTGGTGTGTTGCCCTCCCTGGTAAAGTCAGACCACAAATTTGTCTCGTTTGAAGTAAAGATCAGACCTGACTCCCCCACAGGAGCAAAAAAAATTGTCCAAAGCAAACTATAGCCTACTAAGTGATGGTATATAAAGTTTCAAAGCCCCTGCTAACACAGCCAACAATGACTCCTATGCAGAAGAGTACACAAACTCCCTGTATAGCCACTTAAACAAATGTATTGACTCGGCTGTAAATGACAGGACCAAAACCAGGTCCTCTCAATAAAACAAGCCACCCTGATGGACTACAATAAGTTAAACAACAAAAGAAAGAAACTGATATCTAAGATCAAGAGGGAACTTACTCAACAGAAGAAGAATACCCACCATGGCTTTAACAAGGAAATCAGATATCTTGTAAAGTCCTCTAAAGCTAGTTTGTTTGTGTCTTTTGGCTTTTCCCGGTTAGGGGTCGCCACAGCGGAACTCCGGTCCGCTAATGATTGGCAGTAGATTTTTACGTGCTGGCTTGCTGGGCCTAATGCACAACCTTCAACGAAGGGACGCCCATTCACGCATGTCGCCACACAGAAGACGCTCTAACTGAGAATCAAACGGGCAACGTCTAACTGTGAGGTGACAACACTACCGCAGCACCATCACCGCAGTTCTATGAGACTAAATTAGCATCCCTAGCTAAAGACAATTATAAGGCATTCTTTAGCTACATTTGAAACCTAAAAGGGAAAGCCCAACTGTGTACCAAACTTATAGTGGATGGTACCACTCACACTGAACCTGAGGAAATTGCCAACCTGCTAGCTGACATCTTTGGTGATAACTGCATCCCCCTGTCCCCACCAGCCATATCCCAAAGCGTTCTTGACACCAGTCCTCTACTGAGTAGCTCCAAAGAATAGGTCATACAAGCACTCTCCAAGGCCAAAAACACGGCCTCTACTGGACCAGATAACATTCAGGACTGCTTACTAAACAATCTAAAACAAGACCTAGCAGAACCACTTGGCACTCTCTTTAACCACAGCCTGAGCACTGGCTTTGTTCCAGTTGAATGGAGAACAGCAACAATAATTCCCTTGTAGAAAGGGGGGGGGCATCAGCCAACCCTGCAAACTATTGACCCATTAGCCTAACCAGCCTTATTTGCAAGGCCATGGAAAGAATCATCATTGACTTTATCAATGAGGATATAGGTGACCTTCAAACTCTTCACCCAACCCACTTTTATTTCATCAAGGTTAGAGCTCGCTTAATAAACCTGGTGGACTTCTTTGAGAATGTCACCAAAGCCCTGGATGAGGGCAGTACATGCCACCTATCTTAATTTAGCAAAGGCTTTTGACACAATCCCCTGCTCATGGATCATTGAGAAACTCTCCCTTCTAGGGATTAACTCATATGTCACTAGATGGGTAGCCAACTGGCTTACTGTCAGAATGCACACTGTCAAAGTTGGGGAGTCCACCTCCACCAGTAGACCAGCTACCAGGGGGATAGCACAAGTATCTATACTGGGCCCCCTACTGTTTGAAATCTATTTCTGTGAAGTCCAGGTGAGGCTACCAGGTTTGTAGATGACTGTAAACCGGGCGCAGTCATAGAGTGCCCCAACAATGTTAACATACTACAGAAGGGGCTGATGCAGACATATGATTGGTGCCAAAGCCACGGACTAAAACTAAATGCAAAAAAAAATGCCTCATTATCCCCCTTGGCAAAGAAGTAGCCCCTGCTAATTATGATATAGATAGCACCCGTCTAAGTACAAACCCAGTGGTGCAAGATTTGGGAACACAGGTTGATAGCAACCTAAACTTCCATTACCATGTGTCCATCATGGTAAGGATAGCCTTCTACATTGTGCATCTCATAAGTAAAGGCATTGTATCCACAACTAAGGAGGTTACAACTCTGCTGTACTCGACACTTATCAGACCAATAATTGAGTACAATACTCCTTTCTGTATGTACCTCGTGAGACACCTGCAGCAACTGGGAAACCACAGAGGTTTCTAACCAAGAGAATCCAGGGCCTCCAAAACATGACCTATGTGGAAAGGCTGAAAGCCATGTCACTGTACTCTGTACCACACAGGCTGCTGAGAGGTGACCTGTGCCTGGTCTACAGAACAGTCTCTGACCATGCCCTTATGGAAACGTTGCACATCTGCAAATCAAATGGGACAACGGTCACTCATTCCAGGGATCTCAACCTAGCTTGTGACATTAAAAGAACATGCTGGAGAAACAGATATATCTCCCAGAGATTGTCACTCCTCTGCAATAAAATCCCACTTCATGTGAAGCAGAGCTCCTCGATGACCCTATTTAAGCACAACTCTAACAGCTAGATGGTTGACCATAAATTCAGCCCAGGGGTGGCACCTATGTCCCTCATGGATAGGGGTAGTCAGTGCTGATCATAGAATCGCTTTACTAACAACGACCATCTAACTATGGTAAATTAGGGTACACAGGTTTTTTACAAGGTTAGGTTTGTAAAGGCTCTAGGGACATTAGCCTAATAACATGATATGAACAACAAATGTATATAATGTTCTTATGCCATTATAGTAAATTAACATAAGAATTAAATCAAAGAATATAAAACTTGTAACAAATGCTGCTTAATGCAAAATATTAGTAACCCAGCATCCTCCCCCAGTAGCAACTCGGTCATTATGGCAATTACTTTTCAACACACCCAGGATGGTGAAATAGCAAAGAATGGGACAAGTGTTAATGGGCTGTCAATGTACATCAGGAATTTGTGCATACATCAACAAAAGGGATGCTGACTGTCATTAACTGGCTACTTAGAATCACTACTCTGGAATGCAATTTAGTTTTTTTTTTTTCATTCTGTGATTCCATACATTTTACAGTGTATTTATCTTCCTTATTAACAGCATAGGACAAGATTTTTTACATAGTTTCACATCTTATATGATTCAAAATTGACTAAGGCACACTATCACAACATACAGTGTACGCTCCGGTTCCAAACAGAGATTATGTTGCAATACCAGATCATTTTTAGTCCAAGTCACTAAGCCTTGCATTCCTGTGTAATGTTTTGTCTTTCTATTCAGGCAGCACAGCACTATGAAGAACAGCAAAGTCACACACATAAAACAGTTTTCAGGATCTGCGTGCCACATACACCTGTGTGTATGTGTCTAAGCAACTTCATAAAATGTGCTGTTTCCTCCTGCTTATGAAACAGTACTTTATTTTTCTACGCCTTTTATTAATGATGTAAACACAACAACATGTAGTGATGCCTGGGTTAAATCGTGATAACTGAATACAAGAAGTATCTAGACATGATCTATACCTTAACAGATAATGGAACCCCCAGCACCAAAAGGAAATGTTAACAGTATGATTAACTCCAAATACCTTTTCTTTTTGAGTTCATGGAAAACTTGACTGACTGCACAATTCAGGTCAGGGTAAAAGATGTCAGTTACAAAATGTGGGCCAGATTCAGTAACACCTACACTGTGTGTACACTAAGTCTACACTGTTCTGAATGACTAGACAAGACAAAAATAGCTCCCACCCTTCTTCCTCCTAATTTTAGTTTTCCTATGGATTTTCTTGTAGCCTAATTACTGAGGTGGATTCATAAAGGTTACAACAAAGTGCAGACTATGTGTATACTTAGTGTAATCTTTCTGTGTGCATAGACAGCACAAAAATGTGGTAGGAATGTTCTTCAATATAGACCGTGTACACTTAATGTAGGTCTTACTCAATCAATATAAGAGGATATTACATGTGTCAAAAGCAAGACAAAAACAACTTGGATTATCTATTGCGAAGCACCTGAACAAAACAGGACTAAGGAATTGCAGTTAATTATCTGACTGGCAAGAACAGGGAGTGGTGATAGGAGCTAGTAATTGATTAATTACTAAATCGATATATTAAATTAAATTAGTAAGTAATTATATGACAGAGTCCAATAAAGCAATAATAATAATCGCCACCTACCTCCCACCTGGCAATAACCTCCCCTCTATAGAACAACTACTTTCCTGGGCAGCCACTAAATTCACCCAAGAAACTATTGTTCTTGGTGATTTCAACTTAGATTGGCACTCCTGCACTGCTAACAACCCCTCTGACTTTATTAATCTCTTCAACTTCACCCAAACAATAAACTGCCCAACTTGTTTTGACAAACGGTCTAACAAGCAGTCAACATTAGACTGGATCCTAACTAACAAACCTCGCCTAGGCTTCTTAGCCGGGTGCCTACCTGACTCCCTCGGTGACCACTATCCAAGCTTTCTTTACAGTAAATGTGTATACACCCAAAGCAACATCCTCTACAACTACATCACTTCCAAGAAAAAGTTTTCCCCCACTACTTTCAACCTCCTACTACAACAATGTAACTGGTACCCTTTTAAGCACCTACAATTAGGCAATGTTGTTCAGTACTTCAACGAAACCTTCCTTACAATTCGTAATATTCTAGCCCCTGCCAGAAAAGTTCATAATAGAACCAGGCCCCTCCCATGGCTAACCAAAGACACCACACTACTAATGAAACGTAGAGACAAAGCCTGGTCAGATTATCAGATATCCAGGGACAAAGCTGACCTCCTTAACTATCAACAACTAAGAAACCTAACAAAAAAGAGACAAACAAGTTTACTTCCTATCCTGTCAGCAAAAAAAAAAACAAAAAACAAAACAACCAACAGAAATGTTGGCTTTCCATCAACCAACTTCTAAACCCAGGACATACCTCTACCCTCCAACCCCCACCTGCTACCTCAAACAACTCAGTCGCTATCTCTACTCAATTTAACATCCATTTCATCAACACTGTCACCTCCCTTCTAGACAACCAACCCAGCTACTTACTGTCCCCACCCCAGCCTTAGGCAATCATAGCGCCTTCTCCTTCTCCCCCATACAAACTAAGTACATAAAAACTCTCTTGTCCAAATTCAAACCATACTGCACACAGCTGCTGACAAACTCCCTAATGAATTTCTAAAACTTGCAGCCCCTTAAGTTGCATACCCCCATTTCAATCCTAATCAATCGCTCTATCAAATAACATTATGTCCCACTCCTATGGAAAATATCTCATATTGTACCTCTCCACAAAGGTGGCCCCTCCAAAGAACTAACCAACTATCACCCCATAGCCATACTTTCTCCCCTCGGGAAAATTTCAGAAAAATGCATCCACAACCAGCTCATAACCTACTTGCTTAACAATAATCTCCTTTAAAACTCACAACATAGATTCAGGCCAAAGCACAGTACCAGCACTGTCCCCTAAGCTTCACTAACACCATCCACCATCTCATGAATGAAGGCCAGCATGTCTCTTCCCTATTTCTTGACATATCTAAAGCCTTCATCACCGTATTCCACCAGATTCTACTAAATAAACTATCTTCCTATGTCCTTAGTTCACCATCACTAACTTGGTTCCACAGCTATCTTTCCAACCGTCAACAAGCTACAAAGTGGGAAAACTCTCTTTCCCCCATACTCCCCATCTCCATGGGGGTACCCCCAGGTTCTATTCTCGGTCCACTTCTCTTCATCATATTCACAAACAACCTCAGTACAGCAATCCAACATGCCTCCACACTACAGTATGCAGATTATGCTACCTTTATCTGCTCAGCCCCCTCACCCCAAGAACTCCAACTAAAAATGCAATCTTTTCAGGACATTGAAACCTATCTCTCCCAACACCAACTAATTTTAAATCCCAGTAAAACCAAAATCATAGTTTTTAGCACCAAAAAAAAACAAGACTTCCCAGCTCCCACTATCAATCACCTCTGGAAATGATACCAAACTTGCCGCCACTAACCACACAAAACTTTTAGGTGTCACCATAGACAACAACCTCAAATTTGACATACATATTGCCCAAACCATTAAAAAAGTCCATATCAAACTAGGTATCCTATACAGAGCCAAACAATTCCTAACTCCCAATGCCAGGCTAGCCACTGCTCGCACACACCTTCTATCAACCCTTCTCTACAGCTCTCTTATATTTACTAACCCTTGAAAATCTGACCTCAACAATCTAGAATCATGTTACCATAAAATTGCTAAATTTGCCACTAACCGCCTACCAGATCCCACTACTGCTCATCTCTTTCAATATTAAACTGGCTTGAGGTCCCCAACCTTCTATCTCATACAATCAACTATTAGCCCACAAAATAATCTACCACCCCAACAACTGCCCTGCCATCTCCTCTCTAGTTCAACCTGATACTAATAGCAGACCCCTTAGATCTTCCAACAAATTCCTATTAAAAGTATCCAACTCCTGCAACCAATATGTTGACTCCCTATATTCTCACAGAATAGCCAAACTCTGGAACACCCTTCCAGACATAATAACAAAAAATACAGTACATAACCAATTCAAATCACTCCTAAAGGAACACTTCACCAGTTACTGGCTGTGCTCCTGCCTCTCCCCATGTTAATCTACTCCCCCACCCTTAGTTACCTTTATCACCAGGCCATTTAACATCCCTTTTGTAAACTTTAACTTATATACTATCTACTGCTTTCTCTTGTACAGTCCTACTGATTGCATTATATTTACTGCTCCTGGGTTGTTCCTACAACTATAGTGGTACAGTTCTACTGATTGTATTATATTTACTGCTACTTGTTTGTTTGTACTATTGCGGAGTTTTCCTCCTGGGACTCCGCTAGTTAAAGGGACCTTGATTTGTACTGTTTCTAGATTCTATAAAATAATTACTATTGTACTAATGTTTACTGCTACTATGTTTTGCATATTGTCTTGTATTACTGTGGAGCTTTTTTCCCCGGGTCTCCACTGAAAACGTGCCTCTGCCCAGTTGGACATACCCGGTCAACAAATTTAATAAATAAATGGTGACAGGAGTTAAATGCAAATGTAGGACAGGAGCTGGTTAAGAAAACTTCAAAAGTTTGTGTCTGTGTGTGCAACAGATACCAGAACAGTTGCTGCTCCATGATCACAGTGGAACCATCAGTTGCAGAGTTCTCAGTCTTGGCTGGCACAATGTGTCTGAGCCACCTGACAGTACTTCTTTACTCCACAAGCCAGGCTTAGGTTATTACACTACATCTAATACAATGTTGACAGGCTATGCTACTGCAGCATGTAGTCATCGAGTGAAAAGACAGCCATTTGTGACTATACACTTGAACGAGTATTTTTTTTTTTTAATTTCCAGTTTTCCAGCATGCAAGTGCCTTAGATGCCAGGCACATTTTGTTATACGCGTGTGTACAATAAAAGTTAGTTTAATTCATTTACTGATGCACTCTCACTCAAGTGGCAGTTGCTAACAATGTTGATTGTGCTCCTGTGCAACAGCTTGTGCCTAGGCTAGCTAATACCTTCATCCCATCCTAACTAGATTATTGGCGATGCTTGTCCTTCGAGTGCCAAAATGATGAAAATGTTATTATACATAAAGTGATTTGTAAACAGTCAGTATCTGTTATGTAGTATGTTCTAAGCTGCGGTGCATGTCCTGTGTTTTAAAAGATTTCCACACAGATGTCTGTGATCAAGCAATAATACTTTTCTGTGTGTTACTAAATCATGGCTAAGACCCTGATAATCAAATGTCAGCCTCTCGATGCAATGGGAGAATGAGCCAGGAACAGTGATTCGAGAGAATATGCTGCAACATAGCTACAAGCTTAAAGAACATGAAGTAGCCTGGATATTTTCTACTAATACTGCAGACAGAATGAAGTTGATTGCAGCCACCTGTGCACTTTATCACCATTAGTAGAGGTATCAGAGTCTTTTGTTAACATATATGTGCAAAAGGAAAGTGTCAAGTGTTTTTTCATGTTTAATAAAAATCACATTATTATGGACTAGTTGTCTCCACTGCTTCATTTTATACTAGATATATGAAAATGTGGTTGTTGATCCATTTATCGTTAATTACAAATGTACAACACAAGAATGTATGCAGGTTTCTCAAAATGTACTCTCTAAGGTCTAGTACTGCAAAATCTTCAACTATGAGGCACCACAATTCCATTCATGTTGCCTTGTCCCCTGAGCATAGTACAGCTGACATATATCCGCACCCACCAGAGATTCAAACATACTGGACCTGGTGCTCACCAATATGGGAGAGAGCTGCACCTACACCTCTGTGTCATGTCCCCACTAATAAGGTTGGCCCATAAATCAGTCTCCTTTAAAATAAAAATCGACTTGGCAACCCCAGCAAACCTGTAACAGTTAAGAGCTATTCTAAAACAAACTACATCCTATTAATCACCCCTCTCAACCCCAAGTTCACAATAGCCTATGAGGAACTGTTCACAAAGACTCTGTATAACTATGTAAATGCCTGCATAGAGGCTGCTGTACCTACTAGAAGTAAGCCCAAAACAAACTGTAAAAATTCTGTATTCTGTATTCTTTGTCTATATTTTTCTAAACATGTCTGCCTGAGTTTATCACTCAGTGATGTATGTATTGTCTCTTTTTTGGTATGTGGAGCTTTTCTCGCCGGGCCTCCGCTGAAAATAGACATATATCCAGTCAGCCTATCCCAGTCAACAAATGTAAAATAAAATAAATAAATAAAAACAAACCAAGTTGATGGAATGCTAACCTTAATATACAGGAAAATAACAAAAGGAAAAAAGTCATGGCTAAAATAAGGAAGTGCAACTCTCATGATAGGACTTTGCTAACAGGAAACTAAGAGGGACTAATTAAGTCTAACAAGGCCATTTACAAGGTCGATAGACTCACACTCTAAAGAGAACCACAAGGCCTTCTACAGCTACGTCTGAAACTTCAAAGGCAGCACAGATCAATGTACCAAACTGGTTTTCAATGTACCATCTCCACTGAGCAGAGTGACATAGCAAATTTGCTGGCTGACAAATTCATCTCAAACTTAATCCCCATTTCCCCCTCCACCTTCCTACTAGCCTAAATCCTCCAACTATTAAAAGGGGGCAGGTCCTGGTGTCACTCTCTAAGGCCAAACACACAGCCTGACTGGGCCTGACAATATCCCGGGAAGCCTCCTAAATAGCTGGACACATCATCTATCAGGACCACTTGAGTCGCTTTTCAACTATAGCCTCAAAACAGGTGCTGTCACATGATAATGGAGGACTGTAACAGTTATCCCACTGCACAAGTATGGACCATCATAAGATCCTGGAAACTACAGATCTATTCGTCTGACTACTCTAATAGGCAAAACCATAGAATGAATTAGCATGGAAATGATTAACAAAGACATGGACAACCTTTAGACCAACTCAGTTTGCTTTGTCAAGGGAAGATCATGCCTACTAAACCTGGTGTACTTCCTTGAGAAGGTCGCCAAGCCAAAGCATGATGGAAAAACTGTGCATACAGCCTACCAGGATCTGGTTAAGGTATTTGATACAATACCTCATTTGGGTACAGTGAACAAACTCACCAGACTCAACATACACCCCCTACATAACTTGTTGGATTGTTAGCCAGCTCACAGACAGGACCTGGGAGGTCAGGATTGGTAATACCACTACCCCTGACACACTGGTCACCACCAGGGTACCTCGGGGCTCTGTTCTGGGACTGGTCCTATTTGGCATATACATCTCAGAGGTAAAGGCTAATGTCAAGGCCCCTTGGCTGACTGATTTTACAGGTGACTGCAAATTGAGAGCTATCACAGATTCCCACCATGACAAAAACATCTTATAAGAGGGTCTAACACAGAAAAAATGACTGGTGCTAAAGTCACGGACTAAAACTCAATGCCAAGAAATGCATTACAGTACCTTTTGGGAAAGTAGACAGTAATCTGGCCTTTGTGCAACATGTAGCCAAGGTAGTAAGAACATCATTCTATGTTCCCAACTTATAAGTAACGGCATAGCATCCGGGTCCAAGGAAGTCATAGTGCCACTTTATTCAGCCCTTATCAGACCCATCCATGATAATGTCATCATTGCCATGTACCTGTTTATTTATTTATTTACTTGTCTTTTTTTAACTGGGCTAGTCTAACTGGGCTGGTGGTCCATTTTCAATGGAGACCCAAGGAGAAAAGTTCCACACAGACAAAAAAGACAATAACAAAGTTACATTACGAGTAATGTGAATATGAATACATAACTACATACATTCATGCCATACATGGATACGATTACATACCTACATACATTCAAGCCATAATGGAAATTGACAAAGGATAAAATTCAGCAAAAAGAATAGCTAAAAAATACAAGAGGTGAAAACATAGAGTATAGATGCAGGCCAAACATATGCATGAATCGGAAGCCCACAAAAGTTTCTTACCAAGAGAACTCGAGTTATAAACATTGTCCTATAAAAAGGCACCATCTCTTTACCCTCTCTCCTTACTGAAAGGTGATCTAAAGGTGATCTATGCCTCACATAAAAGGCATCCTTAGATCCAGCTCTGGTGGACCTTTTGCACATCTGCAAAATACCTCTCAGCTGTCCAGATTACTGCAGAATGTCCAGAATTTTGCCTTATATTTTGGTGTGTTCCTCATAACATTTGTGGTTTTCTGGAAAATCACTGAGGACTGAAGTCACTAAATAATGGCATACATTTAAGTTTCTGGCTTCATAGCCTTCAGAAAACCAATGCTAACATAGATCCTGTTATTCTAACAACACTCTAAGTTTATAACAACAACATTTAAAATCTGCCCCCCCCCCATTATTGTCATTTTTGTCCAGATTTCTTGCACTAAGAGGTTGTGAAGTATGATCTGCAAAACGAACATCAGAGCCACCAGATCCAAGGATTTAATTTTGTTTGAGAAATAAATAAGATATGTTGGTGAGACAGATGTATCTCAGAGGAATCTCCATGCTCTGGCACTGGTTAGCCATGCATGCCATGCAGAGTATATCCCTAACCCTATTTAAGTGTATCCATGACCAATGGATGGGAAATCAGAAATTCAACATGGGTTAGAACCCAATGCCTCAGAGGCATACAGTAATGCCCAAACTAACATAAACCCCCATAGATAACCTCTAGAAACGTCCTTACACATCCCCTCCTAATAAATGCCAATAACACACAGGGACTCAATTGGGTTGGACTGCATAGCCTGACTTGAAAAGGCCTTGGTGGTCATTAGCCTAGTATATATAACTATAAACTATGAACCTATGTGCTGCCTTCACTGAAAGGCAAAAGCTCCAGACAACTCATATGGTGTGCTTAGTTGTACACCCCAACAGTACAAATGAATATACCTGCACTACTTGTATTAGAAGTAAGGTAAATTTATTTCCTGGAAAGTATATTATCCCATGTCATTATTATGTTTATCTTGCTTTTATGAACCTAAGTCAGTGGTGGAGTCTCCTTTTCCTGTTAATGCCCATAACACCTCCAAATTCCAAAATCACTTAGCTGCAAATCACCCTAACAAGACCAACTAGCAGCTTATAGCTAGTTATAGCAGAACTTCTAAGCTGAATGTCATATAAGAGCGACATTACTGTTTTGGCAACTTGAACTACTGAGCAATGCACAGTAGTTCCTATGTGTCTATGTGGAATTTGATCAGAAAGACCTAATTACTGGTCAAGATTGTTAACAAACCCACTGGAGATGACAGACTTGATCTTTTCCTTGCAGGTACAGTGTCTTCAGGCACCACAGCACTGGTATCACCTTCCATAGTTGAGTCTCCCTTATTCCAAAACCTTTATGAAATACAGTCTGCTTAGGACCAGCCCTTGCATAGTTCAACCATTTATCCATAACCAGGTAGGATAATCCAATAGTTCCTTCTACTTCAAATCTCTAAATCCACAGAAGGTCATTTTTGTGATTAAAACAAAATATTACACTGTACCAATGAAACGGTCCAACTGATACCTAACCACTTATACCAAGTGATCAAGAATTATCTTTATTTATTTAATTTTATCTGACATTTGTTTACCGGGAAAGTCCAGCTGGGCAAGTGTCCATTTTCAGCACAGGTTTGGGGAGAAAAGCTCCAGAAGCACATTAGCAAGATTACAAAGTTATATATTTTTACAAAGAATATCAATACGAAAAAGAACAATAATTCACTGAAAATATAAAAAATTGAGAAAAGTAATGATAGAGCATACTATAAACAAAACTATGCTCAAAACAAAATATTTCACAGTGAATAGAGTCATGGTAATTTAAGGATGGAATGGGAAGGGAAGAGAATGTCCAGATACACGGGAATGTCCAGATACACACTGACAAAACAAACCGCTTACTTTGCCACAGAATGCTATACTACCTAATTCAACTAAAACGAAAGCCTCACTCCTTGGAACAAAAAACTGGTTGGACAAAGTACAGTGTAAATGGAACATTAATCATTGCAATCAGAAGACACTACACAATGCTCAACAGTATAAATACTTTTTGATTTGACTAGAACCACATCATCCTGAAAATCAACGCACTAAACACAGTGCTGTGTGTTGAATGAGATAACTCATTTCCTTTCCCAGACAAAGGGCTGTCATTGGTAAATGTGTCATTCATCACCAATGGTGGCTCTAAAATATTAGACCAGGTGCCGACAAATATAGTCCACCAATGCGTAGAGCCCACAGTTACCAAATCATTTGTCATTTCTGACAATAACAACATACATTATTCTGAGTTATTACAACATGACATCACATATTAGACCCCTGAAAACATAACTTGGACAACTCCATATGCCAACTAGGGGTTCAAACAGACTGAATCTGGTCCTCATTACACATAGGGAACATTGCACCTCCTTATGTAGTGTCCTCTCTGGTATATCATCAAACAGGATTCCTGATTAATATTTATTAATGGCACGCTAACATGTTGATGTATTAAAAAGGTTTTAATTAAAAAATATATATATTTCTAGGACTTGTCTTGAATGCAGTTTGCGTCTGTATGACATTTCCAAATTGCATCATTATACATATGTCATGTGACCAACTGTGACATACTGACAAATTCACAGATACTCCTTTGAAAATGAAACCATGTGCATTCATAATTAACTAGTGTGCCATGAGAATTAGCATACAATGTCAAGGGCTAGCACATGCATGAATATCCCAAGTGCACATCATAAGCTTTAAAATGTTGTCCTTCTAGTGAGACGTTTGTGGATAGCTCAGGTGGATGTAAAAAAAATCTGACGTAATCTATTGAAGTTCCCTGATGGCTTGACTAAATTTCTCCCGATACTATATAATACCACCTTGTGTCTTCTCTGAAAAGAGGTCACTAACCCAGAGGGACTAACCTAGTCAAGAAAGGATAAGTAAAAATATATAAAATATATAATATAAGAAAACAGCAAACAAACAGATATATTCCAGACACGTGCACATGTGCCATTAAAACTGCAGCAGAAATGTATGGAAATATGGCAAGATATCAGAAATAATGTAATCATTTGCAGAATAAAGGATAAGCTTTCCTCATGTGGCAGTATTATTTATTGCATTTGTTTACTGGGAAAGTCCACTGGGCCTAAAAGAGCCCATTTTCGGTGGAGTCCCAGGGAGAAACGCTCCAACAAGAACATAGATGCAGAAAAAAAATAAACATTAATTGGTACAGAAGTAGAAACAAGTGTTACACATAGTGGTTACAGTAACATATACAGAATATATACATAAAAGCAGGAATTTAGTTGGTTGCCAGATGAATCCAGAGTGGTAAAAATGGAGAGAAATTAATCAGCATTATTGTGCCAGTATCAACAAGTGACGAAAGAAAAAAAAAAACAATAAATATGGAGAAAGTATCATCAGTCACTACTAGTAAAAAGCATAGGAATTTAGTTCTAATATAAGTAGAAGGAAGAGGTTAGGTTATAGAGCAGGTACATAGTCAGGAAGAGTTGAGATGATTTTTCAGTGTTTGTTTGAATGTGGTGATACTGTCCATGTTTGTTATAGAAGGAGGAAACGAGTTCCATAGTTTGTTGATGGTGAAGGAGTAGAGCAGTTAACCAGCCGATAACGTGGGCTTTTCTACTTTTAGAAGTAGATGATGTTCAGATGCTGGGTTGGTATTTGGAAAGTAGAGTTGAGGGAGCAGTACAGTCTGTGGGTCTGTAGATTATTTTGTGTGCTGTAGTTAAGACGGTGGTGTATGAAAAATGCCTCAGTGGAGTGATTCTTATCAGTTCCACTAATCAGGTGTATGTGATTGCCTTACAGGAACCCCAGGCATTTAACTTATGGCAATTACTCCTGGGAGTAAGACAATAGTTTTGTCACCTTTTTTGCTATTGTTCCTGCAATATATATTCACTGTAATGTTGTCTGCAGCCAAGTCTAGTCTTGCATCAGAAAAGAAGTAAAGTGGTCAGCTTACAATTCAACAAAGAGGCCATGTGTGACTGTAACAACAAGGTATGCAAATGTACTAGAAAAGATAAAAGGGTAGGTCCTTTACATTTGAATGGGGTAACTTCAGCATTAACAGCTAGCCAACGGTGTTCTTTTGGAGTGTCCTAATCTCCTTTGGAAGTACAATAGGTGTGGTGACAGTGCAAGTAATACTTCCATTGAACTTATGTTAATTATTCTCAGTTAGGAGTCATGCTGGAGGCTGAATGAATTTAAACATGGCCACATAACATGGATAAACACAGTCTCAGAGGCCGAGTTTACCCCTACCTCTCAAAATGGTGGAAACTTGAAAGAAACACTGACCTAGAGATAGAGGTATCACACTGAAAAGAAATGAAAAGTTGATTTTGATCTGCATGGATCAGTCTCTCCCTGACCGACAGATATATTTCTCAGAAAATTCCCAATCTCTGGAACAGACTCCCTACCCAGGTGAAGCAGACGTCCTCCCTATCCCTATTTATGCAACTTGGACAAGTGGATGGGTAATCAGAAAATTACCCTGGTCTGGCTCATATGCCTCTGATGGACAGAGGCAGTCATTAAATCACCCCCTATATAAATCAAATTTGTGGGGCACATTAGGGTTGCATGGCTGAGCCTATAAAGGCACTAGTGGTCATTAGCTTACTATACACCTATGAACCTATGTAACTAGCTGCAGATGTACATGTCCCCCTCTAAAGTAAATATCATGCCAAATTTAAAAAAACTTCATGATTGAACACAAATATAAGCAGGCTGTACAATAAAGGAAAAAAAGCACACTGCATGTAAAAATAGATTTAAATATATAGATGTTGCAAATATAACTGATAATTAACAGGAAATTCCACTCCTTTATTAAATCAACTGAATCTCACTCAAACTCACAAGGTATGTGCAAGATGTATTTACAATACGTGACTGGAGGCAAAGTTCTTACATACAAATACTCACAACACCAATCAGGTTGTCAGTAATGCCCACAATATACCTACCACATGCAGAATGG
The DNA here is from genome assembly GCF_019279795.1 of Protopterus annectens. NCBI lineage: Eukaryota > Metazoa > Chordata > Ceratodontiformes > Protopteridae > Protopterus > Protopterus annectens. The sequence continues at coordinate 1,543,942,604 of NC_056739.1, forward strand.
AATAGATGTTTAGACCCAAATAAGATGGAGGCTTTAAAATGTAATCTTCCTAAAGCCCAAAGACTAACCTGGCACTGCACTTAGAACAAATATCCTCAGCAGCCACAAAACATGCTGTCAAACCAAAACCCACCACTACACATACAACTGCATTCTGTGGAGCTTCAACAGATAAGACTACAAGACTATAAGGGAATCTACCAGATAACAAAATGTTTGGTCATAGGAGACTCCATTGTAAGACACACAGATGTCACACTCACAAGGCTACATAAGAAAAATGTTATGGTGAGTTACACATCAGGGACCAGGATATAACAGATCATGACTTGTACCCAGGACACTGGACTGCAAGTAACACTATGACTCTGTCGTAACCCATGAGGGTGTGAACAACCTGAGAAAGACACCCCTGGACTATATGAAGAGAGACATAATGGACTTTTAGGACTCTGTGTCCTAGACCAGGATGAGATTACCACTGAGCAGCATTCATGGCACAGGATAAAGATAAGATGATTGACTTTAATAATTGGCTAAGGTTTTGTCACTCTAATGGGGTACAATACTTGTTAGCATGGGAGGATATGGCCAACAGATCATGCAACTCTGCCAGGGATGTTTTGCACCTGTCCCCTCTAGACTTTTGAATATTTGCTAAACATTGCCTAAAAAAGGCACTATGGGGAGGGCAATGCCAACATGACAGCTACCCCCCTATGATCCTACTGATTTAGCAAAGTCAGACTCAGAAAATCTAAAGGTGTTATTGCTCAATGTCAAGAGACTAAAAAAGAAAATCTGCTCACCTCCATGCTCTATTCAGTCTGAATAATGCAGATGTTTGTGCAGTTAGTGAGACATGGTTTAAAACTGCAGTGCCTCTAAAACATTTAGCCAGCTACTGCACAACTTTGGGACTAAAGGGGATGTCTTGATTTACATAGGTTCATAGGTTCATAGGTGTGTACTAGGCTAATGGCCTTGGAGGCTTTACAAGCCTAGCCCATAGGATTACCCTGGCATCATGCCACCCGACCTTAGTTCCTCAAAAACAAACACACCTCAAGGCTGGCCAAACAGTATGATGTGCTTGAGCTTCTCAATGCCCAGATTACCATAGGCAGAGTTCCAGACGATATCCTTGAAAACTGTAGGTTACCCTCTATGTCCTAGAAAACCATAAAACACGCTTAAACTGACTTGAGACATCCACCATTTAACAAAATACCATATTCAAGGGCTACTTTAATTAACCCACTATAAACAGGGTGTGATACAGGACCCCAAACTCAAGATCCACAGACTCCTGAATTTTGTAAATTCAACCAACCTAGAGAATATACTCCATATGCCAAACTAGTAATGCAAACAGACTGAATCTGGTCCTTGTTAAACATAAGGAGCACTGCACCCTCCTTATGTAGTGTCCACCCTGGTATGGTAAGTTAATAAAAACTGTCTCCTTTGAAATGCATATAAAACCTGGGACTACAGCTAACACAAACAAAAAAATGCATGTAGAGATTTTATAGATTTTATTAAACTGGGGTAAATAGAGGTATAGCGTTTCTAACCTTGTTCAAAAAACCTCTAATATCATTGTAGCTTGCAGAGGCTTAGTCTGTTTCTAGGCAGTCCATTGAGGAGCCTGGCACAAATTCCCAATTGCCAGGTTAGGTGCTCATGGTCACAGAGTAAGCAAATGAAGTTGGCAAGACTTATACTTTCTACCCTTTGACTCAAGAAGCTGTTCACTAACATCTTAGAGGTTTATACCTCTGTGCTAACTGCCAGAGCAATGATTCATAACACTGATATAGCCATTCATTCATTCATTCATTCATTCATTCATTCATTCATTCATTCATTCATTCACTCATTCAGCAATTCTTTCTTTTTTTCTGATATCTGCTTTATCCTACTCAATATCACTTTGTAGCTAGAGCCTACCCTGTGTCCCATCCCATCAATGCGAGTACCCCACATGGGCATTGTGGACTAACTCACAAAAATATGTTATAAATCCCTAAGCCACACACTGGATAGCCAGCTAGCTCATCAAGAAGTCAGGATAGGGAAGACCACATCCACAAAGAGGTCATTAACTCTCAGAGTCCATCAGGACGCTGTGTTGGGTCTGCTGCTTTTTAACATCTGCTTCTCTGAAGTTAAGGCCAATGTCAAGGGCCTCTGGCTGACCAAGTTTGAAGATAGTTACTCCCTGAGATAGTAATATCCTCCAAGAGGGGCTGACACAGACACATAACTGGTGCTGAAGCCATGGTGTAAAACTCAGTGCAAAGAACTGCATAATACCATCCTTTGGGAAGTCATCTACCCCTTGAGACTACCACACTGAGAACACACCCTTAAGAGTAAACCAGTAATCAGGAATTTGTGGAATGCATAAGGAAAAGTGACCTAGACTTTGACTATTATATGTCTATGGTAGCAAGCAAAAAAATGTTATAGTGCACATCCGTATAAGCAAGTAAGCACTGTGGAGGGGTCAAAAAATGCTTACAGCCGGAATCAGAACTTGAACCTATTGCCCATTTTCTGTTAAGCTGTGGAAGTTCAAGAAAAATCTTTGAACAGCTCTTAACCTTTGAACAGTGTTGTTGCCTGTCTACATTATTCTAGAAGCACAACTGTGAATATGAAATGAATGCTATCTGAGTAAATCATTTGTTAGTGGTAATTCAAAACATTGCGGCTAGTTAGGCCAACAAGGTGCTACAGCATATGATTTAACTGATTTACAGCTTCACAGCTTAACAGAACTCTATATGGTACAATGAAATGACAATAATTCACGCACTCATAAGACAACATACCGGCTGTGGGTCACATTAATATCCCTTTGTGACTGCATTGATGGCATACTGTCCGCTGCATTACGAAACTGACATTTGTTATACAGTACTGACTTGTTTGAGTTCTTTTGTAAATCTTGAGAATTTCCGATCTAGCAAATCTTTAAGTCAAGGAGAGGCAGGCTAGCAAGTACGGTAGGTGCACAGGCCAGACAAACTTGAGTATACATAAACAAAAAAAGGCCAGCACCTTGGAAGAATGAAGCATTAAGGTTTATTGGAACCAGACCGGTTTCAGCATAAAGCTTTCATCAGTGGTACATCTCACATAACAGTTCAAACCCTGCAATAAATACCTGATCCAATTAAATGTCCATGACATCATTTCCTGTTCAAAACAAAACAAAGTTATTGTGATACCAAACCCTAGGCACAAAAAACAATATTCAACCACATAAAAAGTCTATGTAAAATAGAACTTAATATACCTTGTACTTGTGATTGATATGTTGATATACCATTTATAATTCACTGTTTAAGAATTATGATGCTCTGTGCACCATGTATTAAGTCCAACCTAGTCGTATCCAACTCATGATAGGAAGGGAAAGTTTTACAATTTGTCATTTAATCCAGGTGGAAAAAGACCACCCAGTTTTACGATCCATTTCCTTTCCTTCATGTTTAATATATTATGCCACCCTGTTTTAAAGGATCTATTGCCTGATATTTTGTCAATGACTGTGAAAGAGAATTTTGCTGTATAGTGAATCAGTGAATGTCTATAGAGAGCGTTGGTGGCTCTGGCATTCCTGATATCCCCTAGATGTTCTGACATTCGAAATCTGAATTGTCTAGAAGTTTGGCCCACATAGAAAGCTTGACAAGTGCAAGTGGCCAAATATATGACCCAATCTGTTCCACAGTTGGCGAAGCAGTTGATGTTATACAGTTGTCCAGTATTTTTGCTGGTAAAAGTTTTGGTCTTGAAAACATGTTTACAAAAGGTACAATGTCCACAAGGGTAAGAACCAACCAATTTCTCCCCTGTTAGTGTGGTTTGGTGATAAGTTGCATCCTGATGCATAATTTTTTTGTAGTGAGAAAAATGGGAACCCAAAGTTTTTCCCCGCCTATAAGAAAATAAGTATTTGTCCCCCAAGATGTCATCCAATTGTGTATTTGTCTTCAAAATGTTCCAATGTTTATCAATGACATCAACAAGATGTGCTGTATTTCTACCAAATGTAGTGACCAACCTCAAGGTGTTCTTGTTATCCTTCCTGGGGTGATGTTTATATTCTAATAGGGTACCCCTGGATTGGATTTTCTCCCATTGCATTGCCGAGTTGACATTCTGTTTGCCATATCCCCTAGCTAAAAATCTATTAGCTAAATCATGATGGGAATGTGTAAGATCCTGCTGTGAGGAGCAGATTCTCTTCAAACGCAGGAGCTGAGATTTTGGAATGTTGTTAATGGTGTGTTTGGGGTGGAGACTGATGGCATGTAACAGGCTATTGTAGTGTGAATATTTTCGATAAACAGTAGTACGTAACGTGTTGTATGCTTGACGCTGTAAATGAACATCCAGAAAGTGGATCTCATTAAGGTGATGACTGACTGTAAATTCAGCCCCCCCATTTATTCATTTATGAAATGACAATAATTCACGCACTCATAAGACAACATACTGGCTGTGGGTCACATTAATATCCCTTTGTGACTGCATTGATGGCATACTGCCCGCTGCATTACAAAACTGATATTTGTTATACAGTACTGACTTGTTTGAGTTCTTTTGCAAATCTTATGAATTTCTGATCTAGCAAATCTTTAACCAGAAAATTGAAAGATGAATGGCTTTTTCTCTGTGTGAGTATGGATGTCACTGAAAGTTTCCATATGGGTTTTAAGGTTTCTCTTCTCTTGGATGCTTTTTCTGAGCAACGGATACATTTGACATATCTGAGTATAGCAAAATGTCTCAGTGTGACATGAAATACCATATAATGAACAATGTTGCTGGTTTGAGGACTGTTTTATGTCTGATTTTTCTGCCTACAGGCATGTTGTCTTGCAAATAAGATCATGTTTAATTATTTGCCTCATGGAAAAGAAAAAAAAAGCAGTGATATTTATTCTCAGAATGATACTGCCAAGCCAGCAAAACTGAGATGCAGTTAAAACATACACGGTTATCTGAATGAAATATTTAGACCATGGGTACATTTCTCCTTGGAGCCAGAAATGTATTTGTTTGTCCAGAAGATGGCTACCTGGAACGGCATGAGCAGTATGATCCTGGATTCCCCAAATCAGAAGATGAGTGTATTTTAGTATGTCAAAAGAATAATAAGCTCTGTATGCTACAATGTATTGTTGTAGAATATATGCATAATTAATGTCTATTATAAAATGGTATGCAGGGTCAAGGAATACTTTTATGCTGTGAAGGACAACAACCAGCATTTGATAGGGCTTGTTAAAGTATCAGGTGCTGGTACTGAAGCCTCAGTCAAGCAGAACTGCAAGTAACATTGCCATGCTGGTGGATGTCAATATAGGTTAGGCAGAACATCACATTTCACAGTCTGACAGAAACATCATACTGATGTTAATGAAGGATTATTGCCCCTTCAAACCCTTGTCATTGTTTACTACCTCCTCACAGAGAACTGAAGTTGCTACACAACATGGCTAACCAAATGACTACAACTAGTACTGAACAGGCAACATTTTTAAGGACTGCACTAGTAAGCTTAATACCACAGTCCTTGGTAAATCAATGTATTGACTTGCACTGGCACAACAAGCCAGAACACACACACCATAAGAATCCATTTATATAAGACTGATGTGTCTAATGTAAAACCCATTAATAAATATCAAGTGAATGCAGCAATGAAAACATTCATCACATAGTCCTTGCCATGTTAATTACATCTAGTGGCATAACTGTGACAATGATATATTTCCCACAAATGACCTTTCCAGTAGTTTTGCCCATGTATGCACAAGCACTTCATGGACACCAAAATGAAACATTTCCTTCAAATGACCCCTTCAATAGTTTGTCCATGTATGCACCAGCCCTTCACTAACACCAAAATGAAAAGTTTACTATAACAACCCATTCAGTAGTTTGTCCATGTATCCAAAAGCACTTCACTGATAATGAGATTAAACATTTCCCTCAGTGACTCATTCATTTGTTTGTCCATTTACACAGACACTCAAATTACATCAAAATTAAATATTTCCCCCCAATGACCCTTTCAGTAGTATGTCCATGTATGTACAAGCATTTCACTTAAATGGAAATGAATCATTTCCCCCCAGTGATCTCATCAACTGTATGCCCATGTATTCACAAACACCAAAATGAAACATTTTACCCAATGAACCCTTTATTAGTGTGAACATGCATGTAAAAGCACTTAAAAAAAAAAAAATTAAAGATTTATCCCATCAACCCCTTCAGTGGTTTGTCCATGTAAGCAAAAGCACTTCACTGATGCCAAAAGGAAAGATGTACCCCAATGACCATTCTATAGTTTGTCTGTGTATCTAAAAGCATTTGACTGACATCACATTTATTTATTTATTTTACATTTGTTGACCGGGTTTGTCCGTCTGAGCTGATACCCCTTTTTCAGGGGAGGCCCGAGGGGAAAAGCTCCACAAGTTAACTATAAAGGCAATAAGAGTAATAAAAGTAAAAACATATAACATTTCAAACTGGCAATAAAAGCAATAATAAAAAAAAAACATTACAGAGTTTGGGTTGTCATCAGCATAAGTTTTGTTTAAAAGATGTGCAGTTTAAAATAGTTTACCTAAGGAAGGTACAGTAAGTGAGGATAATACAAGTGATATGAAATAAGTACATCTTTAGATTGAGTCAAGAGGAAAATAGGTAGATAAGATGGCTAAAGACAGCTAACAGATAAAAAGAAATTAGCATCAGAGAGAGGCAGGCAGTCGGCTGTCCTTGGATAGGAAGACAGATTAGGGAGGGTCAATACAGTGGCAAGACCAGTGGCTTTTCAGGAATTCTTCAGTGGCTAATTTAAATTCTTTGAGTTTTTTGAGAGACCTAATTTCTAGTGGCAGTTTGTTCCACAATATGGCTGGATAGTAGCTGTATAGGTTGCAACTAATTTTGTTCTTGGGTTTATGGATTTGTAGTAGGTCTTGGTCTGAGCTTCTGAGGGTCCTAGATGGAGTATAGAAGGAGATCAGGGGAGATAGGTTGGGACATCATGATGGTTGACACAATATGGAATGGATAATCATTAGCTGAGAGAGAAGCTGATGGGGAAATTCTAGCCAGTTTAAGTTAGAGACAGTGATATGATTTATCATTTTGACTTGCTGCAAATCTGGCCACTTTGTTATAGGTAGATTCTAACTTAGGAGTGATGAATTGAGGTTTGTGAGGATTTGAGAGCTGTACAATAGACTTGGTAGCAGATAAGCATGTGAGGGATATTTTTGCTTAGTTAGTGAGGAACTTCTTATTTCTGTATAAGACACCAAGTTTTTGGTGAGCTTTCCTAATACAATTGTTTACATGTAATTCAAATTTCAGTTGGTCATCAATTATGATGCCTAGAAGTTTTGTGGAAGGTTCATAGGTTCATAGATTTATACTAGGCTATCTGCCCTAAGGCATTTATGATTTCTCTTGAACAGAGCCAGCGGTGCTATCTCTCAACGCATTTATATATCCGTCGTTGCTAAGGTTTAAGCTGCTTGCTCTAGTGGTTTTGGGTGATTGGATTTTTGAGGTGGAGCATGTCCATTAATTCGGCAGGCACATGTCTCTGAGCAGACGGCGGTATGCGACTGAATAGAGATGGAGTTTCTTCAATCTGGCAGCATATGACAGATTTTGGAGGAACTTTTGGGGTCTCAATTGCTGAGATGTCGGGTGAGATACATCCCGAATGGGGATTGGTCTGATAAGTGAAGAGTACAGGAAATGTTGGCCTGTACTCTGAGAAGTAGATGCGACACTTGTGACTGGCTTTGGCTCTGGTGACATAGCGCCAGCAACTCTAACCCTGTGGGTTCTGTCCTTAAGCCAGTTTGCAACCCATCTTGGGTTCAACAATGATAGGTGTGCTGTTAAGAGACAGTATAGAAAATGTGGATTTAAGGTGGTTTAGGTTTTTGGGAAGAAAAAGTAAGAGTTTGCTTTTTTTTAGGATTCAGTATAAGCTGGTTGTTGGAGAGCCAGGTTTCAACAGAGTGAAAGGATGACTGAGTAACTGAAATAAGATCAGAGGGAGTGTCTGCAATAGTGATAACTGTAGAATCATCAGCATATCAGACAAGGGAGGACTGAGGGCAGGAAGTGTAGAGTAGGGTAATGAAGATATTGAAAAGTAATGTACAAAGAACAGAACCTCGGGGAACACCCATTTTAACAACGGGGGGGGGGGTGGCACAGAGCCACTTTACTGATTGTAGTCAATCGGAGAGATAGCTAGAAAACCAGGCAATAATAGTGGTAGAGAAATTAAGGTTTGTCAATTTGTTCAGAAGGAGAGAGAGTGGGAGACTGTATCATCTTTGAAAGAGCTAGGAATAAACATGAGACGAGTTTATTGTTTTCTCTGATAGTGTTGATGAAGGATAGGAAGTCAGTAGTTGTACTGTGTTTTGGACGAAAGCCATGTTGTGTGGGAGTGAGTAGATTTTCTTACAATAAGTGTTGCATGACTTGCTTGTGTATGCATTTTTTTAAGATTTTTGAGAAATGAAAGGATAGCTATAGGTCTGAAGTTAGAGATTTCAATGGAGTTACTGCCTTTATGTATACGTAGAGTGTAGAATTCTTTCCAAATAGAGGGAACTTTAGAATCAGAGATGGAACGGTTAATCAGAATAGATATAGGAATAGCTAGACAGTCTGCTGCAACCTGAATGAAGTAGGGAGGTATATTTTCTACAGATGAAGAGCAGGGCTTTAGTTTAGACAGTAGAGATTGAATGTAGCTGGTGGGTACAGGTTTAAGGGAAAAAGCTGTAGTAGAATTTAGAGTAGGAGAGGGGTTGGGAGCATTTACAGTGTTATGAGTAGAGAAGTCAGAAATGAACATCTTCCTAATGAATTCAAAGAAGTAGAAATTGAAAATGGCTGCAGTTCCTTGTGATGTACTTGTTGGGCAGGGGCTAGGAGATGAGAGGTTGCCAGGATGCAGTATTTGATTAATAGCATGCTAACATTTAGTAGGACTTGATCTTTGAGCAATTGGTGGGTTATAATAGAAATCTATTATAAGTGGATGGGGAGCTTGGATTTTACCCATGTTTTCCACATCATATCTCTTATTTCAAGGTTCATCAAGGTGGTATAGTTAACAGTTAACCAAGGATTATATTAGCATGTAACGGGGAGTGGAGGGTGCAAAGTTAAGAATATTTTAGGAAGGTTGTTAGTTGGAGTGGTGTACTTTGTGTCCAGAGGGATTTAGGTCAGAAAAGGCCAGTTAATTTTGGAAAGGAGGGAATTAAAAGTTTCTGGGTGGAAGTTTGATAGCTTGCAACATGTAATGTATCTATGTGACCTAGTAAAATGTGGAGTGAATCTAAGAACTTTTACTGGGGACTGATCACTTAGGGAATCAGGTAGGGTTACAGGGTTATGATATTTAAGTGGATTAGAGACTAATTTCCAGTCAATGAGAGAACCAGCTTTAAGGGATTTGTTAGCATGAGTGGGTGTAGAGATAAGTTATGTCAAGCCATGTAAGTTAATAGATAAGTTAGAGTTTGGTGAGCAAAAGGATAGCCAATTTATATTAACATCACCAAAGAGTATGAATTCATTATGTATGTGTTGAGAAAGGTAGGAAAGAATACTTTCCAGTAAGAGAATGTTGTCCCCTGGAGGAATATAAATGGCTGCTACAGTGATTGTACTATAACTGTCAAGTTTAAGGTTAGCAGTCAGGATTTCAGCAGGTAGGAAGGATGGGACTGGTTTGTCTAGAGATGTAAGAGTAAGGTGGTTGGAGTAAGCAATGGCAGCTCCTCTCCCTTTTTTCTTTTGGCGGTCAAGTCGAAGTATATTATATCCAGGAGGGAGAATGTCTCTATCAGGATTTTGAGGTTTTAGCCATGTTTATGTGAGGGTGATAATATCTGAGGAGCGATTTGACATCCAGGCATGGAATTCACTGAAATTATTTAATACACTTCTAATATCCATTGAATAAAAAGATATATGTTTTTGGAAGGGTAAAGTGTCCTGTGTGTAGGGAAGTAGAGTTGATGGTAGGGGAGGAAGGCTTTAGGTCTGGATTTGGATGAATATCACCTGATAGTAGTACAGTTTTTGAGAGGAAGTAGATGTTATAGAGTGAAGGGTAGTAGCAGATATACTTTATTTTACTTTTTGTATAGTTTGTGGGGGTAGGATGAATTTTAATTTTAAGAAAGAGAGTATTAGTAAGAAAGATGGAAGAGCAGTTTATGAAAGAGTGAAGTGGATGTGGGAAGACATTAGGATGTGTATATCTTGCAGCTAGGTATTCAGGTGTTAGTTGGATAGTATAGGAGGTTAGAAAGTAAAAAAGTAGTAAAGGAGGCAAGTAGAACGTGCTGATCATGTGGGTCATGTTAGTGAGGTAGGTCAGTAGTTGTAAAGCAAGGGTGGCAGATGTTGACTGATAGGAAATGTATCAATTTGCATTCACAGAACACTGGGAAACACTGCAAGTGGTGGAGTTGGAATAGGCAGAGAGTTTGTAGGTGGAGCTAATGGGGGCCTAGTTATTATGTGAGTGTGGGAGTGTGACTAGTTGTGATTAGACCAGGGGAGAGGAAAGCATAGGGTTTAAGGGAGGGGAAATACAGGAGCTTAGGTATAAAGGAAATTATATAGGGGTGGGTGGGGATGGGGGGTAGGGTAGGGGAGCACAGTGAGACCAAACGTAAGCGAAGGTGAACGAACTGGGGCTACACCCTAGATAGAGAGTTTTCACAAAAACAATCTGCAAGGAATTCACTTAGCAAAGCAGGTAAGTCCAGTTAGGAAGAAAAAGAAGAATGTAATCACAAAGTTATTTAGAAAAAACAGGCTAGTATTTAGCCGTAAGGGCAGATATCTCCAGAGAAGTCAGCATAAGGAACAGCAGCCAAGTTTGAAAGAGTTCAGGGGGATGATTATAGCAGAAAGGCAGTAAGAAGAAATATTGTTTGAGGCAGGGCTAGTACATAAGTAATGCAGATGAAAAGTATATGTAGGAGAGCAATTAGGGTGAAGAATGCAGGCTACCAGAGAGGGTACTACAGAAGGAAAAGAAGAGGGAGGGGGCAGGGAGCTGGTTCCAGTGGCAAAGATAGTAGCCATGTTTTAAAATACAGCTTAGTGGCAACAATTTGCAGTAAGAAAAGGCAGGAAGAATTAACACATACAGTGTTTAACAGGCTGTTTGTAATATGCTTGTGGACATAAAAATATTCAGGAAGGTGACTGTTCAGTGCTGACCGCATAGTTTATTGCAGTGGCTGTGTTAGGTTGTAAGTCTCCCAAGTGGATTTGCAGGCAGCAGGTCCTGAAAGAAAGGGGAGATGAAATATAATTAAGGGCAAAGATAATCTAAATAGGCAGACACAAAATGGTTAGAGAAGAGTCGAAAAAAGGCAGGGGAGTGAAAAGATAATTGGCAGTAGTGGCAAGTATGGAGTATGGGAAGAGAGCAAGATAGGATGAATGGTACAGAGAACAGAAATCAGGAATGAGCAAGCACCTCAGTATCACAGCAGAATATGCACGATGATAAGGAAAGCAAGTTTCTCCATGCACAGAGACTCTTATCAGTATAGCTAAAAACAACAGAGAGGAAAAAGCTAGTAACTACTTATAATAGATATTTACAGACTACAACATTGCCTACTACTCGCACAATGAAAAAACTGCAACAAATAAATAAGAACAGTGGCTTCATTATACATACATTACACTGCTTAAGAGATTCACATCTATGAAGACGCAGACTATAGCTAATGTTTCATTAAGAGATACACTGAGCTGGGTATTTGGAAGAACTGTAACTAATGTCTAAGTATGCAGATACACAGAGATACTTGTTGAAAAAAAAAAAGCACCAAATAAACCTTGGTAATCACTAGTCTCCCGATAAATAACAAAGTACATGTGGTAAGCAGTCCAATTAATTCTAAGGCTTCAGCACCCACATCTAGTAACAATATGAGTAAACAGGGAGATTTCAGTGCAAACAACAGAATTACTAGGTGGTAAATATCATGTAATACACGTCTGTTGAGCAAAGTGAATTAAATCACAAAGTGGTCTTAGTAACAATACTACACTACACAGACATTAGATGTATCTAACACAAAAATGCATAACTAGAGGCTGTACCTTGAACTGTACTGTCCAGATATCAGATAAAAAAAAATGTTGGAGTGATGAGAAACAAAAATGGCATTGTCTTGTACCACCAGAAACCAGGAGGATAAAGTGAGTGGAAGAGTAATGGCACCAAAAAAGCTAGAATGAGGCATTTAAATGCCACAAGGCATCATGGGAGGGGAGGAATCAACATAGGGGAAGAGAGTAGGAAGGAAAGGTTTGTCTCACACCATAGGTCACAGGTTTTCACAAAAACAATCAGCAAGGAATTCACTTAGCAAAGCAGGTAAGTCCAGTTAGGGAGAAAAAGAAGAAAGTAATCACAAAGCTTTTTAGAAAAACAGACTAGTATTTAGCCATAAGGGCAGATATCTCCAGGGTAGTCAGTGTAAGGAGCAGTGGCCAGGTTTGAAAGAGTTCAGGGGGATGATTATAGCAGAAAGTCAGTAAGAAGGAATATTGTTTGAGGAAGGGCTAATGCACAAGTAATGCAGATGAAAAGTACACATAGGAGAGCAATTAGGGTGAAGAATGCAGGCTACTAGAGAGGGTATTACAGAAAAAAGAACAGGGAGTGGGGCAGGGAGCTGGTTTTGGTGGCAAAAATAGTAGTCATGTCTTAAAATACAGCTTAGTGGCAACAATTTGCAGTAAGAAAAGGCATAAGACTTAACACATACAGTGGTTAACAGGCTGTTTGTAATATGCTTGTGGACATCAAAATATTCAGGAAGGTGACTGTTCAATGCAGTTTATGCAGTCAAAACAAAACATTTCCCTCAATGACATATTCGATAGTTTGTCCATTTACACAAACACTTAAATGACATCAAAATGATATATTTCCCCCAATGACCCTTTAGTAGTATGTCCATGTATGCACGAGCACTTTACTGAAATGGAAATGAATCATTTCCCCCATGATCTCTTCAGTTGTATGTCCATGTACTCAAAAACACCAAAAAGAAACATTTTCCCTAACAAACACTTCACTAGTAAGAACATGTATGTAAAAGCACTTCACTGACACCAAAATAAAATATTTACCCCAATGACCCCTTCAGTGGTTTGTCCATGTATGCAGAAGCACTGCACTAACACCAAAAGGAAAGATTTACCACAATAACCCAGTCAGTAGTTTGTTTATGTATGCACAAGTACTTCATTGAGATGGAAATGAATGAATTCCACTCAGTGATCTCTGCAGTGGTATGTCCATGTATGCACAAACATCAAAATGAAACTTTATCCAATGACCCATTCAGTACTTTGTCCATTTACACAGATATTTAAATGATATCAAAAGGAAACATTTCTCCCAACAATCCATTCAGTAGTATGTCTATGTATGCACAAGCTCTTCACTAACATGAAAAAAAATATTTTCCCCATGTGATCCCTTCAATGGTATGTCCATGTATGCACAGACACCAAAATTAAACATTTTCCCCAATGACCCTTTCAGTAGTCTCTCCACACATCTGCAAGCACTTCACTGACACAAAAATTAAAGGTTTTCCCCGATTTACTCAAACGACCCATTTAGTAGTTTGTCACTGTATGCACAAGCAGGTAAATTATATCAAAATGAAACCTTTACTCCATGAATGCTGCAGAAGTTTGCCCATGTATGCACAAGCACCTAAATGACACCAAAATGAAACATTTCCTCCCAAGATTACTTCAGCAGTTTCTCTTTTTATCCAAAAATACTTCACCTACATCAAAAAGAATAACCTCCCATGTGATCTAATCATGTCCATGTCTGCATAAGCACTTCACTGACACTAAAATGAAAAATTTCTTCCAATGACCCCTTCAGCAGTTTGTCCATGTCTGCACAAGCACTTCACTGACACCAAAAAGAAACATTTCCCCCAAATGACCCCTTTATTAGTATGTCCATGTATGTACAAGCACTTCATTGATATGAAAATGAATCATTACCCCAGTGAACGATTCAGTGGTATGCCTATGTATGCAGAAACACCAAAAAGAAACATATATGCAAAACTATTTCACTGAAGCCAAAAAATGAAACATTTCCCCCAACAACCCCACCAGCAGTTTGCTTATATATGCACAATCACTCAATTGTCAACAGAATGAAGCATTTCCCACAGTGACCCTGCCAGTAGTTTACCCATGTATGCACAATTACTCAGATGACTCCAAATTAAGCATTTCACCCAACAACCTATCTGGTAGTTTGCCCGTGTATACACATTCAACTGATACCAAAATAAAAAATTTCCCCCAACAAGTCTTCCAGTAGTTTTCCCACAAATTTCCAAGCACACAAATGTCATCAAAATGAAACGTTTCCCTAACAACCCCATCCAGTAATTTGCCTATATAAACCATCACTCAGTTGACATCAAAATTAAACCTTTCCCTAAATAACCCTTCCAGTAGTTTTCTCATGTATGCACAAGCTCAATGACACCAAAATGAAAGCTTTCCCCCAACAACCCCTTCATCAGTTTGTCCATTTATGCAAAAACACTTCTCTGACATGAAAATGAATAATTTTCCCAATGACCCCTTCAGTAGTTTGTCCATGTATGCATAATCACTTCACTGGCATTCAAAATAATTATTTCTCCCAGTGATCCCTTCAGTGGTATGTCAATGCATGCACAAACAACTGAATGAAACATTTCCCCAATGACCCCTCCAGTAGTTTGCCCATGTATAAAAAGGAGGTAATTGTCCTATTAGACCCATTATAGAATACAACGCCCCATTTGGTATGTACCTCTCAAGACATCTGCAACAACTGGTAAGGCCGCAGAGATACCTCACTAAAAGAATCACAGGCCTAAAGCAGATGCCCTATGCTGACCATCTAAAAAAACTCCAGCTATACTCATTGGCATATCATCTACTCAGAGGCGATCTCTGCTTAACATACAAGGCCATGTCAAACCCAGAGCTGTTGGACATGCTACACTTAAAGAAATTCCAATCCCTCAGTTCCACATGATCCAGGGATCTAAACCTTGTCATCACAATGAACAAAACATGCTAGAGGGATAGGTTCCTGACCCAGAGACTCCCCAGTCTCTGGAATAGACTGCCCATACTTGTCAAGCAGAGTGCCTCTTTGGCCCTTTTCAAAAGGAATCTTGACGATTGGATGGGAGATAGGAAATTCACCACGGGAATCACATCAGTCACCCTGCTAGACAGGGGTCCAGGGAAGTAAATATTGTGGTAAGAAATAGCCAGGAAATCATTATGGCTAGGCTTGTATAGGCCCTAGGGCCAATAGCCTAATACCAACCAATGAACCTATGAACCTATACACAATCACTCAGTAGACACCAAAATGAAACATTTCCCGCAATGATACTTCCAATCATTTGTTCATGTATGCAAATGCTCCTAGATGACACAACATTGAAACATTTCCCCAAGACCCCTTCAGCAGTTTTTCCATTTATCCAAAAGCACTTTATCGACATCAAAATGAATCATTTCCCCTCTGATCCCTTCAGTGGTTTGTCCACGTATGCACAAACATCAAAATGTCACCTTTCCCCCCAAAGACCCTTCAGCAGTTTGTCCAAGTATACAAAAGCACTGCACTGATGTGAAAATTAATCACTTCCCCTAGGGGTATTTTCAGTGGTATGCCCAAGTATGTACAAACACCAAAATGAAACATTACTCCAGTGATCCCTTCATTAGTAAGAACATGTATGCAAAATCACTTCACTGACCCCAAAATGAAAGGTCTACCCCAATGACCCCTTCAGTAGTTTGTCCATGTATACAAAAGCAATGCACTGACATGAAAATGAATAGTTTCCACCAGTGATCTCTTAAGTGGTATGTGCATGTATGTTATTACTATTAGTTTGTCCTTGTATGCAAAAGGACTTCACTGACACCAAAATTAAAAAATTCCCCAAATGACCCCTCCAGTAGTTTATCCATGTATGCAGAAGCCCTTCTCTGACACCAAAATTAAAAAATTCCTCCAACACCTTCAGCACTTTGTCCATGTATGCACAAGCATTTCATTGACACCAAAATGAAAGATTTACCCCATGACTAATTCAGCAGTTTGTTACTATATGCACAAGCACTTAAATGATGCCAAAATGAAACCTTTCCCACTGACCCCTCCAGTAGTTTGCCCATGGTGTACAACCACCTAAATGACACCAAACATTACCCCCAAGACCCCTTCAGTAGTTAGTCCATTTATCAAAAGCACTTCAGCTACATCAAAATGAATAATTTCCCACAGTGACATCTTCAGTGGTATGTCCATGTATGCATAAACACCAAAATGAAACACTTCCCATGACCCCTTCATTGATATGCCCATGTATGCACAAGCACTTAAATGGCAACAAAATGAAACAGTTAACCCATATGACACCTCTAGTAGTTTGTCAGTGTATGCACAATCACTTCAAATCACTTCAATAACATAAAAATTAAACATTTTCCCAAATGATACCTTCAGTAGTTTGTCTATGTATGCACAAGTTCTTCACTAACACCAAAATGAACCTTCTATCAATGACCAGTCCAGTAGTTTTCCCACATATGCATAACCACTCAAATAACATAAATGAAACCTTTTCCCAGTAACCACTCCAGTAGTTTGCCCATGTATGTGCATGCACCTAAATGACATCAAAATGAAACATTTCACCCAAATGACCTCTTCAGTGGTTCGTTCATTTATTGAAAAGTATTTCAGCTACATTAAAATGAATACTTTCCCTTGTGATCCCTTCAGTGGTATGGTCATGTATGCACAAACACCAAAGTAAAACCTTTCCCCAATGACCTTTTAACAGTTTTTCCAAGTATGCACAAGTACTTCATTGACATTAAAATGAATAATTTCCCCAATGGCATCATCAGTAGTTTGCCCATGTATACACAAGCACTTCACAGACATCAAAATGAATCACTGCTCCCAACTGATCTCTTCAGAGTTTTGTCCATGTATGCAAAACCATCAAAAAGAAACATTTCCCCCAATGACCCCTCCAATAGTGTGCCCATGTATACACAATCATTCAACTGACACCAAAATGAAAAATTTCTTCAAGTAACCATTCCAGTAGTTTTCCTATGGATGCATAAACACTAAAATGACACAAAAATTAAACATTTTCCCAAAGACCCCTCTAATAGTTTTCTCATGTATGCACAAGCACTCAAATGATACCAGCAGTTTGCCCATGCATGCATAAGCACTTCATTGACACTAAAATTAATAATTTCCCCAGCTACCCCTTCAGTAGTTTGTCCATGTATGCACAATTACTTCACTGACTTAAAAAGGAATTGTTTCACCTAGTGATCCCTTCAGTGGTATGTCCATGTATGCACAGACACCAAACTGAAATATTTCCCCCAATGACCCTTTCAGTAGTTTCTCCACATATGTACAATGACTTCATTGACACAAAAATTAAAGTTTTTCCCCAATTTACTCAAACAACCCATTTAGTAATTTGTCACTGTATGCACAAGCAGGTAAATGATATAAAAATTAAACCTTTACCCTATGACCCCTCCAGACGTTTGCCCATGTATACACAATCACCTAAATGACACCAAAATGAAACATTCCCCCCAAGACCACTTCAGCAGTTTGTCCTTTTATCCAAAAGCACTTCACCTACATCAAAAAGAATAACTTCCCCTGTGATCTAATCATTATGTCCATGTCTGCACAAGCACTTCACTGACACCAAAAAATAAATATTTCCCCCAAATGACCCCTTCATTAGCATGTCCATGTATGTACAAGCACTTCACTGACATGAAAATGAGCCATTATCTCAAGTGAACTCTTCAGTAGTATGTCTATGTATGCAGAAACACCAAAAAGAAACATGTATGCAAAACTACTCCACTGAAGCAAAAATGAAACATTTCCCCCACCAATCCCTCCAGCAGTTTGCTTATGTATGCACAATCACTCAAATGTCACCAAAAGAAGCATTTCACCAGTGACCTTGCCAGTAGTTTACCCATGTATGCACAATTACTCAGATGACACCAAATGAAGCATTGCACCCAACAACCTATCTGGTAGTTTGCCCGTGTATGCACATTCAACTGATACCAAAATAAAAAATTTCCCTCAACAACCCTTCCAGTAGTTTTCTCATGTATGCACAAGCTCAATGACACCAAAATGAAAGCTTTCCCCCAACAACCCCTTCATCAGTTTGTCCATTTATGCAAAAGTACTTCTCTGACATGAAAATTAATAATTTTCCCAATGACCCCTTCAGTAGTTTGTCCATGTATGCACAATCACTTTCACTGGCATTCAAAATAATTATTTCCCCCAGTGATCCCTTCAGTGGTATGTCCATGCATGCACAAACAACGGAATGAAACATTTGCCCCATGACCCCTCCAGTAGTTTGCCCATGTATACAGAATCACTCAGTAGACACCAAAATGAAACATTTCCCCCAATACCTCCAATAAATTGCTCACATATGCACACGCTTCTAGATGACACAACATTGAAATATTCCCCCAAGACCCCTTCAGCAGTTTGTCCATTTATCCAAAAGCACTTTACCGACATCAAAATGAATCATTTCCCCTTGCCTACATGAACATACCATTGATGAGATGACTGGAAGAAATGATTCATTTTCATGTCGGTGAAGTGCTTGTGCATATGTGGACAAACTACTGAATGAGTCACTGAGGGAAATGTTTCCTCTGAGCTCATAAGTGGTTTGCCTACATATGTACAAACATCAAAATGTCACCTTCCCCCAAAGACCCTTCAGCAGTTTGTCCAAGTATGCAAAAGCACTTCACTGACATGAAAATTAATTATGTCCCCTAGGGGCCTTTTCAATGGTATGTCCATGTATGCACAAACACCAAAATTAAACATTACCCCAGTGATCCCTTCATTAGTAAGAACATGTATGCAAAAGCACTTCACTGACCCCAAAATGAAAGGTTTACCCCAATGACCCCTTCAGTAGTTTTATAAATGTATACAAAGGCACTGCATTGACATGAAAATTAACAATTTCCATCAGTGATCTCTTAAGTGGTATGTGCATGTATGTACAAACACCAAAAAGAAACATTCCCCAAGGACCCCTACATTAGTATGTCCTTGTATGCAAAACAACTTCACTGATACCAAAATGAAAAATTTCCCCAAATGACATCTCCAGTATTTTATCCATGTATGCAGAAGCCCTTCACTGACAGCAAAATTAAACATTTCCTCCAACACCTTCAGTACTTTGTCCGTGTATGCACAAGCACTTAAATTATACCAAAATGAAACTTTTCCCTAATGACCCCTCCAGTAATTTGCCCATGATGCACAACCACCTAAATGACACCAAACATTACCCCCAAGACCCCTTCAGTAAGTTTGTCCATTTATCAAAAAGCACTTCAGCTACATCAAAATGAATAATTTCCCACAGTGGCATCTTCAGTGGTGTGTCCAAGTATGCACAAACACCAAAATGAAACACTTCTCCATGACCTCTTCATTGATTTGCCCATGTATGCACAAGAACTTAAATGGCAACAAAATGAAACATTTACCCCATATGACACCTCTAGTAGTTTGTCAATGTATACACAATCACTTCAATAACATAAAAATGAAACATTTCCCTCAGTGACTCATTCAGTAGTTTGTCCACATATGCACAAGCACTTCACTGACATGAAAATTAATCATTTCTTCCAGTCGTCTCATCAATGGTATGTTCATGTAGGCAAAAACACCAAAAGTAAACAGTTTCTCCCATTTATCCCTTCATGGCACTTCACTGACACCAAAATTAATGATGTACCTCAACAATCCATTCAGTAGTTTATCACTGTATGTTCAAAAACTTAAATGATACTAAAATGAAACCTTTCCCACATGACCCCTCCAGTAGTTTGTCTTTGTATGCACAAGCACCTAAATGACACCAAAATAAAAGATTTCCCCCCAAGACTCATTCAGTAGTTTATCCAAAAGCACTTAACCTACATCAAAATGAATCATTTCCCCAGTGATTTCTTCAATAGTATGTCCACGAATGCACGGACACTAAAATGAAGCACTTCACCCAATGACACCTTCATTAGTACACCCATGTCTACACAAGCACTTTACTGATACCAAAATGAAATATTTACCCCAACGATCCCCATTCAGTAGTCTGTCTATGTATGCAAAAGCATTTCAATTGCAGCAAAATTAGACATTTACTCTAATGTCCCCTCCAGTAGTTTGCACCATATATGCACAAGCACTTAAATGACAAGAAAATGAAACATTTCCCCCAAATGATACCTTTAGCAGTTTGTCTATGTATGCACAAGTTCTTCACTAACACCAAAATGAACCTTCTACCAATGACCAGTCCAGTAGTTTGCCCACATATGCATAACCACTCAAATGACCAAAATGAAACCTTTTCCCAGTAACCACTCCAGTAGTTTGCCCATGTATGTACATGCACCTAAATGACATCAAAGTAGTTCATTCATTTATCGAAAAGTACTTCACCTACATCAAAATGAATACTTTCCCCTGTAATCCCTTCAGTGGTATGTCCATGTATGCACAAACACCAAAATAAAACCTTTCTCCCAATGACCTTTCAACAGTTTTTCCAAGTATGCATAAGTACTTCATTGACATTAAAATGAATAATTCCCACAATGGCCTCTTCAGTAGTTTGCCCATGTATACACAAGCACTTCACTGACATCAAAATAAATCACTGCCCCCAAGTGATCTCTTCTGTGTTTTATCCATGTATGTAAAAACACCAAAAAGAAACATTTCCCCAATGACCCCTCCAGTAGTTTGCCCATGTATGTACATCACTCAACTGACATCAAAATGAAAAAGTTCCTCCGATAACCATTCCAGTAGTTTTCCTTCAGATGCAAAAGCACTAAAATGACACCAAAATTAAACATTTTCACAAAGACCCCTCTAATAGTTTTCTCATGTATGCACAAGTACTCAAATGACACCGGCAGTTTGCCCATGCATGCATAAGCACTTCACTGACACTAAAATTAATATTTTCCCCAACTACCCCTTCAGTAGTTTGTCCATGTATGCACAATCACTTCACTGACATAAAAAAAATTGTTTCCCCAGTGATCCCTTCAGTGGTATGTCCATGTATGCACACGCACCAAAATGAAACCTTTCTGCCAATGACCTTCCATTAGTTTTCTCAGGAATACACAAGCAGTCAAATTACACCACAATTAAATCTTTCCCCAAATGACCCTTCAGTAATTTGTCCATGTATGCATACGTACTTTACTGACAACAAAATGAAACATTTCCTCCAACGACACCTTCAGTGGTTTGTCCATGTATGCATAATCACTAGTTAACACCAAAATGAATACCTTCCCCCAACAAACCTTCAAGTAGTTTTCTCATGGATGCACAAGCACTCAAATGACACTAAACTAAAACCTTTCCCTAACATCCCCTCCAGTAATTTGCTCATATTTGCACAATCACTCAATTGACACCAAAATGAAAATTTCCCCAGTGACCCTTCCAGTAGTTTTTCCATGTATGCACTAGTACTGAAATGACAATATAAAACATTCCCCCAATGTCCCTCTTCAGTAGTTTGTCCATGTATATTCATGTATTTCACTTCCACCAAAATGAATAGTTTCCGCGACAACAGTCTTAGGGTCAGATTCATTAATGCCTACACTAAATGTACACTAAGTGTACACGATATGGATTCAAGAACATCCCTGCCACATTTTGTTTTTTGCTTTCTAGTCACTCAGAAAGATTACACTAAGTGTACACATAGTCTACACTTTGTGGTAACCTTTATGAATCCCTGTTCATAGGTTCATAGGTGTGTACTAGGCTAATGGCCTTGGAGCCTTTACAAGCCTAATCCATAGGATTACCCTGGCATCATGTCACCCAACTAATATTTAAAGCTGCAAGAAAAGCAGTGGGAAAACTAAAATTAGGAGGAAGAAGGTGTGAGTTATGCCTGTGCTTTTTGTTCATTCAGAATACTGTACACTTAGTGTAGGCATGATTGAATCCTATGGAAGGCTAATATCTACACAATCGTTGTTGTCCAATTCGCATATATGATGCAACTGCTGTCCTTTATGCTTGCCCTGAGCTGCAGAATACAAATAGAGCTCACAAAGGAAGGAAAGAGAAATACAAAAATACAACAGACACGAATATCAGTACAAATGCTACTGCTTTTTTAAAATATATGCTGCACAGTTGTTTTTCCTTAATGATTGATCTCGTAAACAGAATGCCAGAGAAATAACAGAGATCACTGGAAACACTCTAAGATACAAGAGTGATATTTGTACCAATGCTGCTCAGTCCTGCAGAACTTAGGAAGTCTGATTCAAAAATAAGCTCCCTCTTCAACAGATACAATTAAAAGGACGTTCCAACACTGAAATGTGTGCTTTTAAGCAAACCTAAGAATTGCTGGCATCACGTTGTAGGTGGCTCCATTCCAGTTTGGGAGCATTGATGTCAGCATTTTGGTGAGGAAACCAGAAAAAATATTATTTTAAGTTGTAGCCATGATGTAACCAAAAGAGCAACAACAGGTCCTGTTTTCCATTCATGAGATGAAGACTTTTATATGCTGCAGCAACAAAGAAGGTGTGGAAAACAGTCAGAATTAGATCTACCAAATGCAATGTATATTTTTCATGATGGGAATCGACAAATAAGGATAAAAAAATGATTATGATGAAGATATTTAAATCAGAGGGTACTGTCTCTAACTTCTACCTTACTAATCTTCTTTTTTAAACATTCCCCATTGAGTTTTCATAATTTTTGTAATGTGACATTTTCCATATATCTGGTTGCTTTTGCCCGCATTTCTGTTCAAAATATCCTTGAATCTGATTTTTTTTGGGGTACTGATTAATTTGACATCAGATCTCTTTTTCTTTCCAATGTCCGTGTTTCTTTTTTATGTCTTTCAAAAATATCTGAATTTTGTTCTTTATATTTTTGCACTTCCTCTGTTGCTTCTTTTACTGGGTAGCCCAAAGTTCCTTCCTCTACACAATGCATTTCATAAATCTCTTGTCTTAATTAATACAAGTTCTTATTTGAAGCTTTTGATAGCTTTTCTTATGCAAGATTTTTTTCTTTCCTCTTATCTCACTCTTAATCTTTCAAAATATTTTCTAACTGGAAATTCTAGGTTTCTTGTATAATAGTAACCATATGTAATTTTTCCTCATCTTCAATAGTCCATGCTGCCATCTTCACGGCTCTTATTTGTCCTGTCACTTTTTTCTTCCTTCTACAAAAGGGAGACCATCCTCCCCATGAGCCTGACCTAACCTTGCTGTAAGACTGTTTCCACATCTGAGGATTCTACAACACCTTTTTTCAGTCCTGGCACCAGTACATACACCAGGATTGGACAATTTTATTCCTGGGACCTGTGTGCCCAGCTGTCTTTTTTTTTTTTTTTTTTTTTACCAACCATTCTCCATGATACAAAAAATACAGTCTATATAGCAGTATTGTCTTGGTGACATTTTATTAAAACAGGGCCCTCCATGTGAAGGCATTCACCATGACTTGAGGATGAATTTAGCAATATTACTCTCCTTCTCTTGCTGATTTCATCTCTCTATTCAGACTTACCTTCTCATCAGGATATCCACATGTAAATGCACTCTTTAATAACAAAATCAAGGGAGGATTTTGGCTAGGCTGCCCAACAAGATATGGCAAAGTCAGAGGTACCTAAACCCCATTCATCTTAATTACCACCCTTCTATTGTTCTTCTCCCACATAAAATCTAACTTATTCTCAAATTACGAAAACTTATGCTCCCACTTATAAAACTGAAATTAGCAATGGAGTGTTATAATCAAACAAGAGGAATTGCAGATAAACAAGTACCTTTATGGCCTGTGTCTTCTGGGCCATTGCAAATGTATGTATCTTTCAATCATTTAAACAATTAGTAGCCTTAAAAGAACCCACTTTAAGACTGTTCTTCAAGGCATCTTTACAATTAGTTGTTAATCAAAAGCACCCATTAAAATTTATCTTCACTCTGACATGAAAGGAGAAGCTTATTCCTTACCACATGTATTATCCATGTTCAAAAGTGGCATTTTTCTGCATTAATTGTATAAACCTGAAAACTGGTTCTGAAGCCTGAGGAGAAGAGAGAAGAGCATCAGGGTTTGATGTGCAAAACAGCAAAAAATCTTCAGAAAGCAGCGTAATTGTGGAAAGCTCCAGAGAAAACTGGCTGAAGGTTCTAAGTACTAAAAATAGCAAAGTATGACAAGTGCCGAATCCTTTCTTCAAAAATAATGATGCAGACAGCAGGCCTGAGATTTTTATCATCACCTTGAGTCTTCTTTAAAGATTTTTCACTTGGTTTACAGACTAGAAAATCAGTCCTATAACTCAAAACACATTAACCTATAACTTTCTATCAACCTATTAGATACCATTTTAGCTCTTAAACAAACTCTGATGACTTGTAGCATATCTGAAGCATTCAAATTTTAGGGTAATTTGCTTAATACTTTCCTATATCTGTCTCAGCAGAACAAACTCTGATTTCTTTCAAGATTCTGTAGTTTATGTTCAAGAACAAAATGCTATGTTAGAAACTGCACTGACACTTTTTATTATCAGACTTTGTAATGAAAGACCTTACCATGTGAGCTTTGGAAATAAAACAAATATTACCAAGTAACATAAAGCTATGATTGCCATAACCAAACACTGTCAATAGTAGAGGTGCAAACTAACTGGATACTTCTTGTGATGACCCACCAATGGATCATTAATCAAGAAGCCTCAATCCTCACCACTGGCACCTGTGGGGGGCATTCACTGAGAGGATAACAGGTACACACACAGTATTTCTGGATGCAGCTCTCTGCATCAAGTGCAATTTCCTTTAAGAGCACACAGAGATCACAGTCAGTCCGGGGTTGGTTTATCCCTCTTTCTCCAGATCTCCAATAAGACTCATCACTGGCACAGCTATATAGTTGCGATCTCAGCTGAGTGTCCAAGCCAAGGCGTCTGTCCAACCATTGCTTCATGCCCCTGCCCAAGTAGCTGACACACATACTCTTTGAGATTTGATTTACACACACACACACACACACACACACACACACACACACACACACACACACACACACACACACACACACACACACACACACACACACACACACACACACACACACACCTGGGAAAGGCTGGCACAGGTTTACTAGCTATGCTGTCTTCTGCCTAGACTATAAGGTATTTATGACTGCCACCAGACACTCCTGTCAGCTATCTTAAGGTTCTTTCAAGGGTACCCAATATACTGAATTAAATTAATATTAATACAAATGGTAGTTTGACTAAGAGCAAGGCTATTATAAGTGGCCCACACAGTATCACCAAATAAATATGCAAGTTTTCGCAAAACTAAATATCTCTACAAAGATCAGCCACAATGAAAGGTTTAAATGTATTTAATAATAAATAATAAAAGAAAAAGAAAATACTGATATCACAGTTTAAAACCACATGTAATATTTAAAATAACATCGCAGGACAGGCTCAAACAAATAAAGAAAAACAATATCTAAACTAAGCTTCACTATATTCCTGACTGTATCTAACATAGTTACTATACCTTAATAACTTAAGTAATAGAGCAAGGTAGATGATGTGGTGAATGATCCTTCTTGTTGTTGTTAGGCCCAAGACAGAATACAGAATGCTGTGTATCACTCTAAAAGACTTCTCAAAATAATATCTAAAATATAACTGCTGGGATAGCTTGCAGAATGACATCACCTCTTGTCATCTGATTTCTAGCTCCTATACAAAACCCCCATTGCTGGAAGCTGGCAGGACTTAGCACCTACCTGTGAAAATGCAAACACAAGGGTGTTTGCTCAGATCTTTGGCAGGTGCTGGAAGTCATAAAACAATTGCATACCTCCATGCTTCCAGAGTGTAATTAGTTCACCTCAAAGGCAATACAGAAAGTTTTGTATATAGAGTTTGTGTCTCTGGCTGCCTTGAAACCTGTGAGATAGCATCTTTATGGCCTAGCCTATAAAGTGATTTAATTTCAGATATGTTTCTAAAGTTTGCTGGACTGAGGTTAACCCACCAATTTCTTCTGTTAAAACATATATTTTTAAACAATTGCAATAGTGTATGTACATTTCTGTTCTCTCCAATACAGCACACTGTGCATACATTTCAAACACAAGCACTTTACAAATACCTTTTCAACACAAACATCTGTACAAATCAGTTTGATGTACAACATACAGTTCTAATGCATTTGTAACACCAGCATCTTGTATAACTCACAGTTCTAATGCATTTTTAACACAAGCATCTTGTATACATCAATTTGCTATTCACAAATGACATATAATTATTTACAAAATTCCAGCTAACTGTGCTGGCAGTACCTCCTTTCATCACACTTGTATTCATTCTCTACCGCAAGAATTAAATACTCCATCTCACTGTAGCATATCTACCACCTCTGTCCTCCCTCCCCAAACTAAATAACACCTACTAAAACAAATAACTGCCTCCACAAAAATATCAAAAATCTCGTAATACTTGGAGACTTCAGTCACAACTTGTTCAGTCCCATTTCCAATGACCTGAATACTCTTCTAATGCAGTTCAACCTTACCAGCTGATATCTCAGCCTACTAGGCCCAACCTCAATACATCTCACTACTCTCCCTTAGATCTCATATTAACTAAAAAAACCTTCTCATCTCATACTTCATCATCCATCCATCATCTTTCAGTGACTACTGCCCTGTTAGTTTTCATATCCATCATCCATATGTAAAGGTACACCCAAATCGCATATATTTTGTAGGTTCATATGTGTTTCTGTAGTAAGTCACAGAATAACATTAACCAACTTAAATACATCCTCTCCTTAATTGAATGGTCACCAGTTTTGAATTCAACTAAGCTTAATACTGTTACAAAACTACTCAACTCTGTATTGACTGACCTGTAAACCTCCTGCTTCCCAGTAATCCAGAGGCTATACAAACCTAAAATTAGTAGCTGGTTAACCTATGAGCTTAAAGCTCTTCTACAACTCCGATACAAGCATGGCATTCTTGGAAAGTACTTTCTACAATTATAAACAGACTGAGCTACACCCAACTATGCAACCTTGCCAAGCAAGTTATACGCCATCATAAAAGTCACTTGATGAAAGCATACCAAACCTCACTAATAAAATCACCCAAATACTTCTGGAAAGAAGCCAACCATCTTACAGGATGAAATAGCCTTCCCTCCAAGAATTCCACATCCTCTCAACTTTCTCTCTCATTTCAGTAACCTTCCTAGCCCTTTATCTAGCCAATCCCAAACTGTATTTGACACTCGCTCCTCCCCTCCATTCATCCATATGTTCTACTTCAGAACTATCACTTTCAAGGACATGTACCATCTGCTTGAACAGATTACATGTGATAGACCCCCCCCCCTTTCCGGTACTGACAACCTCCACCCATGGTTTATTTATCACTGTAGAGATAACATAGAGGCCAAATGAAACACATCTACAACCTGTGTATTACTCTTAATATTATGCCTAATACCTGGAAGAATGACACTGTAAAACCATTTCCTAAGAAACCCAATCCCTCCAGTCCATCAGACTTTCAGCCCATTTCTGCTCTGCTTACCTCAGGAAAGATTGTGGAAAAAAATACTTTATTTGTAACTCACTCAATTCATCAAGCAATGCCACCTTCACTCTTAAAAGCAGTATTTTGTTTTGGTCTGGTCACAGTACATCCACAGCTATTTGGAAATTCAGTGGCAACATTCTTCCTAGAATGGGCAAAGACCTTATTACTAGACCTCACCAGAGCCTCTGAACTTGTTGATCACGTTGATCATGCAGTTCCCCTAGACCATCTCAATGAAATAGGGATTAGTGATGCCGCATTTCTCTGGTTCAAAAACTACCTCTCTAACCACCACTTCTCAATTCATTTCAATTCACCTACCTTTACATCAGTCCCTCTGCAGAAAGGTGTCCCTCAAGGACATATTCTAGCGGCTCTCCTCTTTTTTATCTAAATTAACAAACTTTTTTTTTACTTACCCCATCTTCCTCTCCTGCTTTGTGCTGATGACATGGTCCTGTTCTACTCCAACCATGCTGCCTCTTCTCTCAAACTTCAGGCTGATGTTCATGCCTTTATTCACTGGGTTAATGATAAACAGTTACTACTAAACTCTTCAAAAGAAAAACAATGCTTTTTGGCACTAGGCAAAAGCTTACTTCTTTCTCCAGGCCTATAAAAATCCTTGATCATCTTCATAGCACTACTAAAAAATGTCAGTTCATTCAAATTTCAAGGGGTTTGGTTGGTCCCTTCCTAAATTTCCAACTCTACCTAGACTACACACACAAAAAAAATCAACTCTCTTCTATTCTGGGCTAACATGATCTACCTTTTTCTATTCAGAACCAGTAGAAATGCTATAGGTAAAAGTAGCTTACTGGCTCAGCTAGGATATTGTCTGCTGCTAATTTCTGTAGCTCCTAAAATAAATATATCCACCATTCAGTCCATTTCAAATGCAATTTGCAGATTCATCACTCTATTCACAAGAAATGAACACCACTGAAAAAACATTGAAAAAGCTAACTTGACTACCCGTGAAACGATGTGCTGACTTTCTACTTGCCTCTCAACTATTTAAACTTATCATGAATGACACCTTCCTTCCACTAGCTTCCAGAATATTCACAGATACACCAATATTCAACCTGAGACATCTTAAACACTCAAGTCCTCTCCTCCAAACACCCCTAACTAGGCTTCATTGCATAGACCAATCCTTGGTCCCCAACTATGAAAATCTCTCCTTTCTTTTCTTAAAGATCATTTCTCTTATCCCATTTTCCATTCACAAATAAAGACAAGACTCTGGGAAAATGCAACTGCTAACCCTCTGGTCATATAACTTAACCTCTTCATTCCCTTCTTCAGTCCACATACCTTGCTCTGGCTCTATTTTTCATTGTGTTTCTTTCAGCATGCCAACTCTGATGCCACTTTATATTTAATGTATGTATGTATATATTGTGATTTTTCAGTCACTCTGTATATAATGTAATTTATCTACTGCTATTATACCCTCAAGCAAACTATAATATTCACTTAACATATAATATGTGTATATATTGCATTTTTGTCTTTCTCTCTATAAACGTCATGCATCTATTATGTTTTCCCTTGGCTGAGTCTAAAATGGATCCAGTGGAATCAGTGGTCTACCTCAGTTAACAAATTCAAAATAAAATAAAATAGATGCAAATCACTACGTAGTTCCCCCACTAAACCATTTGAGTCAATTGCCTTGTCTGTCATAAGCTTCTTCAAACCCATCCTCAGTTTTCCATAGGGCAATAGGGTTCTTGAGCTTGATGAAGATTAGGAAGACTCAGGAAGGGATAAAGAAATTATTGCGGCTCTCAGAGGTGGTCAACTTGTGGCTCCCAGAAATGTAGGCTTTAAACATACATTTAAGGATTCACAGAATTGCAAGGCTATTCTACTCATTTAAGCAACTGACAGTCTTAGAAGAACCCACTTTAAGTTGTTCTCCCAGGTCTGTTTACAATCATTATCAAAACCATCCATTAATAAGGGATCTTCATTCTTACATAAAAGGAGGGAGCCTTGCCAATACCCACACTCAGGTTTTACCTCCTTTCTCAAGGAAGAAGAGATGGTTTATTCCCAAAATAAATTTGAGACCACCTATCCAGTCATCCAAGTTTAATCTGATGGAAGATATAGAATTACATTGTTTCACCTGCAAAAGAAAATTATTATAGACAAGAGGGAGGTGCTGGTGATGAATCTATCTCTCCATTACATGCTGTTTATCTGTTTATACATGTTCAAGCTTCTGCTTCTGGTGTTAGCAGAGTTGTTTGTTTTTCTGAGATATAGGAGGACAAGGACCATCAGATGTCTAATGGCTTGGTAAGCAAGGCACAAATCATCCCCTCGGGAGTGTACAAGACATAAAGTAATGGGTCGAGGCTTTCAGTCTGCACTGATAACTCAGGTTCTTAAGACCGGAGACGTTTGGAACCTCTGGGGCTTTTTGAGGTTGTTGAAACATCATGTGAGACACATTCCAAAAAGAGTACTGTACTCTTTAATAGGTCTTATCAGGAGGATAATAACATTTTTAGATCTAGGCAAGATACCTTTTATTTCTAGTTGTACTAAGTAGAATAGCTTCCTGATAGCAACTGCCATGTAATGAGAGAGAGAACTGCTGACCTAAGTGCCCTGGTCCCTGACTACCATTTTGCTTTGTAAAGGTGTGTTATCTATGCTGTACATTGTGGGAACTTCTGTTTTCTTTTAGAAATAATATTAGACTTTTCAACATTCAATTTAAGCTCATTTTGTGTATACCAGGTATTAACTCAGGTAAGCTCTTTCTGAAGGGTACAGGTATCTGAAGGGATTTAAACAATTAAATCCAGTTTTCAGTCATCTGCAAATCTGGTAAACCAAAGGTCCTGATTATATTTTTTGAGATGAAAGAGGTAAATGCGAAACAGAAGACTCAGCAAAGACCCTTGGGGGACACCACTGGTTACTTTAGCACTACTTGAAAAGACACCTGACACACAAACTATGTGGGTTCTGTCCTTCAGCCAGTTGGCAATTCACCTCACCATATAAGAATCTATTTTTAAGGATGATGATTTCCTTACAGTTCTGGCATGAGATATGATATATGTTTTGGCTATATCACGATAACCCTCTAAAAGAAATTAACAAGATTCAACAGGCAAAATCTCCCTTCGACAAAGCCAAATTGTTGGATGTCAACCCTAATAAGATTTTTAATAACATAATTAATGAGGCTGGTTATGATACTCTCCACAGTTTTACAGATCAGGCTCGTATAGCTACAGAAACCATCAAATGGTGAATGTATTGTCACATTGACCATTAGCATGATAGCTCATAATCCCTCATCAGATCTGTATAGTTATCATAAGACAGACTTAATTTAGAACTACTTTAAAGGGAGACAACCTTGCATTTCCTATATAGGAAGGTTTGCTGTGTTACCTCCACCTTGAACCTCACTCTCATAACTCTAAGATCATGCAAGTGAGGGGGAACAGCAGGATATTTTCAGAATACTACAATAACAGCTCCAATAAAAGTGTAGAATCTGAGTTAACACCCTTTTGTTCAGTCTTGTGGGGGATTGTCTTCCTTGAAAGAAAGCGTAAATGTTTGCATAAAACAGCACATTTTAGAATATTGAATTAATTCTGTTCTTATCTTGGGTTCTGGATTACCTTGATGCCATTCAGTCTGTAACATTCTGATCTTCTGTAGTTTAACTGAGTTTATGATGCAACAATTTGTGGATGGTGACTTGTCTTTCTGTGTATTGTGAAATTACCCCCTTTAGAAGGGTCTATATTAGAACACCGACAAAGCCGTTAATCGAACGGCCTTATAATCAAAAATGCCGGTAAGAGAAGTGTTTTGTGATATCTCGGTACAGTGAAGATTGGAAAATTTGCCCTTTCCTCACTGTAGTGTGATCTCGGAGCTGGTATATATAATTAGCAGGGAGTCTGGGGGGTACAGCCCCCCACAAAATTGAGTTCTATTACCGGCATTTTCGATGATTAGGCCGTTCGATTAACGACTTTGTCGGTGTTCTAATATAGACCCCTTTAGAAGAGTCTAGTTATTAATTTCATGCCTATATATTCATGGTAACTTCAATGCCTCTCTACTATGCATTCATTGAGTGCATCCCTTCATCCACAACTCACAACTTCTTAGATCAAGAATTAGATAAAAATGCCAAAAATAATGAGAAGTCAAAGATCACAAATCAGGTGCAATATAAACATTACTCTAATTCACTTAGAAAGTTAATATAAACCATGTTTTTTTTTTAATCAGTATACATTTCCAAAACAATAGGAAGTATAAAATTCTAATACATGGCAATATTTACTGACTTTAATCCTCAGTGATTTACCAGAAATTAAAAAAAAAATGAAGAACAGGCAAAATTCTGAGGCAAAACAGGGACATCCTGCCAATATCAGGGGCACTTGAAAGGTATGTTGTCATCTAAACAGTCACAGAGTCTCCCATCTTACTAAAAGGAGTAAAGGATACATGGGAAGTCATAGTTGATTAAATGCCACTACAGTAAACATGGACACATGTTTTAATAGCAATGAATGCATAAAAGACACAAGCAGATACAAGTCATCTATCATAGTCATGAATCTGTCCATTTGTGTATTAGATCTAAGGGTTACTTAAAATGTATGCATTCTTGGACAAGATTTAGATCTCCCCTTTGCAGGTCCACCCACCTCAGCTGACAAATAAGCTTCTTGCTACTCCTGCTGACTGCCTGTAGTGGCTGCATTGCTTACCTGAACCTTCTGTTAGGGAAAACATTTCTCAGTGCCTAATCAGAAGGATCCAGAAATAAAGAAAAGATGCATTGCTATTATCATGCCCCTAATAGCACCATGCTTGGACCAAGGAGGGCAAAATGAACTTATTTCTACAGCACTTTTAAACTGACTTTAAAACCTATGATCCACCATTGTTACTCTAAAGTATCTATAAGCACCAATAAAACTACAATTATGATGGTCACTGGGGTCAACTGTGTATATGACCCCTCTATGCATTGCTGTTGAATGCAAGGAAGCAATTAATAAAGTATACGCCATTCCATGCAATTTTAAATTCTTAGATGTGAGGGGGGTTTTCCTGGAGACATACCATGGAAGGATTAAACCTACCTAAATATCTAAGGGAGCATTCCCAGTTTACTAGATTAAGTTGCAATTAAAAGGCATACTGCAGTCTTTGGTATGTATTGTGGCAGCAATTAAGAACCCTCCTTACCTTCAGGAGCAAGAGTGTGCCCCAGAGAAGGTGTCCTTTTCCAGACGAATAAAATTGGTATCATCTCTCACTGTATGTCTACTCTTTTATTTTCTCTTTAACCACTAAGAATTGAAGTCAGTCAATAAAGCTAGGCATTATTGTTTCATATCTCATATTGTTCAGATAGAGCTTTTGATAGAAATATTTGTTCTGTTTTTTGCCCTGAATTCTTGAGCAAAGAGTTTGAGAGGTGTGCACTCTCACCCTTCATCTCTCTATCTCCCTCTCTTTTTTCCTTTCTCACACTGTCATTCACATGCACACGCGCACACACAATGACACACAAACAAACAATCGTATTATCTTTTCTTTTTTTTGTTGTTGTTTTTAAGCTGCATTTAGTGAGGGGAGAGTAAAATAGCAAGCCATTGTAACTGATTCCACAAAACTTTTGTGTGTTGATATTATTTATTTTATTTTACTAAACAGCAAGAATGCACTTAAGCAAATGTAAAAACAGCAGCCATTTGTTTCTTTGTTTTTCTTTCTATGTTTCATGGCAGCTTAATATGCTACCTTGAAGTGGCAGATTTGTTTTTACCATGCAATATGTATAAATTAATACCCTGGAAAAGTTTTGTTCTACAGTAGCCTATTATTTAATCTACTTAAAAGACTAAATGAAGTACAACACCCTTGTCCTCCAGCCAGTCAAAACACAACCAGTCAGGGCCAGCTTAACAGAAAGTTACAGTACATCAGGAGCTGGATCATAATATGCATTCTTGAGCAAAGAGTTTTATTTTTTATTTATTTTATTTTATTTTATTTTATTTTTTTATTTTACATTTGTTGACCGGGATAGTCCGACTGGATGCATGTCCATTTTCAGCAGAGGCCCGGTCTGAAAAGCTCCAAGGGTAAGCAGATACAGCATTGCATAATACCAGCATTACATAATACAAACAGACTATTTACAGAGAATACATAAGTAAGCAAGTTAAACAAATTCCACAGGTTAGAGTTAATCCCGAGCGTACGTCAGGATTAAATTAAATTACACAGTAAACTGGTTAACAGAGTTTTACACATTCTAGAGAGAGTTAGCCAGGCTTGATACAGTGACATAGTCAGTTAAGTGACAAATGTTGTTTGAGTCTAGTTTTAAATTGACCTAAGGTGGAAAGTAAGGTAATATCAGCTGGAAGAGAGTTCCAGGATCTACTTACAGAGTTTGCAAAGAGAGACTCACCGGCTGTGTTATTAATTTTGCTAGTCTGAATTAGTAGTAGTTTCCAATCCTTTATCCTATTGAGCAATATGGCATCACTAAGGATGACACCATTCAGGATTATGCCTTCCAGGAACAGAAGTAAAGGGGGGGAGCACCAGGGGAAGGGATAGTACCAAGAGAATTAGGATGAGATGAAGGGTGGAACCCTGAAAAGTCACATATGTAAATCTTACCAGCACTTGATCAAAACCTCTCCCAAATATATACACACATGACATTTAATAATAATAGCAATAAGAAGAAGAAGAAGAAGAAGAAGAAGAAGAAGAAGAAGAAGAATTTAATGTATTCTTCAATGTATCACAAATTAATGAAGCACAAAATCCTAAATCACAAAATCTTAAAACTAAAAGGACCAGAAGACTGAAAGTGAACTTTTCTAAAAGAGTCCTTTTAACAGTGTCAGTGACTCAACAGGTAGCACAGGTGCCTTTGGTGCTGTAAGATCAGAAGACTGTGGGTTCTATTCCCACATCAGGTACTTGGATTGACTTTCAAATGTTGACACTGCAGTATAGCATAAGGGGCTGATGCATTCCTGAGTGTGTCATCCTTTTAATGAGATATTAAACCGAGGTTCCATCTGTCTGAATTGGTTGTAGATCAGGAAGATGTAAAATATCCCATATCACTGGGACAAATTTCCCCTAGTCAGTATTAATAAAACCTCAGATCTCCCCTGAAAAGAGGACCCTGGTGAGACTAACTCAGTCAACAAAGAATAAATAAATCCACCCTAGGGTATATGAAACTGAATTTGGTATATTAAAGATGAGTAGTGGGACAAATATCCTCAGAATACAAAGTTATTTTGTGTGTGCATATATATGTGTGCCTGTGTGTATGTGTGAGACTTCTATATATTTTAACACTTCAAGAAAATGCTGTTAATTATAAAGGAAATAAACTCTCTGAAAGAGAGGTTGTCTTTGCTTTTCCAATTTGAAGTAATAGTCTTTCTTGCAATTGCTAGGAGAGACCAGAGTATATGTCTTTGAGTTGCTGGAATACATGTTGGAATTGGTGCGTTAAATAATAATGTAGAGTCAGATAATTCACATCTGTCTGACCACAAAGCTTTTATTAAGTTTCTAAATTCTAGCCAAAATAAATCCAATGTTTTACACTTTAGAAACATGTGAGCCCAATCAGCTTCTAATTTTTCTGATATGGACATTGTAAATAGTTTTTAAATGGTTTATTTGTTAGATTGTTTTTTCCTAACAATGTTTATTGTATATTTAATTATGCATAATTTCATGTTTAATATTTCTGTATTTGAAAAAAAACTATTAAAATTATATTACCAAAAAAAGAAAATGCTGTTAAAGCTTTTTGGTTTTAAAATGTTGTGATTCACTCATTTATAAACTTCCTTTCTATGATTACATAGCTCTGAATAAATTTGCTTCACATACATGCACAGGTTTGAGTGCTCCTGATACACTGTTGACATTTTCATTCTGTAAATTATTCTCACTGTTCATATATTAGTTGCTGCCAAGTCTACAGATTTTGCACTTAAACAATGAAGCAGTAGCAGTGATAAACAGTCATCCTGACCTTCACCACAGGATTGTACTACATGTGCAAAATACTGGCAAAATGCCAGCCTTAGTAAATCTATTAGCATGTTTACTAAAGTAATTTTAGGCAGGTGCACAGTGAGCAATAGTGATTACCTAACCCTTGCAAACAAAAATTCAGAAAAACAAGCTGGCTTTGTTAGCACAGAAGAGGTAACCTGGATTGGAACACAACTGACCATGGTTTTAATATTAGGCATGGCTCATCCAGACAGGAGAGAAGACGCTGAAAGGAGTAGAGAATGATTGGCTCCCTATGAATGAGAAGGGATTGATGTTGTCTGCCACAGGCATATTCTCTAGTGAAGAGTAGAAGACAAGCCTGGATGCCTAAATGTTAAACTGGGCCTAGCCAGCATCATTGGCACAAAGGGATAAAACCCAATTAGAATCCAAGTGACCCAGATTTTATTAACAGTCCAGGTACCTGTTGGAGCTTGCATGGAAAGATGAAGAGTGATGGTATTTAGCCTGATTACCTCTCTCTCTGGTGGTAGGGGTGGGACACATTCATTCATTCATTTTATTTTATTTTATTTTATTTACTATCTGGTAACTGGGTAGGTGGACTGGTCCAGATAGTCATTTCAACCGAGACCTAGGCTTATACACAATCAAAATGCAAATAAACTTAAGTTATACACTTCAAATATCATAGAGTGTTAGGTTTACATAGTTGCAAAACTTTAGAAAGTTGATATACAGTTACTATACAGTTTTTGTAAAGTAGAATGTTATACCGTTTTTATACATTTCCAATAAAGTAGCAGGTTTACATTAGGTTTTATCAGATATATGTGAGGGTATGCTACAGTAAGCATTTTCCAGTGGTGATTGAAAAACCTTGTCTTGCCTAGTAAGGAGGTGGGAGCATTCTGAAGGCTTAAATCACTTGCGAGCTGAGTGACAGTCCTTTGCCAATGCCTATTGCATGTCCTCCTCTGGAGCACTGTACTTGACATGTTCAGGGTTTAAAGCAATAACCATGTATCTCTGTGTATGATGGCAACATTCTTAGCATCAGTACTTGCTTTGACTGGAATAAATAGACCAAAGCTCTCATCCGTAAAGGAACAAATGGATTTACGAAGCAGACTGGGTAAAAAGTTTGATGGTCAAGTTGGAAAGGGCTCAAAAATGTTCATCCTGAGCCTGTATGAAATCAACATGGTATAATATGACAATGAAGGGGGAGAGATGCCACCGGTGAGAATGTCCACATCCTTTGTAAATGCAACCTTTAGGAATAACCCAGAGAGTAGGGTAATAGCTGAAAAAATCTCCATGTGTAGATAATAACCTTGTGATGCTCAGCTGTCACCACAACTGCTCTGGCAATATGTCTGATTCCTTAAAAGTTACTCTCCCCTGGGAAGTAGGTAGCCCATCCCAACAGGGTATGATGGGAGATATGTCAGGTAGGATGGAAGGAAAAAAAGAGATGAATAGACATCAGTGGCTACATGCTGAAGTTGGTGGGGGAAAATTCTATAAAAACAGATTGATAAGTCCCTTAATGCTGAAGTTCTATAGACGTACTCACACAATACCTCCTGTCAATATATACATTTGTATATCAGAATAGATGCAAATAGAGTTTACAGTTATTTAAAAAAATATTGTGGCAATAGAAAAAATGTAACAATAGAAAATCATATGGAACAAAATATTATCTACTGTTAAACAAATCCATAATAGAGAGCTACAAAAAGGAGTGGAACCTAAGTATGGCATGGATAGATAACAGAAATGCATTTAATAGCATCCCACATTCATGGATTATAGCATAGCTAGGGCAGGAACAGAGGGACAACTGCCCAGGGAGCAAAGTGTTGGGAGGCACAGTCATCTGATCCTGATATCTACTGCAATACCAGATTTTAAAAGATGTTATTGCATTTGCAGTCATACCTTAGCTCTGTAGCACTCCATGTGAGGTCTAAACTTTAACAATTAAAGCACATCAACCAAGTAACGAACACTGATAAATTCAACCCGAATCAGCTCTCTAGAATCAACGAACTTTAATGGACCAGCATCATTAGAAAACAGCCCCAATACACTTTTAAGCAGATGAACCAGCTTAAAAAAACAAGAACTATTAATAGCAATAGCTGTTAAAAGCATAAAATACAGTTAAACAACCATGGAATACTTAACGCTTTCACCCGTATATTCAGTCGGGCATCATCAGAGTAAACTATCTTGATGCTCTTCAATTACTAAAATAATTTCAATTACTACACCCCCTCTCTAAATTAAACAATCACTATAATTGCAGAAACAATTAAAAACAATATAAACAGTGTAAACCAGCTCAGCCACGATATACGAACTCTCAAGAAATTAAACATACTAATAAATAAGTTGTATGTTAAATATATTAAATACAAAAGTGTATTAAATACCTTATCTATACCTATCCAAAGACTATAGATATAAAAAGATCAAATAACTAAGGATTTATATTTTAAAAAACTAGACAGAGAAATATGATCGTTAATACCTGGAGGTTTAGAAGAATCTAGCCTGAGTTGCCACATGCTCTCCCTCACCTCAGCAAGATCTTAACATTGCCCCCTCTGTCATTATCAGGTATTCTATCTACCACAAAAAATACATTTTTTTTTTATTAGAGCAACTTAAGCTTTGCATATATAAAGCATTGCTAGTCTTTTTGTTCCTAATGTCCCTTAAATGCTCTAAAATTCTTAACCTTTATTTTCTTATAGTTTTCCCCATGTAAAAAGTGGGGCAACTTAAACATGTAGCAATATACACCACCCTCCTGGTGTTACACTTACAATAACCTGGACACTTAATAGTTTTGTAAAAGTTGTAAACCACCATGTTTGTCCATTGTTAATGAACGTACATACACTACATGAGCCACATTTGCTCATCTTAGAACTCTTGTAGGGTCCAGTGTTGTGTTCTGTTTCCATCAGTTCTTTTAAATTCCTACCCTACTATATGTGAATACTGGGGAGCTCCCTAAAACACTTATAGTGTCTTTGTCTAGGACACCATACCATGTGTCCCTAATAATTTTAGTTATGTATTCTGATTTCCCATTATAGGGTAATATCATAGCTCATTTTGCATGCCCCATATTTGTAGGTAAGGCCAAATTGTTCTCATCGTGAACCTCTTTCAATAGGACCCCTTTCAAAATTGGTTTAAAAAACAAATGTCTTTTAATCTCTATTTCATTTCTTGTTTTAATCAAAACTTCAAGTGGGTAGCCTCTTTCTGTAAACATGTTAACAAGACTTGTTAATTCGAACTGTAACCTTTCATCTTCACTGATTAATCTAGAAAGTCTGACCATGTGTCCCTTTACAACATTCCTTTTTTGGAATTGGGGGTGACAGCTTTGAAAATTTAAAAAATTGTTCAAGTATGTCTTTTTACGGTAAATACTAGAATCTATATAAATACCAGCTTCAAATACATTCCTATATAATAAGATATCCAAAAAATTACACGTGTTGCCATGAATCTTATATGTAAATTTAAAAAATGTTGTGGTGTTATTAAGAAAATCAACAAATTTGTGAATATCCCCAATTGTCCCATTCCAAAAAAATCTAAATATCATCAAGGTAACGTAAATACAATTTAATGTCATGCATAAAATCTGTAGGGAACACCTTCTCCATCTCCCATTTTGCCAGTACCAAATTGGCATAAATAGGCGCACATTTGGCACCCATGGCAACCGCTGTAACTTGCCTATATAATTCACCCTCAAAACCAATAAAATTGTTTGACAAAATAAGTTCCATGAGATCTACCAACAATGAACGCTTAACTGTGTGAAAACCACTATACTTCTCCAGACATGTATTAAACATTTCCAACCCTTGTGTCTGTGGAATAACTGAAAAAAGGTTAATAACATCTACTGTCACCATTATAAAGGGCTCATCAAGCTGATTCTGTCTAATCACTTCTAGGCAATGCCATGAGTCCCTTAAAATGTGTGACAAACCTTTAGTAATGTTTTTATAATGGAAATCCACAAACGAAGCCATTGCCTCAGTTTTAGAACCCTTAGCAGACGCTATAGGATGGAAGGGTGGGTCATTTTGATTTTTGTGAATCTTAGGTATTCCAAATATGGAGGGGGTCACAGGTGAATCAACTAACAAATAGTGGTACTCATTACCATCAATGACCCCCTCCATAAACCACTCATACAAAAGCCAATCAATTTTGGTGAAAGCCATATACATCTCATTCCTTGAAACTCTAGTGTATGTAATGGTATCATTCAAAAGACTGCACATTATGTTTGAGTAGTCTGTAGACAATATGCTCACCACCACTCCTCCTTTATCCGGTTTCATTACCCTATAATTGTTAGAGGATGTCAACTCTTGAAGGCAAAATCGCTCATCAGATGTCAAATTATCAGATTGACTGCCCAACCCTCTGGCCATCCTTCTAAGTTGTAATTCACACATATTCTCAAAAATGTGTATACATGGATGTGCAGGGGGAATAAATGTATTTGACCTTTTAAGCACAATTATATTGTCATTCATCGGATTTGGATTCTTATGAAAAAACATTTCCAAGTTCAATTGTCTAGTATACATTTTTAAATTGACTAAAATTTTTGCTATTTCATTCCTAAACATAGGCACAAAGGTGAACCCCTTCTTAAACAGGGACAAATAATCATTAGTTAAATCCAAATTGGTGTAATTGTATACACACACACACTATCAACTTTGACAAAGTTGCATACAAGTCCGGTGTCAAAGCTTTGTGTTGACTCAAAGGAGCCTCTCCCATTCAGTTCATTGATATACAAAAGTTCAATGCTCGCGTTGAAACTACCTTCAAAGCACATATTCACCCTATGTGGCTGTAGTGGTGCCATACAAGAAATATGGCTTACACCAAAATTGACTGGCTTTTGTGTGAGTGGTTTATGGAGGGGGTCATTGATGGTAATGAGTACCACTATTTGTTAGTTGATTCACCTGTGACCCCCTCCAAAAAAATTATTTTTTGTGGTAGATAGAATACCTGATAATGACAGAGGGGGCAATGTTAAGACCTTGCTGGAGGTGAGGGAGAGCATGTGGCAACTCAGGCTAGATGCTTCTAAACCTCCAGGTATTAACAATCATATTTCTCTGTCTAGTTTTTTAAAATATAAATCCTTAGTTATTTGATCTTTTTATATCTATAGTCTTTGGATAGGCATATATAAGGTATTTAATACACTTTTGTATTTAATATATTTAACATACAATTTATTTATTAGTATGTTTAATTTCTTGAGAGTTCGTATATTGTGGCTGAGCTGGTTTACTCTGTTTATATTGTTTCTAATTGTTTCTGCAGTTATAGTGATTGGTTAATTTAGAGGGCGGGTGTAGTAATTGAAATTATTTTAGTAATTGTAAAGCATCAAGATGGTTTACTCTGATGATGCCCGACTGAATATACGGGTGAAAGAGCTAAGTATTCCGTGGTGTTTAACTGTATTTTATGCTTTTAACAGCTATTGCTATTAATAGCTCTTGTTTTTAAGCTGGTTCATCTGCTTAAGTGTATTGGGGCTGTTTTCTACTGACGCTGGTCCATTAAAGTTCGCTGATTTTAGAGAGCTGATTCAGGTTGAATTTAAACTTTAACAACTGCTTGTTATATTGTAGAAGGCAGTTTGCTACAGTTTAAATGTTACAAAAAAAATCCTTTTTTTTCTTAACTAAAATCTGAGCACTGTAGTACTCCATGCAGGCATGGTATAATCTATAGCAACTGCTTGCTACAATTTATATAAAGTTTTTTTTTTTTTTCAACTAAAGCATGAGCATCATAGCGCACTGTGCAGGTAGGGTATAAACTGTAGTAACTGTTTGCTACATTTGTAAGAAGCAGTCTGCTACAGTTTGTAAGAAGAAATTCTTATTTATTTATATATTTGTTTATTCATTTTAATAAAAAGGAGGATGGCCAAAGGCAGTGCACAGAAATGAGATCTGAATGGCTTGGCCCGGGGTGTGGGGTGGTTGTGCATCACAGGTTCATAGGAGTTTACTAGGCTAATGGCCCTATGGTCTTTATAAGCCTAGCCATGTTATACCTGTGTTCCCTAATTGGCCTTGGTTAGATGGTTGCTATTCATAGAGCAAGTCTATGATCAGCACCCACTGCCCTATCTATGACAGACATAGGTGCAACCATGTGGTGAATTTACAGTCTCCCATGCAATTGTCTCGGTTGAGCTTGAAATAGGGTCATTGAGAAGCTATGCTTCATGTGAATTGGAAGTTTATTCCAGAGGAGTGGCAATCTCTGGGAAATATATGTTTCTCCAACATGTTCTGTTAGTATCACAAGCTAGGCTAAGATCCCTGGAGTGAGTGATTCTTATCCCATTTGATTTGCAGATGTGCAGCATTTCTATTACGGCAGGGTCAGAGACTGTGCTGTAGTCCAAACAAAAGCAGCTTGTATGATACAGAGCATAGTGACAGGCTTTCAGTATTTTCACGTAGGTCCTGTTTTAGAGCCTCAGATTTTTTTTTGGTGAGAAACCTCTGTGGTCTCTCCAGCTGGTACAGGTGTCTGGTGAGACACATACAAAAGGGAGCACTGTAATCTATTAGTAGTCTGATGAGGGTCAACTACAGAGGAGTTATAACATCCTTAGTCTTGGATGTGATGCCCTTATGAGATGCGCACCATAGAAGGCTTTCCTTACCACTGTGGACACATGGTGATCAAAGTTTAGATTGCTATTAACCTGGGTTCACAAACCTCACACCACTGAGTTTGAGCTTTTGGGGGTGCTGTCAATACTGTAATTTGCAGGGACTTCCTCTTTGTCAAAGGGAATAATGATGCACTTTTTTGCATTTAGTTTTAGTCCATGGTTTTACACCAATCATTTGTCTGAGTTAGCCCTTTTTGTAATATGTTAACATTGTTTGGGGACTCAGTGATTGTGCTCAGTTTGCAGTCATCAGTGAACTTGGTAAGCCACAGGCTATCTATTTTCTCATGGACTTCTTGATTCCAAACAGTAGACAGATCCTTGTGGCATGCCACTGATCTACTGGTAGAGGTGGAATCCTCAACTTTGACAGTATGCGTTCTGTCAGTGAGCCAGGTGGCTACCCATCTATTGACATATGGGTTAATCCCCAGCTGGGAGAGTTTCTCAATTATACCTGAGTGGGGAATTGTGTCAAAAGC
Source organism: Protopterus annectens (assembly GCF_019279795.1). NCBI lineage: Eukaryota > Metazoa > Chordata > Ceratodontiformes > Protopteridae > Protopterus > Protopterus annectens. The sequence continues at coordinate 1,543,985,916 of NC_056739.1, forward strand.
TTTGGCTAAGTCAAGATAGGCAGTATGTACTGTTTTGCCTTCATCCAGAGCTTTGGTGACATTCTTAAAGAAGTCCACCAGGTTCAAAAAGGATGATCTACCCTTAACGAAGCCAAACTGGGTTGGGTCAAGAGTTTGAGGGATAATGGCCCTGCTTTGTGCAAGGGGCTTACTGTTGATGTTCTCCACTCTGCGGAACAAAGCCAGTGCTCAGGCTGGGGTTAAAAAGCATGCCAATTGGTTCCACTAGGTCTTGTTTTAGATTTTTTAGTAAGCAACCTGGGATGTTATCTGGTCCCATAAAAGTCATGTTTTTGGCCATGAAGAGTGCGGCTATGACCTGATCTATGGAGACACTAGGTAGAGGACTGGTGTTAGGTAGGCTTTGGGGTATAGCTGGTGGGGACAGGGGGGAGTTTTCACCAAATCTGTCAACTAGCAGGTTGGCAATTTCCTCAAGTTCAGTATGAAGGGTACCATCCACTATAAGTTTGGCACATGGTTGGGCATTCCCTTTTAGAATCTGGACATAGTTAAGAATGCCTTATGATTTTCCTTAGGCTAGGGGTGCTAATTTACCTTCATAACTAGCTTTAGAGGACTTTACAAGATATCTGATTTGCTTGTTCAAGCTGTGGAGGGTATTCTTCTTATGCTGAGTAAGTTCCCTCTTGTTCTAAGGCATCAGTTTCTTTCTTTGTTATATAATCTATTTATACTTGAGGTCCACCAGGGTGGCCTGTTTTTTCAGGAGGCCCTGGTTTTGATCTGGTCAGGTACAGCTGAGTCTATACAGTTGTTTAGGTGGCCATACAGGGCATTTGTGTACTCCTCTGCATAGGAGTCATTGTTGGCTGTGTTAGCAAGGGCTTTGAAACTTTTTATACCATCGCCTGGTAGGCTGTAATTTGCTTTGGCGACATTTTTCAGTTTTTTTTTCTCATGTGGGGATGTCAAGTCTGATCGTTACTTCAAACAAGGCAGATTTATGGTCTGAACTTACCAGAGAGGGCAACACACATGGGGTAGTGCAGTGACCCCCCCCCCATGTTGGTGAGTACTAAGTCTAGGATATTTCAGTCATTTGTGGGGGTGCAGACTAGCTGTTCCAGGGCACTTTGTATTTTCAAGGTCCAGTAACTTCAGGGTGAGTAGGTTCGTGCTCATGTCTGTTGCCCAGTTGGGGAAGGATAGTTAAAATCTCCCACGACCAAAGTGTTTTGCTGTATATGGAGTGATTCTAGTAAGTCCAGGTAGGTGGTGTGCTTCTCTTGGTTCATGGTGGGGAACCTGTAACTAGTAATGATGTGGTAGTGTGTTTTACCTAGAGTTAGTTGGACCTGGAGTAGATCAAGAGAGTCATGCTGTTTAACCAGTCTTGAGGTGTATTTGGCTTTAATGAAGATGGATACACCTCCACCTTTGGTTCTTTCACACTCGTTTTGGGGTCTGAATGTGTGGAAGGCATTGTAGCCTTGCATGGCTGAGGTGCTCTCTGTGGCCTTGAACAATGTCTCAGTGACTGCATGGACATCAGCATCTTCCAAGGTGAGGAGTGCTTCCAGGAAGTGCAGTTTCCTGTTTAAGCTCCTTGCATTAAGTAGCATGACTTTGAGTTTGTCTCAAGTGGATTTTTTTATGTCGGAAATTTTGTTGTTTTGACATTGCCAAAAAAAGGCACTATGGGGAAGGCAAGCATCTTTGCCAGTATCCAAAAGCCTAGAGGAGACAAGTGAAGACCATCTCTGGCAAAGCAGTATGGTCCGTCAACCATGTCTTGCGAGGTGGGCAAGCCATGCAAGGCGGACAGATACTGGATCCCCTGGACTGACACCAGAAGCTAAGCCAATTGTTGAAGTAAATTTTTTTTTCTATATTGGGGTATCATTCTGGGTGAAGGCAAAATGCTGCTAAGGGCTAGGAACATACCTGCCTGGGCCCATAATCTGAGAATTCGGTCATGTCTCCATTCATATAGTCCAGACAGGTACATCTCAAGTCATTGACAACATGTACTAAGGCAGAGTCATAAGAGTAATTATTGTTGTTGAGTGGTTTGAGTGCATGTATGATTTGTCAAATCTTGGCACCTGACAGGCAGCTTGACCATGAGCTATCTTTGTCCAGTCTGGTGAGGGGGGGCATCTGTGTGTCTCACTATGGAGTCATCTATGACCAGGACATTTGGTTTTGAGGTGTTTTGCCTTACAGGCTTATTTGCTGAGACACTGGTGTGTGTGTGTGTGTGTGTGTGTGTGTCTGTGTGTGTGTGTGTTTGTTACATCCGAACTGTACTAAATTACTCAGTTTTTACCAAGTTTTGGGGTCCAAATAATGGGGTGCCACGATTCCCGAGTGGCACACCTTCATTTCCGATTTTCCCAACTTTTTGTTGGAATTGAACTCAAGGGCTCACATTTCCGGTTTCTGCCCAGGAAGGACTTTGAATTTTCTGTGAGTGCAAGCAGGAATTGAAGGACTGTTTACTTGGATCTACGAGTGCGAGCAACTGAACTGCCTAGGAAGGAATGTTTACTTCTACAAGTGCGAAGGAACTGAACTGCCCAGGAAGGACTGTTTACTTCTGCGAGTGCATGTGGGAATTGAATTCTGGCTGGAAGTACTGCAGAGTTACCGGGAACTGAATGCTAGAGCTACTTGAGTGAGCATGCTGGACTGCTTTGAATTGAGGTATCATGCTGTTCTGAAGGTATTTTATTCTCTTGAACATTTCTGGTGTGTGTGTGTGTGTGTGTGTGTATGTGTGTGTGTGTGTGTGTGTGTGTGTGTGTGTGTGTGTGTGTGTGTGCGTGAAAATGCCCCAGGTGAATACACCTGGTAGCTACAGGTACTCAGGCTAAAACCCTAGCTGCCACCACTTGTGAATTTATGCCTCATATTTTTGTTCTGTTCCTCATAAAATCTGTGGTTTTCAGGACTTTTGTGGCAAATCAGTGAAGGATTGAATTCACTAATGACAGGCATTTGAATTTCAGACTTCATTGTAAGTTTATAAGATTAGTATTTGAGATTTGTCCCAATTTTGGGACTGTATTCCCCCATTATTGGCTTTCTCCAGTTTTTTTGTGCTAAGACATTAAGAGCTAGGGTGAGAAGTGAGAATTGAATTCTGTATTCCCCCATTATTGGCTTTGTCCAGGTTTTTTGTGCTAAGAGGTTGAGAGCTATGGTGAGAAGTGAGAACTGAATTCACTAAATGATAGCCATTTAAGTTTCAGTCTTCCTGTCTTTCAGGAAACTGCTGATTTGGCATAGTGGTATGTTGCTCTGACTGTAGTGCACAGGGTCCTAGGTTCAGGACTTGGCAGTGAAATGCATGATGGTAACATAACATTTTATTCTAGCAACTTTCCAAAATTATGCAAGCAATGTTTAAAATGTGTGCCTGGTTTTTGGCCTTTTGTCCCCCCAAAAAAAAAACTGAAATTGAAAATAAGTGCGAGAAGCTATGCAAGATACCTATGATTTACACTACTGTCATTCTATATCTATATATATATATATATATATATATATATATATATATATATATATATATATATATATACATACACACATATGGGTCTAGGACACATGCTCAACTTGCATGTGTCCGAATCACAAAACATCGAACACACATGCACAAAAGCACTTAACATCAAAAACCGCTTTTGTGTATGTGTAGTTCAAAAAAAATCTATGTTTCTGCAGGGGGGTTTGCCCCCCTGCACCCCCCACACACCCCTACTTTATTATTCTCACTCCGAGATCACACTACAGTGGAGAAAAGGGAATTTTCACTTACCCACACTGTAGTCCAATCTACCAACAGGCACACATACACGGAAGCGCTTGTCGATGTTAAGCACTTTTGTGTATGTGTGTTCGATGTTTTGTGATTCAGACATATGCTAGTTGAGCATGTGTCCGGATCCCATATATATATATATATATATATATATATATATACATACACACATATATTGTGTGTGTGGAAGTAGACTTTTATGATGGAAATGTTTTGAATTGGGCAATTTTGTCATTAGTGGTTCATGCATTTTGTTTCATTGCCTACTGGAAAAATTTTCAAACAATAAATTAAAAATGTGCTCTAGGTCTAAAACGTGTGCTGTATTATACAAGGAATATAATTTAATAAAGTCAGGAAGGTGTATCACAGAACACATGTATGTTTCTTGTTTTTTGTGCAAGGGGCCTTTGATTTGAAAACAGCACAAGGGTAATCTTTATCCATCACTGGCCAGATGCATTGTCTTTGGATGTGGTGTGGTTTCAATGCTGTTTCAATGAATGTGAGTTTTAAGGGCAGAGAAGCTTTAATGCTAAATCTATTTTCATTGTGAGACAGTATTGCTTGCTTTGTTTAGCAGATATCTATTAGTGTTTGTGCATTGTGCTATAAAATGTAAAAATAAAATCCAAATAATCATTGTAGAAGTAAAGCAGTATCCACACATTAGTGTTTATGGTAAATGGGGCATAATAGCCAGGTAATGGGACATTGGAATGGCAGCAGGCTGCAGGGGGACTCTGGTGCCATATTTTGGTTGTCTGTTCTTCAGTTTGTATTTGAAAATTGGTATCCCACAATTCCACCGGAGTGAGCGGGGTTGCATAATTATGTATGCAAATTTTATGTCAATCAGCGTAAAGATTTGTACCTATTTTTCATGGGCCTTGTCCAGATTTTTGATGTTTCCAGGTTGAGAAATATGGTGTGTGTGTGTTGTTATGTGTAGTGGATTCTATTTGTGTTACAGTGTGTGCAAGTGGTTTATGCTTGGGATGTCTCTGAACTTTTGGTAGGCTTCTACTGAGTACCACCATGTTTGTGGGTTTATGTGTTGTGACCTTGTTTTGTGTAACAGGTGGTGTGTGTGTTCTGACAACTTGTTTGATGTCCGGTTTATTGTTACATGAGAGAACTGATTCCAAATTCATAGTGTAACTACATCTCTCACATATGGTATTTTTTTGTTTTAGGAATAAGTGGTTGTCAGTATACATGAGGCAATTACCACATTGCCTCACGATGCCCATGTCAATCATACTGACTAGAGAAATGGTTGGAAACTGCCCATCCATTATGGCAAGTTTGTAAAATAACTACTATTGGGAAGTGGGTTAGTTTGACCAGATTTTGTTCTAGGATTAACAAAGGGGCTTATTCTATTGAAGGCTAGGGGCAAAAACTATGGCAACACTTCTCACTGAGCAACTGAGTTTTTTGCAATGCAGCAGGGAAGGCTGGGAGGGTTTATTAACAGATGTCTAAGAGAAAATTGTTTTTCAAGGTATTTGTGTATATACAGGTCACAGCTGAGCCCCACTGCATGGTGAATAGTTAAGAGTAAATGCGAGGTTTAAATACAGGCAAATTTAAACACTTTCAAGCTAAACCGCCAATGTGAACACACACAATGAGCTTTCCTCCAGTAATCTCCAACTCAGATGAGGCTCAAACTACACAGTTCTGCCACAAGGGTGCAGGCAGGGCCCTCCTAATGTAAGATGGCTGGAATAGTGCTCAAGTGTAACAATACAGTCTACATCTGAATCTAGTCTATGCTATGTGCTAGATTCTTAAGGCAACAGAATAGCTTTTTTTAAGTGCAGAAAAATACAGTAAAAATATGGAAAATGGGGCAGTAAAATGATAAAATACAGTCAGCAAAATGCAAATCAAACTCAAAAAGTACTTATTTTTGATCTTAGCAGTGGATGCTTTGGATTTCAGCAGAATCTCTCAAGACCTCTTACAAAAGTCACCAGACATTAAGCTGCTTCTGATAGATGACGTGTAGTGGTACTGCCCTCTGCACAAACTGGCAGCTTTAAAAGCAGCTGTGAACAGAGGCAAACTATGGCGAATGTTTCCTAAAGAAGATTTTAAACTGGAGAGGTTTGCTTATATACAAGGTACTGGGTATCGCGTTTGTGTGAGGCTTTTATACCTGCAGAATGAAAGACTTTTACACAGTTAATCCCACAGGCCAATCCGATAAAAACACAATAAAGTTTCCACCAACATCTAGCCACCTGCTTGATGTGACAATAGAAGGAATGTCCTTTTTTTGTGCTCTTCAGTGGACGAGCTTGGGAGATCTGTTACATTGGCTTAATACAGAGTTAGCAAAGTGCTTTTTTCTTGCTCTTCACCTGAAGCGCTGATAGCTGAGGGGGTAGGGAGCTGGTTCATGGTACCAGCACACAGTATAAGCTGAGTCAGCTACACTTCTGGCCATGGCATACTTAGAGATGCATAAGATAAATGTTTTTTTTGAGCAATTACATAGTGGTGACTGCAACGATGTGAGGTATTGCCAGCTTTGCCAGGTGAAGTAGGGCAGTAGATGTGTAACATATGCCAGCAGAGCTAGCTGGAATTTTGTAAAGAATTATATGTCATTTGTATATCAAACTGATTTGTACAGATGCTTATGTTGAAAAATGTATTTCTAAAGCTGCTTGTGTTAGAAATGTACCAACAGTGTATTCTGAGAGGACAATACACACTGAGCAGAGTGAAGGAGGGGCACTGACTACAACTCTGATCTGAGATATATAACAATAAGTGTCCTTTTTTTTTACTTATTTATACTGGTTATTGCTTCTAGCGATTTATATATAGCAATTTTTACTGCTTGCTGCATACTTTTTTACTGTATTCTATTACTATTAACTAATCTGCAGGGTTAAACTAAAATTGTCTGCCTTACAGGGCCTGAGAAATAAGTTTTTTACTGTCACACTGTTTGTAAACCTTTATAGCTAGTTTCACTGTGTGGAAGGTATTTTCTGTACTTGTTAAGCACCTATTTGTTCTGATTTCCTGCCAAGGAGTGTATCCTATAACTGATTTGTTTGCAGTTAAAAGCATTCTGTAGAGTCTCCTTGCTCCTTTATTTGTTTAAAAACTTTCATTTTGTGGCTCACTGCTGTGATAAACATTTCTGTAGTGTTTACTGTCTAAAAGAGTGTAGGCTACTAGCTTTAGTATTGGTCCCCACCCTCCCTACCTGTTGGTGTCTTGCTGTTAAACTTGGTGGCTTTGCAGTTGCCCACCCCTACTGTAAATTTGATCTGGGACAATCCTCCCAGTCTAGGGTCATTAGTTCATTCTACCTAATACAGAGAGAACATCTGAGAAGGCCAACCCACTTAGTTTCTTTCCTTCCACTCCTCCTTTCTCCCTTTCTTACAAAAAAAATGCCTGAACCTCCCTGAGTTCTGACTTGTCCTTCTCAAACATTTTGGAAATATAGAGTATATTTTAGTTCATTTATTAAAACTGTAGTTGCCTTAATATTGCTACAACTCAAGTGCTCTAGGTTGCATTGCATCTGAATTGTTTTAGTATATTTAGACTTTTCTGTATATATAGACTAGCTACATATTCTACTGTATTACTGCCTCTTAAATCGTTTTTCAGTTGTGCACTTGCCTTCCTTCATTCAAAAATTTTTAAATTGCTAATTTTGTAGAGTTTTAATTGCATTTACTGTTTAGGGCTACACTCAAGTGTGTTAGCCTTTTCTGTGTTTATTTACTGTATTATTGCATTGTTTAGCCTGTTTTAACTAAAGAAAAATACTATCTTGTTTGCTTGTTTCCCACCTTTCCTAGCTAGTATAGTCCAGATCCCAGGCTTTGCTGGTTTCAGGGCTTTAATTTCTATGTTCAGAGCTATCCAGACCTTGCTGTGGTAAAGTGAAGTCCTACTGCTTACCAGTGGGGGTGGTGAGCATTGTACTGCCTATCTAACACTAGAAGAGTGGTTTCCAGCTCTGAAATTGTAATTTTATTAGCCATTTTGGGCTGATTTCTATCCCTTTCAATTTTCTGGCTTAAAAACGCGTGTTTGTGCATTTTTTACATCATGCAGTACTGCGGGGCTACGGTTAAACTATTCCAGGTGCCAGAAAGTCTGCTCTTCAAATTTTCCCTTAGAACTAGCTGGTTTCTCAGCAGTAGCACTAAAATCTGAACCCCTGTGACTAGCACTTGCTCTAGAACCTGCTGGAAAGCACTAGGAAGCCTTAAACTGATATGAGCACTAAACAGCCTATAATTGTAAAGTACCTTGCAAAGGTAAGGGAAAACAGCTCTTGTACTTTACAAAACAAGCACCTAAACAGGCATGTCCAGCGGTCAGCTTCCAGTGATTTCTCCTGTCCACCTGAATCTGGGCATACTGGGGCATTGCAGCAACTGCCTCATGTACATGGACAACCCTCTCCTCCTACCACCCAACACTACAACCTGTGAGGGATGCACTTACATAGCCAAACTGGAAGCAAAGCTCTCTCCAGCCAAGATTGTGCTAGACAGTCATGAGGAGAAGATTAACATCTGCACTACACCTCAAGCAACACATAGCCCTTCAAAACCCACACCATCAACACCCACACATAGCAAACTAAACCCACATATGCGGAGGCCCTTAACATTAACCTGCCCAAACAACAAGGACCTCCAAAGCTGAAATGCAAACAAACACCAGTCACAACCAAAGTGACACATAGCTCACAACACCAGTGTGCCACCCAACAACAGCCTCTAAGGCAAGACAATGTACCAAACACTTTAGTCATAGGTGACTCTATAGTCAGGCACACTGATGTCCCACTCACCAGGCTGAGCAAGAAGAAAATTACAGTCAGCTGCCTGCCAGGTGCCAGGATCTGAACATAATGCATGCACTCAAGTCACTCCACAACAAGTACAAATACGACTCTGTCATTGTCCATGCTGGAGTGAATGACTTGAGACGTACCTTCCTGGACTACATGAAAAGAGACATGGAAGAGCTCTCGGATCATGTGGCCCAGGCAGGTATGACCCTAGCCCTGAGTAGCATCCTGCCTTTGCCCATAATGATACCACAGTATAAGGACAAAGTGATTGACTTCAACAATTGGCTAAGCTTCTGGTGTCATTCAAAGGAGATCCAGTATCTGTCTGCCTGGGACAACATGATCGGCAAACCATGATGCTTTGCCAGAGATGGTCTGCCACCTATCACCCCTGGGATTCAGGTTACTGGCTAAAGCTCTTGCCATCTCTATAGTGCCTTTTTTAGGTAAGGTTCAAAGGACAAAACTACCACCGTAACAGAAACAAGCATGCAAAATCTGAAGGTAATACTACTCAATGCTAGAAGTCTAAACCTCAAAATGCACTCTCTTGAGGCACTCCTAAAAATGGAGAACATCAATATCTGTGCAGTAACTGAGACCTGGTTCAAGACTCCAGAGAGTATCCCTGCAAAACCAGGCTAAAACTCTTACCACACTTTTCGGCCACCAAACCAAGACTGAAACACTAAAGGTGGAGGAGTGTCCATATTCAACAAGGATATTCACACCTCCAGGCTAGTTGCCCAACATAATGCATCTGAAATTTTCCAGGTGCAACTAACACTAGGTAAAACTGCAATCCAAATTGTAGGTTGCTACAGATCCCTAACCATGCCCCACGATTCTCACTACACCTTTCTAAACATACTGGAAAATATTAAGATACAACCAAATACCCTAATACTGGGTGATTTCAACTACCCTGCCATTAAATGGGAAAACTACTCGGGTACCAACACCTTTTCCCAACGGTTCTTGGAATTCATAAATTCCAATGCCCTGGATCAACTAATCCATTGTCCCGCCAGGGGCTCCAATATCCTAGACCTGGTCATTACCAATATGGGAAATAGATGCTCCACACCAGTGGTGACCACTTCATTGGTCACGTCTGACCATTAGCAAATCACCCTTGACATCCACATCCCACTCCCACCCGCAGTAAGGAAACCTCTGTAAAAAACTTCTCCAAAGCCAACTTCATGCTACTTAAGTCAGAAGTAACAAACTTCATGGCCCCCATGCAGACGGGAGCTGAAAGTTCGACTGCTGAGTCCTACACTAAGGCACTGTACGAGCATATCCACTCATGCATGAATTGTGCCAATCCAAATAGAACAAAGATGCTCACCTCCAAAAAATGGAAGCCAATCTGGTGGTCTCCTGCCATAAACAAACTATACAACAGAAGGAGGAAATTGTTGCAGAAAAGAGGAAAATCCCAGGATGCAAAAAACTCCCTTACCAGCTTCAGTAAGAAGCTGAGATCCCTCATAAAATCCTCCAAAGCTAGTTACGAAATTAAAATTGCCAAAGATTCCAATGACAACCACAAGGTATTCTATAGTTATGTCAAAAATCTAAATGACAATGCTCAGATCTGCTCTGAGCTACAACAGAATGGCATTAAATATACTGATCCCAAGGATATTGACAATATCCTGGCAGATCTATTTAGTGCCAACTTCACCCCCTTCTCACCCCCTAAAGGGCCCATCTCAATACCAAAAGATTGCCAAATTCCAGTAATCATGGCCACACAGGTAGAAACTGCACTGTCCAAAGCTAAGACTACAGCATGCATAGGACCAGATGACATACCAGGCTGTGTACTACATGAACTACAAAATGAACTGGCACCTCATCTAAGTGTCATGTTTAATCATAGCCTCACCTCAGGCTTCATGCCCACTGAGTGGCACACAGCTGCAGTTATCCCACTCCACAAGGGGGGAATCCACCTTGGATCCCGGGAACTACTGTCCCATCAGTCTGACTAGCTTGATCTGCAAGGGCATGGAACACATTATCATGGAACTTATAAACAAAGATATTGGCAAAATTCAATCACTGGACCCCACCCAGTTTGGGTTCGTAAAGGGTTGATCATGTCTTCTGAACCTGATTGACTTCTTTGAATCAGTTTCCAAAGCTGTGGATGAGGTTAAGGTGGTCCACTCAGCCTATCTGGACCACGCCAAGGCCTTTGACACCATCCCCCACTTTGGAATCATAGATAAACTTACTAAGCTGGACATAAATCCCTACATCACTTGATGGATTGCCAACTGGCTTACTGAAAGAGCCCAGACTGTAAAAGTAGCTGACTACAAATCCAGCTCCAGACAAGTGACAAGTGGAGTACCTCAGGGTTCAGTCCTGAGACAGCCCTTGTTTGGCTTCTACTTCTCTGAAGTACAGGCCAACACTAAGGGACTCTGGCTAACAAAGTTCACAGATGACTGCAAATTGGGAGCCATTACTGAATCCCCAAATGATGTGGATATTCTACAGAAGGGCCTTACAGAAACAGATGCTTGATGCCAGAGCCACGGGCTCAAGCTTAATGCCAAGAAATGTATAGTTATCCCCTTTGGGGAAAAAACATGTACCCATGAATTACCACATAGGTGGCAGTACACTAAATACCAAAAGTGTGATGACAGACTTAGGGACACGGGTGGACAGTGGTCTCACCTTCGATAACTGCATCGCCACAACAGTCAGGAAATCCTTCTATGTGGCATACCTCATCACTAAGGGCTTTTCATCCAGTAAAAACAAGGTAATTGAATCACTGTACTCATCCCTCATTAGATCCATTATAGAGTACAATGCCCTGTTTGATATATACCTCACAAGGCATCTGCAACAGCTGGAAAGGCCGCAAACATACCTCACTAAAAGAATCACAGGCCTAAAGCAGATGCCCTATGCTGACCGTCTAAAAAAACTCCAGCTATACTCTGTGGCATATCGTCTACTTAGAGGCGATCTCCACTTAACATACCAGGCCATGTCAAACCTGAGCTGTTGGACATGCTCCACTTAAAGTAATCCCAATCCCTCAGAGCCACACACTCCAGGGATCTAAACCTTGTCATCATAATGAACAAAACATGCTGGAGGGATAGGTTCCTGACCCAGAGACTCCCCATACTCCGAAATATACTGCCCATACATGTCAAACAGAGCACCTCCTTGGACCTCTTTAAAAGGAACCTTGACGATTGAATGGGAGATAGGAAATTCCCCCTGGGGATCATGTCAGTCACCCTGCTAGACAGAGGTCCAAGGAAGTAAATATTGTGGGAAGAAATATCCAGGGAATTGTTTGGCTAGGCTTGTATAGGCCCAAGGGATTAGCCTAGTACCAACTTATGAACCTATGAAGTAAAAGAAATACACTTGTATGTCAGACTGTATTATAACTATTGAAATTAACATTGCAACAGAGGATACTGAAAGAGAAGAGGTTAATCTCAGTCCACCTAACTTTGAAAAATAGTATGAAGTTAAATTACTTAATTTAGGCCATAAAGATTGTATCTTACAATTCTGATTGCAGCCAGAGAAATGTCTGTGCCAGAGAATGGTTTATTAGCTTCTGTAGGAAAAGTGGAAGTGTTTTATTGCTTTATGACTTCCATAAACTGCTACAGATCATAGCAAAACTTTATGCGTGTGTATTATTGACACATATGTGCAAGATTCTGGGTCATTTGCTACGAAAGGGGGTAGTATGGGAACCACAAGTCAGATGACTAGATGTATGTGATGTCACTCTGTAATCCAGGGAAAAAGAAATGCTTTTATACTAGATGAGACTGAAGTCTCACAGCAGTCTGCTTTTGGAACCTGACAATGAAGGACCCCTCATCTACTTCATTTTGCCTTGCTCTAGTAAGTGATCAGTGAATAGTAATTCTTTAGATCAGTCAGGAAAATATAGTGAGATTAATTAAATACTGTTTTTCTATATCTGTGTGAATCTATTCATCTGTGTTATTTTAGTATTTCCTGTGATTGAAACTCTGGTGTTTATTGTAAATAAATATTTAGCATTTTCATGTTCTTTTATTATTTATTTGCTGCCAATCATTAGCGGACCAGAGTTCCGCTGTGGCGACCCCTAACCAGGAAAAGCCAAAAGATACAGATTAAATATATTTAAACCTTTCATTGTGGCTGGTCCTTTACAGAATATTTTAACTTTTGAGAGTAGTTATATCTATTTGGAAGACTCTGTGGCCACTTCTGAAAGCCTTACTGCATTGGTCATTTGTATTAATTTCACTCATTATAATTGGACACCCTTCTAAAAGCCTTAGAGTAGGTGGCTTTGGAGTGTCTTGTGGCAGTGCATAGCTAATAAATCTGTACCAACCTTTCCCAAGTGTGTGTGTGTGTGTGTGTGTGTGTGTGTGTGTGTGTGTGTGTGTGTGTGTGTGTGTGTGTGTGTGTGTGTGTGTGTGTGTGTGCAAATCAAATCTCAAAGAGTGTGTGTGTCAACTGCCAGAAGCACTAGTTTCACAGAGAGGGTGCTGGAGGAGTTGGCATGGACACTCTGTTGGGGATTCAACTCTACAGCTGTGCCAGTGGGTAGTCTCATTGGGGCCATGGAGAGACAGAGAAAGAAATCCAGACTCCGGACTGAGTGTGTTCTCTGTATGTTCTTAAGGGAAATTTTCCCAAGTGAATGCCCTTCTCCAGTGTCAGTGGTGAGGATTCAGGCTCCTTGATTACTGGCCCAGAGTGGGAAAGTCACAGTGACTATGAAACAGCAGCAAACCATTTTATAACTGAGTCATGCTTATGGACAAATTACCTTTAAGTTGTTTACTTAATAGACTATGATATGGTTACAGTTTAACTTCCAAAAAACTCATTAAAATGACATCTAGTCTACTTTTTGTGGATGATTTAAAAGTGTATAGCTCATCAGACAAGCACCTAAAAGCACAACTAGAAATGGTTAAAACATTTTCGGTTAATATAAGCATGACATTTGGGCTTAATAAATGTGCAAAAGCAACATTTACAGAGGGAAAGCTGAAACACCAAGAAAATATCAACCTGGGGCAGGAACGTGATATAAAGGAGCTTGAACAGATGGTCATACATAAATATTTGGGAATAAAAGCAGGATTAGCAAAAAATTTGAAAAAATGAGAACAAAGCTTAGTAAGGACTATTTAAGAAATCTAATAATGAATACTACCTTGACATCTTGAATAAAGTTTGATCACCTTGCTCCAGAGGCATAGCTATGGTAAAGCAAAGAGTGAAGCCAACCTGGGAGCAATGCGTTAGCTGATATGATCAGCAGATGCCGATCGGTTTTCAGTGTATTTAAGCACATTATGAGCATTTAGAGATCAATGCTGGTAATGTACCTTTACTGTGATTGGTTGCCCCCTAAAAGCATTAGATCAGCTGTACATGAAATACTCCTCGTTTATAAATTGGTATATAAAAAACAGTGCATGGCAAGATCATATATCCCTTGGTCTGAAGAAAGTATGGGCCTCCTAGAAATTAAGTATACTTACAAGTCTTTAATAGTGGGCTACATAATTGCTTGTTGACATAATCAGATTCAGATATAGTGAAACCTCTAAACCATGGATATAATGTAACTTGCAAACAATGGTATTATCATTTATGATTTCCTAGATCTATTTATATAGCCTAGAGTTTTACAACTATCATTAATCCATATATCCAGGTCCTTAAATAAATCCACAGTTTCAATAACTGTGTTGTATTAAATATTTACCCTTCAGTCTGCACCTTCCACATCTCATATACTTTGTTTTTCTCTCCTGTATCCAAATTATCAGTTTAGTCAAGTTCTTTTGTTGATATGCCCTATCTGTTGAGGATGTAATCAGCTTTCTCAATTTCAGGTAAGTAATCTGCATACAAACTGCAGAACCCATCAGCAGCAGCAGCCTCCCTTTTTCTCGTTTTCTACATGGGGTTGGGTACTGTGTTAATTGTCTCTGTCTCTCTTAATTCAATGCCACACTCCTGCCTTCATTGACCCTCATGCCTGTCGCAAATCTTTCACACAATCCATCCACCTCTTTCCTGGATGTCTTTGCTCCCTCATACCTTCTTCCTGTTTGTCCCAAATCTTCTTCATCAGATTATCTGCTTTTCCACATGTGTCCAAACCATTGTAATCTGTTTTTCTTAATCACCTCAAATGAAAAAGATAGCTGTGAAGAATACAACTTAAACAAGTATGGGACACCATGACTATAACCAAGAATTTCACCTGTACAATCACTGTGTGATACTTGCCATGTCCTATTTGTAAGCCTGCAGCTATCTATCATATTAACCTTATATTAATGCCTAGAAGTACTAATTCTTTAATCAGTGTTTTGTATATGACCCTATCAAAGGATGATATCGATATAATTTACATTACAGAACAATTTCTCATTTATAGCAGTTATTATATCATTGTACAACATCATGTTACAGGTAGTTATAGATCCATTTTCAACATATGCATATTAATATATGATCTCAAGTCCCAGTCTTTCCAGTTCTGACAATTTATCCAAAATCACCTTCTCCGTTATTTTCCACAAGAAAGTAGACTGACAAGTCTATATGACTCTGGGTTTGTCCTATTCTCCTTTCCATTAAAAATGGGTTTAACAAGTGCATGTAGTGTTCTAGGGTCATTATTACTAATTCTGTCTCTTTAGTGTGCTTTGTTTGGGTTCACTTTGTAGAATACCTTTTCAATATAAACTAATTTAGCTTTAGTATAATCTGAAGCTACCTGGATCTTACTGGCACACATTATCTTCTCACTTTGTTGAGACAAACTCTAAATATACTTACAAAATCTTAAGCAAAACAATCTGTTGTGTTTGAGAAAAAATATT
This sequence comes from Protopterus annectens, assembly GCF_019279795.1. Taxonomy (NCBI): domain Eukaryota; kingdom Metazoa; phylum Chordata; order Ceratodontiformes; family Protopteridae; genus Protopterus; species Protopterus annectens. The sequence goes on from NC_056739.1 coordinate 1,544,001,484, forward strand.
AGGATCTATGCACTATTTATTGATTTGTATGTCTTTATTCCTATAGCATCTTATATATATTTTTAAAACAGCTTCCTGTTATGCTCAGTTTCTTTATATAAATTGTCTTCAAATTTGTTCTTATCTTGTCTTATGCTATGTTTATTGTGTTTGCCCAGTTTTATTTCAGTTTTCAAACTGGTTACCTATGTGCCTAAACAGATAAAAATCAGGTAACAACAGAAACTGCCAAAAAAAAGAAAGACTACAAAAAAACAGGACCAGAACAAAAGGAAAGAAATTTGGAAAGCTCACAATTATAGTGGCAAGTACAGAGACCTCCTGGGACAGCCGTATGTTGATCAGGATTCAACACATGAATGGTTATGAAAGGGGAAATTAAACCAAAAGGAGAAAGGCAACTCACAGTAGTAGGTTATATACACATTGGTTTACAAAGTCAAAAGAAAAAGTGAGAAATGCAGATAAATGCAGGTATTGTACTACAGAATCAGAAACGGTTGTACATCTTGTTCTCGAGTGCAGTGTACTCATGGCAGGGAGTCTGTATATTGAAAGGCACAACATTATGACAAGACTGCTGCATTGGGGATTGTGGAAACATTCAGTGCCATCTTACTGCATGGGCACACTGGGCAGTTGCTTGGTGGCCCTATGAGCATAGGGCTCCCATGCTAATCTATGTATGTTGTGACTTGCTGTCAATAAGCAGATAAATACTACACTATACTAAATTATAAATAGTTGAAGAATTACAAAAATTATGAAAATTATATATATTAGAAAACATTGTACAGTAGAGTGTCAACCATTCAAAATGTCAATTATCCAAACCCAGCTTTCCTAAAATGTCAATTCTCCGAACACAGTAGCAGCCTTTCTAAAAGTTGAATTTGTATGTGTGCCATCTGTTCTTCCTACAGAGCAAAATTGTTCATTGCTCTTTGCTTCTTCCACAGTTTGATTTCAACAAGTGTCATCTGGACTGTGTGTGTGTGTGTGTGTGTGTGTGTGTGTGTGTGTGTGTGTGTGTGTGTGTGTGTGTGTGCAAAATGTCACCCCCCAATTAGGGATAACTGGTGGTTAGTGTTACTTTGCTCAGGTTCAAACCTGTACCCTAGTTACAAGAGCCTGAACTCTTTACCTCTACCACCACTTGTTTTTCAAGGACTTGAGTGCATAGCTCTCAGCTATCCAGATTTTCACAGAATGTCTGGAATTTTTGGCTCATACTTTTGGTCTGTTCCTCTTAAAATTTGTGGTTTTCTGGCAAATCAGTGAGGACTGAATTCACTAAATACAGTAATGACAGCCATTTAAGTTTCAGTCTTCCTGCCCTTCAGGAAATGCATGGTAACACAAAATCTTTTATTCTACCATCTTTCTAAGATGATGCAAGCAATATTTAAAATGTGACCCTGAATTTGGGTCTTTGTCTCTTCCCCCCATAAATGTTGGCTTTTTCCAGATTTCTTGTGCTACAAAGTTGAGAGATATGGTTGAGTGTCAAGTGCATTCTATAAGAAAATGAGTATCAAGTGCATTCTACAAGAAAATGAGTATCAAGTGTATTCTACAAGAAAATGAGTATCAAGTGCATTCTACAAGAAAATGAGTATCAAGTGCATTCTACAAGAAAATGAGTATCAAGTGCATTCTACAAGAAAATGAGTATCAAGTGCATTCTACAAGAAAATGAGTATCAAGTGTATTCTACAAGAAAATGAGTATCAAGTGCATTCTACAAGAAAATGAGTATCAAGTGCATTCTACAAGAAAATGAGTATCAAGTGTATTCTACAAGAAAATGAGTATCAAGTGCATTCTACAAGAAAATGAGTATCAAGTGCATTCTACAAGAAAATGAGTATCAAGTGCATTCTACAAGAAAATGAGTATCAAGTGCATTCTACAAGAAAATGAGTATCAAGTGCTAACAAGTGCGGCAGCTTTTGTGGTCCTATTTGTAGGTAGTTGTAACAGTGGACCACTACTGTACATACAATGATCTAAAGGTGTTTACTTTTCTCATTGACCTAAATTTTCGACAGTTGAAACTGCACTAAACTGCATTTAAATTGTTTTAATTTTTTCGAATACCATTGAATAACCCTTTGAACAGAAATGAAACATACTGTTTTGAGTGGAACACAGAAGAAGAAAACAGCCTGCAAAGGAAAAGGAAAAATGCTCAAAACTTCCAAAATTAACATCCTGGTTGAACCCAGATGCAGCGTCATCAGCCACTAATACTGCTCCTTCAAACATAGCATCCACCTCTACATTCACTCCTGCATCCAATCATCAAGTTCCAGCAGACGTACCAATGGTATCGTTACCTGTGATACTGCTGGGGATATTCCACAAGAGGAAATATCCAAATCTGTAACAGCAAAGGAGTTTGTGATCCAAGACACAGATTGGGGTATGGAACATTAACGATACTAACACAGTGAATTACTGGATTCGTAGTGGTCTGTCATCATGTCAGAATCATGATAGCAACTTTTCAAACTCACGCAGAGTATACAAAGGAGCTGGAGGAGAGAATACTCAGACAAGATATTTATCAAAGAATGTGTACAAACGTCAACTGTAGACTGGTGAGTGTACAAAACATGAATGGCTACTCTATTCACCTTCCCAAGGTCATTTGTACTGCTTTGTATGTCTGTTGTCCAAAACAGAGTCTCCCTTTGTTACATCGGGATTCAATGAGAGGAAACACAGCAATGCTATTGTAGGACATGAAAACGGAAAAGAACATCATAAGTGTATGATGGCATATTTGATCTGACATAAAGAAACATAGATTCTTTGTTACTTGAACATCATCACTCAGAGCAGGAGTACTGGCATAAAGTGTTGACGTGTTTTTTGTAATTTGCTTTCTGGCCTCCAGGTTTGACATTTCATGGAGAAAATCTAATTATCGGGACAGCAAAAAATGGAAACTAAGTATTCTACAACTGCTGAGTGAATTTGACACTTTTTGGAAGAACATCATCTCAAACTGTATGGAAATAGTTTAAAAGGGAATCCATCATTTTTATCGATGAACATTTGTGAGGAATTTAATGAATTAATGGGACATCGTATTTTTGTGCTATTCCTGAAGAAATAAGAGTCAAAGTATTACTCAAAATGTATGGATTCCACTCCAGACATCTCACACACTGATCAACTGACATTTACTGTCCAGTACATTCGAGGATGTAGGCCTGTGAAAAGTTTCATTAAGTTCATCCCAATCTTTACTCATAGAGCAAAAATCTAGCAGACACTGTTGTGGATTTCCTTAATGGAAATCAAAATTCCACTGTCAAACTGCAGTGGTCAGTCGTATGATAATCTCTCAAATATGTCTGGAAGCTATACTGAATTGCAAGAATGGATTCATCTACTAAATGAGATCACCATCTATGTCCCCTGTGCTGGACACACCTAGAACTTGGTAGAAGTAAAAACAGCAGAGTGTTTTCTACAGACTGTAAAATTCTTTGACTTTGTTCAGCGTCTATATTCCTTTTTCTCTACTTAATATAATAATCAATGAAAAACAGATAAATGTATCATTAATCATTGAAACAGCTACACCTAGTGATTACAGTGTCCTATGTCCTGAGAGACACAGAGTCATAAAATTCAAGCAGAAATTACAAAAATATGGGATAGATACCCAGTACTAGGAGCTAGGGGTTATTAAAAAAATTCCAAGTTTACTTAAACATACTGCCAGTAAATGTATATATATATATATATATATATATATATATATATATATATATATATAAAACTCTGAGTTGCAGAAGAATATAGTTCCAGGTATATTGCTGGTGCTGCTCAGAACACTCTTGGCAAACATAAAAAAACTTAATGCAAATTTCATGAATTATAATTGCACTTTGAATCAGGAATGGCATCCTTCCTGTCACTATATTATAAACTCAAAATATTTGGAGAAATTAAAACAGATGCTGGATTCTACCACCACCAAAAGAAACCTTCCATAAGACTATGTAAAACTTGTTGTTATAGGAGGGGTATGAGTAAAGCATAACTCTCAACTGTACAGATTTTCACAGAATGTCCAGATTTTTGCCTATTTTTGGTTTGTTCCTCCTAAAATCTGTACTTTTCTGGCAAATAGCTGAGGACTGAAGTCATTAAAAAATTATATACATTTGAGTTTGACTCCACATCCTTCAGAAAATTCATGCTAATGCAAAACTTATTATTCTAACTTTCTAAGTTTATAAGAGCAATACTTAAAATCTGTCCCTATTTTTGGGCCCTTGTCCCCCCATCATTTTAGGCTTTGTTCAGAGTGTTTGCTCTAAGAGGTTGAAAGGTATGGCACCTGAATGCTTAGAGTCAAGTACTCTGTAGACCGCTTTTCAGCCACTGTGGAAATGTCTTATCAGGCAAACGTTATACAAGTTTTATCTTTATTTTTGCTTTATGTTTTTTTTTCTGTTGATATTTCCCTAGTATGTACTTTCTTATGCATATTATATCATCTGTGATGTTACATAATTTAGTACACATCACTTTATATGGTAATGTCATATTTTTCTTCCCACCATATCTCTCCTACAATCAGTGCTGCACTAAACTCACCACTGTAAAATTCATCTCAGTCCTGAAATGTAGTTCTTTAGTGAGCCACGTGTTGAAGTTTGTATCTAATCTGTCTTGTCTCAAAGCTTTAAAAGGGGATACAAATAATTATTCTCAGCTGCTGTGGTTTGTAAAACATCATTATTACTAGATTTTCTGAAGGTCCATAACTTCCTAAGGATATTCTCTTCCTGTTGAAGGTGATCAGATTTCATGAAGATAGCTTAGAAGACATTGTACTTAGCTTGATGTGCCTTTTCAGTACAGTTGTGGGCTTCAATTAAACACAAAAGATCTCTAACAACAGGGCTATAACTTGCTTGCAGTCAGGGTTTTTCAGTCCTTTTAACTCATTCCCTCCAGTACAGCTCTTTTGAGTGTTTACCTTTACTCATAGAGCAAAAATCTAGCAGGCACTGTTGTGGGTTTCCTTAATGGAAATCAAAACTGTCAAACTGCAGTGGTCAGTCGTATGATAATCTCTCAAATATGTCTGGAAGCTATACTGAATTGCAAGAATGGATTCATCTACTAAATGAGTTCACCATCTATGTCCCCTGTGCTGGACACACATGGAACTTGGTAGGAGTAAAAACAGCAGAGTGTTTTCTACAGACTGTAAAATTCGTTGACTTTGTTCAGCGTCTATATTCCTTTTTCTCTACTTCTGCAGATCGATGGAATGTTCCAGCATCACCTTTAGGAAAATATGTGGTCAAACATCTGTCTGACATGAGATGGTCATCACATTTTGATGCTGTTCGTGCTCTGTATAGGGGTTTTGAGAAAATAAAATGTACTGGATTTTGTATCAGCAGATATTGAACAAGAAGTGAACACAAGGTTAGAAGCAGAAGGATTGAGAGAGTAAATGCAGAACCTGGAACCAATCTTTCTGACAGTTCTTGAAAGAGTGAATAAAACTAAAAATGTTCTGCAGTCAGAGGATGTGAACATTATTGCCATTAATCTTTTTGAGTCTCTGAAACCTTATCTTCAGGAAATTAGACAAATTTAGTAAATAATAGTTAAAGGCCAGGAGCAGGTGTCCAGATTCAGATTGGGGAATGAAAGTGAAGAGTTCATCTTACTAGATATGAGGGATCAGAAGACAGGTACTTCTCACTAAAAGTGACAAGTTCAAGGAAGAAACATTCCTTTGTGTTCCCAACTCTCTTATATTTGAGCTGACAAAACATGCAGAAGCTTATTCATTGATTGGGAATTTGTTTTCCTTCTTCAGCGAATTGAAAACAATTGGTTCTGATGAGCGAAATGAAAAGTGTGAACATCTGGCTAATATGTATCACAAAGACCTTGATTATGCTGACCTTTTAAATTAAGGTGTTCATCTCAAGCACTACATTGTTGCTGGTGAAAATTGTGAGACTCTCCCTCCATTTTACAGAAAAAATAATTTTGGACAACTTGAAGTCTGTGTTTCCCCAGTGTTGAAATTGCACTCAAAGTATTCATGTGCATGATGGTTATCAATTGTGCAGGACAACGTTTACTTTCAAGGCTGAAATTTATTAAAAATCAGCTTCACAGCACAATGGGACAGCAAGCATTTTAAATGGCTTTCACTTATATGTATGGAATATTACATCCTCAAGACCATTGATTTCAAGTCAATTATAATGTAATTGTATGCAAAGAAATTTTTTAAATGTTTATGTTGAACACTTGATTAATAATAAATATTTCATAATAATTTTGTACTATGCCATCTGCAGCTATATGGTTTATTAGCTGTAGTGTCAATCTTCTTCTTTTTCTTTCAGCTTTTCCTGGTTAGGGGTCGCCACAGCGGATCACCTGTCCTCTCATTATTGGCAGTGGAGTTTTACCGTGTTGAGTTGCCAGCCTGGCGCCCAACCTTCCACAGAAGACACACACACGCACTCACGCCTATGGCCAATTTAGAGAGTCCAATCCACCTATAGCATATCTTTGGGATGTAGGAGGAAACTGAAGCACCCGGAGGAAACCCATGTGACCACAGGGAGGACATGCAGACTCCGCACAGAAGGCACCCCAGCCGAGGATTAAACCGGAGAACCTCTTGCTGTGAGGCAGCAATGCTAACCACTGCATCACCGTGGCCGCCCATTAGTTGTAGTGTCATTAATTTGTTGAAATTTTTGTGTTTTTCAAGGCTCATGTTATATTGTTCAAAAGTTTATGTTGACTAATCTTTGCTATACAGCATGTTTTTTAATGTTCAGACACTGAGTTTGTTGGAAGTATCAATAGATATATGCTTAGTTTTATCAGCCATTTTTATTTTTAGTACTGTGAGTAGTTGTGTAGGTAGGAGCCTGAGTGCATTGTTTGCCCGGGGGCCAATAATGTTGTTAAGATGGCCCTGGAAACACTACAGAATACAAGTTGCTAGGAAGCACTGGAAACATAAACTACTAAGCATTACTGCAAATAAAGAAGTTATGGTCATATGAGATCATTTAGTATGAGCAGTTAAGAAAGCAGAAGAAAACCAAATATAATAATCAATGAAACACAGATAAATATATCATTAATCATTGAAACAGCTACACCTAGTGATTACAGTGTCCTATGTCCTGAGAGACACAGAGTCATACAATTCAAGCAGAAATTACAAAAATATGGGATAAAGATATCCAGTACTAGGAGCTAGGGGTTATTAAAAAAATTCCAAGTGTACTTAAACATACTGCCAGTAAATATATATATATATATATATATATATATATATATATATATATATATATATATATATATATATACATAAAACTCTGAGTTGCAGAAGAATATAGTTCCAGGTATATTGCTGATGCTGCACAGAACACTCTTGGCAAACATAAAAAAACTTAATGCAAATTTCATGAATTCTAATTGCACTTTGAATCAGGAATGGCATCCTTCCTGTCACTATATTATAAACTCAAGATATTTGGAGAAATTAAAACAGATGCTGGATTCTACCACCACCAAAAGAAACCTTCCATAAGACTATGCAAAACTTGTTGTTATAGGAGGGGTTTGAGTAAAGCATACCTCTCAACTGTACAGATTTTCACAGACTGTCCAGATTTTTGCCTCATAATTTTGGTTTGTTCCTCCCAAAATCTGTACTTTTCTGGCAAATAGCTGAGGACTGAATTCATTAAAAAATGACATACATTTGAGTTTGACTCCACATTCTTCAGAAAATTCATGCTAATGCAAAACTTATTATTCTAACTTTCTAAGTTTATAAGAGCAATACCTAAAATCTGTCATATTTTTGCCCCCCCCCCCCCCCCATCATTTTAGGCTTTGTCCAGATTTTTTGCTCCAAGAGGTTGAAAGGTATGGAAGTGCACCTGAATGCTTAGGGTCAAGTACAATGTAGACCGCTTTTCAGCCTCTGTGGAAATGTCTTATCAGGCAAACGTTATACAAGTCTTGTCATCTTTATTTTTGCTTTATGTTTTTTTCTCTGTTGATATTTCCCTAGTATGTACTTTCTTATAATTTAGTACACATCACTTTATGTGGTAATGTCATATTTTTCTTCCCACCATATCTCTCCTACAATCAGTGCTGCACTAAACTCGCCACTGTAACATTCAACTCAGTCCTTTAGTGAGTTATGTGTTGAAGTTTGTATCTAATCTGTCTTGTCTCAAAGCTTTAAAAGGGGATACAAATAATTATTCTAAGCTGCTGTGGTTTGTAAAACATCATTATTAGCAGATTTTCTGAAGGCCCATAACTTCCTAAGGATATTCTCTTCCTGTTGAAGGTGATCAAATTTCATGAAGACAGCTTAGAGACATTGCACTTAGCTTGATGTGCCTTTTCAGTACAGTTGTGGGCTTCAACTAAACACAAAAGATCTCTAACAACAGGGCTATAGCTTGCTTGCAGTCAGAGTTTTTCAGTCCTTTTAACTCATTCCCACCAGTACAGCTCTTTTGAGTGTTTACCGTTAACTCCCAGTGGGTGTGGCGCGAACATTTAAAAACTGAAGGTATTACCTTATATTTATAACAAATATTCATTGACAGAGGTCAAGTATCAATGCAGTAGTGTTTGCCATCATATATGCTTCAAGATAAAATATTCTCATATCAAGTAGTGGAAATTTCAAACTTCTCTCTTGAGCACTGGGCACCCAAAAACACTTGTCCTGCAACTAAAGAGACTGACACTAATTAATCCAAACCACCCATAGGTTCATAGGTAGGTACTAGGCTATTGGCCCTAGGGCCTATATAAGCCTAGCCAAACGTTACCCTGGCTTTTGCCACCCAAGAAAATTATTTTCCTGTGCCCCTGTCAAGCAGAGCCACAGAGGTGATCCCCAGCGTGAATTTCCTATCTCCCATCCAATCATCAAGCTTTTTCTTGAAGAGTGCTAATGAGGAGCTTTGTTTGATATAGATAGGTAGTTTGTTCCAGAGTATGGGAAGTCTCTGGGACAGGAATCTCTTCCTCCAGCATGTTCTGTTTATTGTGGCGACAAGGTTTAGGCCCCTAGAGCATGTAGCTCAGAGGGATTGGGATTTCTTTAAGTGGGACATGTCCAACAGCTCTGGGTTTGACATAGCTTTGTATGTTTGGCAGAGATCACCTCTGAGTAGGCAATATGCGACATAGTAAAGCTGGAGTTTTTTGAGATGGTTTATGTAGGGCATCTGTTTGAGGCCAGTAATCCTCTTTGTGAGAAATTTCTGCATCCTTTCCAGTTGTTGTAGATGTCTTGTGAGGTACATACCAAAAGGGGCGTTGTACTCTATAATGGGTCTAATGTGTGATGAGTAGAGGGGAATAATGACCTCTTTTTTCCTGGATGAGAAATGCCACGTACAAGGATTTTCTAACTACTGTGGTGATGTGATTATCAAAGGAGAGACTACTGTCCACCTGTGTCCCAAGGTCTCTTATCACACTTTCAGTGTTAAGTAGACTACCGCCTATGTGGTAGTTCATGCATACAGAGTTTTTACCAAAAGGGATAATAATGCACTTTTTGGCATTGAGCTGAGGCCATGGCTTTGACACCAGGCATCTGTCTCAGTGAGGCCCTTTTGTAGGATGTCCACATCATTAGGAGTTTTGATTATGGCTCCTAGTTTGCAGTCATCTGCGATCTTTGTTAGCCAAAGACCTTCTGTGTTAGCCTGTACTTCAGGGAAGTAGATACCAAACAGGAGAGGACCTAGGACTGAACCCTGTGGTACTCCACTTGTCACTGGTCAGAAGTTGGATTTAGAGTCTGCTACTTTCACAGTGTGGGTTCTGTCAGTGAGCCAGTTGGCAACCCATCTTGTGACATAAGGATTTATACCTAGTTTAGTGAGTTTATCTATAATTCCAGAGTGGGGGATGGTGTCAAAAGCCTTGGCGAGATCTAGATAGGCTGTGTGAACCACCTTACCCTCATCCACGGCTTTGGTGACTGCTTCAAAGAAGTCTATCAGGTTTAGGAGACATGATCTGCCTTTTACAAACCCTAAGTGGGTAGGGTCCAGAGTTTGGAGATTACCAGTATCATTGTTTATAAGTTCCATGATGATACATTCCATAGCCTTGCAGACCAAGCTCATCAAGCTAATGGGGCAGTAGTTCCCGGGGTCCGTGGTGACTCCCCCTTTGTGGAGTTGGATAACTGTTGCTGTTCGCCATTCAGTAGGCACAAAGCCTGAGATGTGGCTATGATTGAACATGGGTACTTAGGTGGGGTGCCAGTTCATTCTGTAGTTCATGTAGAATGCAGCCTGGGATGTTGTCAGGTCCCATGGATGCTGTGTTCCTGGCTTTGGAGAGTCTGTTTTTACCTGTGCAGCTGTGATTACAGGAACTTTGAATTCTTCCAGTATAAAGATGGGCCTTTTAGGGGATGAGACAGGGGTAAAGTTAGCAGTGAACCTATCTGCCAGGATGTTGGCAATATCAGTTGATTCTGTATATTTAGTGCCAATATGCTGTAACTTAGAGCAGATTTGAGTGTTGCCATTGAGATTCTTGACATAGCTATAGAATGCTTTGTGGTTGTCTTTAGAATCAGTGGCAATTTTGTTTTCGTAACTAGCTTTGGGGGATTTTATGAGGGATCTCAGCTTCTTACTGAGGCTGACCATGGAGTTCCTCCAATCATGGAAATTTACTATTTTTTGCAACAGTTTCTTTTTTCCTATTGTAGAGTTTGCTTATGGCAGGGGACCACCAGATTGGCTTCCTTTTTTAGAGGATAGCATCTTGGTTCTGTTAGGGATTGCATGATCCATGCACTCGTGTAAGTGCTTATAAAGTGCAATTGTATAGGATTCAGCAGTTGTACCTCTATTGTCCGTCAGCATGGGTGTCGTGAAGTTTGTCACTTCTGTCTTAAGAAGCGTGAAGTTGGCTTTGGAGAAATTTTTTACAGTAGTTTCCCTAATGGGGGGGAGGGGTGGGATGTGGATTTCTAGGGTGCTTTGCTTGTGGTCGGATCTGACCAACGAGGAATTATCCTCTGATGTGGAACACCGGTTGCCCATGTTGGTAATGACCAGGTCTAGGACATTGCTGCCCCTGGTGGGGGTGTGGATAAGTTGATCCAAGGCGTTGGAATTTATGAATTCCAGAAAACCTTGAGCACAAGAGTTGGTATATGAGTAGTTTTCCCACTTAATGGTGGGGTAGTTGAAATCGCCATTAGGGTGTTAGGTTGTACCCTAATATTTTCCAGTATATCAAGAAATAAGGAGTGGGAATCCTGGGGCATGGTGGAGGATCTGTAGCAAGCTACAGTTTGGATTGCGGTCTTGCCCAGAGTTAGTAGCATTTGGATAATCTCGGATGCATTATGCTGAGCAACTAGCCTGGAGGTGTGGATATCCTTAATGAATATGGACACGCCTCCACCTTTAGTGCTTCAGTCCAGGTTAGTGGGCCAAAAGCTGTGGTATGAATTATAGCCTGGTAATGCAGGGGTGCTCTCTGAATCCTTGAACCAGATCTCTGTCACTGCACAAATGTCGATGTTCTCCATTTTAATGAGTGCTTCGAGTGAATGCATTTTGAGGTTTAGACTTCTAGCATTAAGTAGCATTAACCTCAGATTTTGCTTGCTTGTTACTGTTATGGTGGTGAATTTGTCATTTGAATCTTGCCTAAAAAAGGCACTATAGGGGTGGCAAGAGCCTTAGCCAGTATCCAGAATCCCAAGGACGACAGGTGCAGGACATCTCTGGCAAAGCTTCATGGTTTGTCAATCATGTCATCCCAGGCAGACAGATACTGGATCCCCTTAGAATGACACCAGAAGTTTAGCCAATTGTTGAAGTCAATCATTTTGTCCTTGTACTGTGGTATAATCCTGGGTGATGGCAGGATACTACTCAGGGCTAGGGTCATACCTGCCTGGACTACAAGATCGGACAGCTCCTTCATGTCTCTTTTCATGTAGTCCAGGGAGGTACATCTCAGGTCATTCACACCAACATGGACAATGACAGAGCCATATTTGTACTTGTTGTGGAGTGACCTGAGTGCATGCGTTATGTGGCAGATCCTGGCACCTGACAGGCAGCTGACAGTAACTTTCTCCTTGTTTAGCCTGGTGAGTGGAACATCAGTGTGCCTGACTATAGAGTCACCTATGATTAGAGTGTTGGGTACGTTGTTATGCCTTATGGACTGTGGTTGAGTGGCACGGTTGAGTGGCAGACTGAGTTTGTGGGCTATGTGTCATTTGGGTTGAGTTGGGGGGTGGAGGTTGCTTACATTTCTGCTTTGGAGGTCCCTGTTGCTTGGGTAGATTTTTTTGAGAGCCTCCGCGAATGTAGGTGTGTGTTTTGTGTTTCTATGTGTGTGTTTTGGTGGTGTAGGTTTTGAGGCACTATGTGATGCGTATGGTGTGGTGCAAGTGTTTACCTTCTCCTCTTGATTGTCTAGTCCAGTTTTGGGTGAAGACAGCTCTGCTTCCAGTTTGGCTATATAAGTGCATCTCTCACAGGTTGTAGTGTTGGGTGGTAGGAGGAGAGGGTTGTCTGTGTACATGAGTTAATTGCTGCATTGCCCCAAGATGCCCAGATTCATCAGGTAGACAGGAGAAAACACCGGAGCTGACCCTTAAACATGCCTGGATAGGTGCTTATTTAAGTACTAAAAACTGTTTTCCTCTAGACAAGTGAGGAAAGTTGAGTGCTTTAGTAATTTGTAGCTTATTTAGTGCTTACAGTGAATTCTGAACAAGTGCTGAGCTCAAAGAAACAGATTTGAGTGCTGAAACTAGAAAAATGGCTAGTTCTAAGAAACAAAATTAAGCTAGAAGGTTTCCCTCCAACACAGAAAGGCTTGGGGGCTCAGAAGCTTACAAACAGTCCTGGATACAGCAAATCTGTATCTGGACTAGACGGCTTACAGGAAAGGCAGGAAACAAGCTTAGAATGTATTTATTTTTTTTTTTTTTGCAAAGTGGAAAGGGGAAAGGAGGAGCAGAAACTAACTGGGTTGGCTTTCTCAAATGTTCTCCCTGGATTAGGTAGAATGAGGTAATGACACTAGACTGGGAGGAGTGTCCCAGATCAAATATACAGTAGGGACGGGCAACTGCAAAGCCACCAAGTATAAAAACAGGATACCAATAGGGAGAGAGGGTGGGAAACAAAAATCAGAACAAACAAACCCAACCAGATGCTTAACAATTGTAGAAATTTCTAATCAATACCTCACACACAGTGAAACTAGCTAGCAAAGTATATGCAGACAATAAAAGTCAGGTCAAGCAGGTCTCTGCCCCCCATATCAAGCAGTGGAAATTTCAAACTTCTCTCTTCAGCACTGGGCCACCCAAACACTTGTCCTGCTACTAAAAAGACTAACACTAATGTAGGTGCTTAACTTCCAAGTGTCTAGACAGTAAAATACCTTACCTGCATTAACTTAAACAAATGTTAGTGAGTGTATTAGTACAGTCTGCTGTATAGTTCCTTAATCAAATCACTATACTGATGAGTACATCACCAGGAAGAAACATCTGCATAATACTCTTCAGTTAGTGCCCCCCTCCAAACTTAAGTCTATTTTCTTTTGACAAATACTTAAATCTATAAAATAGCATTTCATTACCTCTCCTGTTTCATCTGTAACTAACCCCAGCTTTAATTTTATATAATTTTAAGAATGTCAGAAAATTATACTCTGTGTCTGTGACATAGGCTATAACTTAGTGCAAACATGCAGTTTGAAATACAGTTAAAAATTCAGTTTAAAATTCAGTTTAACATATAACCATTTAAGCTAACACTACATACTTACCAAAGCCTAAAGAAACACTTGGAGTCAGTGCTACCCCCCCCCCGCTCCACTCGCCCTCACTGTGCTCAGGCTTGCTCCGCTCCCCTCCCTGTCCCCAATTCCCACCTGCCCCCATTACTACTTCCTTTATTCTAACCCCAATCACCTGACCAATAGTCCAACCCCTAATTCCCTAACAACTAGCCGAACCCACTCATCCTACCTCCCCCCACCCTCCAATCCAATTACATCCCACACCGATCCCACTCCCAACAACACATTCCCAGACAATACACCTCCACCCTCACACACAACCAACAGGAATTCTAGTTGTACTACTCACTCAAAGTAGTATCATGTTACCCACACTCACATCCCTATCACTAGCTCTACTATCGCCAACCTTCCTAACTTCCCTATAAACAGACCTACCACTGCATAACTACTCATGTTACACTACCCACCCTAGCCCACTCTCTCAAACCCACTCACACTTCTACATCTGCCTCACAATCATAAATCTTACAACTACATATTACTCACTAACAAAAATGACACCATCTCACCACACTAAGAGAAACACACACAGACCAAGCTCACAAACAATTAATATTAAAAAGTATATACTGACACTCCTACAAACTCTGCTAACCTCTGGTGATATTCACCCCAAATCCAGGTCCTCTCTCAGTCAGACAAACATCTGACCTGCTGATTCTAAATCTCAACATAAGTATTACCAACAAGCTAACAGACCTACATACATTCATAGCCCACTACAACCCTGATGTACTTACCATTACAGAGACCTTCCTTAAACCCAATATCCAAGATGAAGACTTTCTCCCTCCAGGGTATAATACACCTAGATCTGATAGAACAAACAGGAAAGGAGGATGAGTAGCCATTCTCTTTAAAAACACCCTTAACCTCCAGCTCCTGCACACCACACCACCCACTTTTCAAAATGCTGAAGTCCTATTTTCTGTCCTATCCATAAGAAACACCAAGAAGATCAATATAATATGCTGCTACATACCTCCAGGCAACAACTCACTCATAATAGAAAACATCCTACACTGGACAAAGGACAGTCTACCTCAGTAAACAATCCTACTAGGAGACCTTAACACCGACTGGGCAGCATTTAACTCCAGCAGCCCCTCTACACATATCACTCTACATGGGTTCTCTCAACTAATTGAAGAACCAACTAGAATAGATAAGAAAACAAAGAAAGAATCCATACTGGACTGGACACTAACCAACTATCCCAAACAAAACTATACAGTAGGCTGTCTCCCAGATGACCTAAGTAATCATCTCCCCACTTTCATACTCCACAAATACTCCAATCACCCCAAACCAGTAGTCTACAGACTTGTACGAGATGACCGTAACCTTACCCCACAATACCTAAATACTGTCCTAAGCCACTGCAACTGGGATCCACTACGGACGCTTGGGTTAGACCAGGCAGTAGACTACTTCAATACTACCTTCTCTAACATCTTTAACAATCTAGCTCCCAGCAGAAAGATCAGAGTTAAAGCCAACTATGCACCCTGGCTAAGTAGGGGCACCAGAGTCTCACTAAAAGCCAGAGATAAAGCCTGGAAAATCTGGAAAACTGACAAAACCCCTAGCTCCAGGCAATACTATCAACAGCTTACAAACAAGGCAAAGGCTGAATCCAAAATAAACAAACAAAACTATTTTCTTAGCACCCAAAGGAAATATTCAAATAATCCACAAAAATTCTGGCATGCCATTAACTCCCTACTAAAGCCAGGCAAAACCACTACGCCAGCACCCAGCTCTACTAACAATATCCAAGACATAGCTTCTCAATTTAATAACCATTTTACTAAATCCATCTTAGCCCTGTCAAGTCAAGTCAAATAACCAAAAACAGTCTACCTCAATCACAACCCAACCTATCCCACATCACCCCCTCTTTCAGTCTATCACCAGTGCCCACCTCAACTATCAAAAAACTCCTCCTAAAACTAAAGCCAATCACATTGGCAGCTGATAACATACCTGCTGCATACCTAAAAATGGCTAGTGACTCCCTATCATATCCTATCTCCATCCTAATCAACTGCGCCTACTAGAGTCCTACATACCCAAACTCTGGAAAGTATCTCACATCATTCCTCTCCATAGAGGAGGTAACTCCTATGAATTCTCCAACTACTGACCTATTGCCATCCTTTGCTCCCTATCCAAACTTCTTGAGAAATGCATCCACTTGCAAGTGATGACATTTCTTAACACACAATCTACTATCTACCACACAACAAGGTTTCCGTCCATATCACAGCACTACCACAGCCCTTCTATCCTTCACTAATCATATAAACCTTCACAGGAATGATAACAAATATGTATCAGCCATTTTCCTAGACCTCTCAAAAGCATTTGATATGGTCTCCCACTCCATTCTACTAGACTCACTAACATCATTATCCTTCACCTCCTCTACTGTAGCCTGGTTCAGAAGCTACCTATCTGACAGGCAACAATCAGTCCAGTGGAAAGGAGCTCTGTCTACACAACTCCAACCATCACAGGAGTCCCACATGGCTCTGTACTGTGTCCGCTATTGTTCTCTATTTTCACAAATAACCTCAACAGCTCTACATAACATGCCACACTCATACAATATGCAGATGATTCAACCCTGATCTGCTCCGCCTCATCTCCCACCACCCTACATACACTCACTCAAGATACCTTTAACTCAGTAGAAAAATGGATATCAGGTGTCCAACTAATTCTAAATCCCAAAAAGACAAAACTGCTACTATTTACCCCTAATAGATGAAAAAAAAACCTCTCCTTTACCATAACATCTAAGGATGGCACCACCATCTCCCCTTCTAACCACACCAAACCTCTGGGCATTGAAATAGACAATCTCCACTTTGATGTTCACATCTCATATACCATAAAACTAGTATACAAAAAGCTAGGCTCCCTATACAGGCATTAGTCGTTTATCTCACAAAAAGCAAGAGTCACTCTTGCACAAAGCCACCTCCTCTCAACTCTATTATACGCAGCACCAATCTTTACCCAAATCAGGCAATGTGACCTAGACAAACTAGAATCATGCTACAATAAAATAGCCAAGTTTGCTACTAACTCAACCTATAGTACCCATCATTGTACTGCATTAAAATAACTAAAATGGCTTGAGCTACCTCAGCTACTTAACTATCACCAGCTGGGCACAGCCTACAATGTTCTCAAATATCCTGAAAAAAAACCCTCATTATCCAACCTACTTACTGTCTATACTGCAAACCGGTACCTAAGATCTAGTGAAAAATCTCTCCTCTCCATCACCAAGACTAACAATAATGCAGGGAAAGCACTCTACTCCCACACCATTGCCAGCAATTGGAACTCTCTTCCCCTATCTGTGTCCACTGCCCTTCCACATCCATATTCAAAAACTCCCTCAAATCGCATCTTCTTAGTACTTGGTTATGCCCTTGTATCACATAACCCTACCCATACTACTATTAACTCCCCAAACTCTTCTCTGATCACATGCTGGATCTCGGATCCCCTGTAGGCTTGGTCATCTGAAAGGGTACTTTTAACTGTAGAATCTTACTTGATATATTTTCTTCTCTTACCAATGTATAACTGACATTGTCTTTTTACCCATGTTCTATATCCTCTTTTACCTGGAGTGTTTTTATGAATTTCTTGTTATATTACTATGCTCAGCATACATGATGAAATCTGTTTTGTGTAGTATGCTGGATGTACTGTAACTGACATTGTCTTTTACCTATGTCCTATATCCTCTTTTACCTGGAGTGTTTTATTAATTTCTTGTTATATTACTATGCTCAGCATACATGATGTAACCTGTTTTGTACATTATGCTGGATGTACTGTATTTGTATAACTTGATGCTGGAGCTTTTCTCCCCAGGCCTCTGCTGAAAATGGACCTGGTCCAGTCAGAATTTCCCAGTTAACAAATGTAAAATAAATAAATAAAATTGTATGTAGCATGGTTTTGGAATTATTAATGCAAATATGAACAAGCAATATTTGATGCCTACAGGTGCAGTAGGAGGTAACTGCAGAAATGCCTGGAGGTGCACTTGGCTGCAATGAGTTGGGTCCCATGCAACCGTAGAGTCGACCAGCAAATCCATTTTTTTCTCTTAGGGAAAGATGGGCTGTCCCTGATCATTTAGCATCTGTTCCAGTTGACCTAGTCTATCTAAGAGCTCAGTACAATCTGTTTGATGTATAAGGAATGAAGTTCATTTACACTTGTGTACAGAGTTTCCTAGCTGCAGACACCACCATATTCCTGCTGCAGTAAGTAACAGACACATGCAGCATTTCTTACTTTGCATGATAAACAGTATCAGCATATTGTGCTGTGCAAATGTACAACAAACTGAAGAGAATGCTTGGTCATATTAAAAGCATTCTCCACTCGAGAAACCAGAAGAATTCAGCCAAAACTGGTGGAAAACAATGGTGGACCATACATAGAGAAAACCTTCTGCAGAAGAAAGTGATACACGAGGTGCATTTATGAATAAAACTTAAAGAGAAAATGAGCCGGAAGTGATTGGTCATAATAAAAACACTTTCAAAACAATTTATACTGCAAAACAACTTGTGTTGTGTGTTTTGGGGCACAGACATCTGACTTTAAAACTCATGCAGTACAATTTTCAAAACACAGTGTGTACAAACTTTTCCAGTGCAAAATTACAAAATGTACTTAATCAAATATGCTTATTACTGGTCAGATATTACAACGATTAATATACTGTGAATTTTATATGTAGAGGTTATTAAAGCAGGAATAATTAAGTGATTTGCATATAAAAGTAAAATTGATCAAGCTACTGTTAATTTACAGTAACATTTTACATTTAGAAGGGGCAAACTAATGCAGAATGTTGAAATAAACAAACAGTTCCATTAACCAATAAATTGTGAGAAAGCAAAATGAAAGTATTTTCACATATTAACATAAATCAGCTTCTTTAAAATTATATCAAGTGATTTGCAACTGTTAAAGCAAACAAAAAGATGAAAGCAATGCTCCAAACAAAAGATGAATGGCATATAAATGTGTTTTGGTGCAAAATGTATACATTTTACATGTTGCTTTATAAAAAAGGGATTTTTGTACTCTTCTAAGTGTGTCAGGAAAACCTACAATACAAAATATGCATGGATAAAAGCAGATGTAATTTTAGCACAGCAGAATATGTTGGGCATATTGATGCGTTCACTGTTACAATGAAAAACTATTCTTAGGATTCAGAAAGACTTAGCACAATGCGGAAGCCTTACCTCAGACAATTTTTGTATCCCACAACATCTTTCCAATTCATAGACTACCCTACCACTAAATATTTCCTCTCACTTGGGCCTCAGCATAGAGAGTGGCCTCATGAGCTGTGCAGCAGAAGTGACACAATGGTTACCCATTCACTCCTATGGGAGTACAATCAATGCAGGTATGTTCAATAAAGAAATGGGGAAGGAGGATGTTAGTGTGTGTGTGCATGTGTGTGGGTGTGTCGGTGTGTGTAGTGTGTGTGTGTGTGTGTGTGTGTGTGTGTGTGTGTGTGTGTGTGTGTTGGATCATTCATGTAAGCATATATCAGAGTGTTTTCATGAGTGTGATTAAGTATGAAGGATGCTTCCCTCATGATGAGTGAAAGCTGGTGTGTGTGGCACGCGTGTGCAGGGGGGGGGGGTGCCAGTGAATAAATCTGTGTGTGTGTGTGTCAGGGGGGATGCCTGTGAGTAAATACGTACGTCTGTGTGTGTGTGTGTGTGTCTGCGCACGACTGTCTGAATATGGGTGTATGGGTGTGTGTGCGCATGTGTGCAGGGTGGGATGCCTGTGAGTATTGTGTTGGTATGTACGACTGTCTGAATATGTGTGCGCGTGTGTGTGTCTGTAGGAGGGTGCCTTTGCTAACAGGACCCATAGTACGCTAGGGAGAAAACTAGTGAGGTCACATCTGACAGATGCTGATCGATCATTAGTGCAGTACCCATTTTTATAGCAGCTAAAATGCAGGTATTGAAATCAATAGGTCAGGTCTTGTGTGTGTGGTCTAACTTGCTGCTTAATATAGTTTGACACATATTTAAAAGTAGAATAACCTTTTTTTTCTGTCCTACTCAAGCCAGAGTTTACGAGCACAGAAATGAACCTGGTTTGCTCTTGAGATGAGGAATGCCAGCCAAATTTGGGAACAGACCTCTTTTTTTTTTTCTCTCCTCAACCTAAAGTTGAAGGGCACCAGATCAGGAATGGAACCTGGTGCTAGTTTATCCAGCTATGGCTCTGCTGTCTCTCATGCTAAGATTAGTAATAAACTCTCCTGACTCAATATTAACTCATGCATACTTTACTGGATGTGTTATTAACTATCTGACAGAACCCATATTATTAAAGCTGGGGATATTTGCTCTAATATATATATATATATATATATATATATATATATATATATATATATATCAGTGGTGTCCCACAGTGCTCTATCCTGGGTCCTCTACTTTTTTTCTATACACTTGTCTGTTAAGAAAGATAATGTCAAGAGTTTACGTGTAACCAAGTTTACGAATTATTTCAAAATGGAGGTAGTTTTTAAATCTCATGATGATACCCAAATTTTCCAGTTAGGGCTGGAACAAACTAATAGTTGGTGTGTTAAATTAAACTTGGGCTTATCTCAGTGCCAAAAAATGCAGCATTGTTGTCCTTTGTAAATCTACCTTCACTACTGCGCATGATATAGACAGCATTCGACTTGCATCAGACACATTTGCCGGGTATGTGAGTACTTATGTTGACAACAATCTCTCCTTTAACAGCCACATCTCTGTTGTAGCCAGAAAATTCATTTGCCTTGCAAAGCTTATCCTCTGTAGTACCTTCTCAATTTCAAAATAAGTTACAGCTCTCCTTTATTCCTGTCTTATTTGGCCATTCATTGAATATAATGTCCCCTTTGGAATGTATCTCACTTAAACCTAAACCAACTTGAGAGATCTCAACATTTCCTCAATAAAATTATCTCATATTTCAGTACCCTTAACTACTCTAATAAACAAAATTCCATACCTTTCTAATCAGTCTGGTAAAAGCTCCTTAGGGGTGATCTCTGCTTAACCTTCTATGCTATGGACAACCCAGTACTCTCTGATCTCATTCATCAAAACAATACCACCACCCCCCACTCTAGAGACCTAAACTTATACTACAAAATCAAAAACAACAACAACAGGTGGCACCAATCAGTAACTAACCCAGTATACACTCCATTGCTGAAATAAGGTGCTTTTATATATCAATGACCTTGCCAAGGCCTTTGACACCATCCCCCACTCTGGAATCATAGATAAACCTACTAAGTTGGGCATTAATCCCTATGTCACCCAATGGGTTGCTAAATGGCTTACTGATAGAACCCACACTGTAAAAGTAGCCGACTCCAAATCCAGCTCCAGACAAGTGACAAGTGGAGTACCTCAGGGTTCAGTCCTGGGGCCGCTCTTGTTTGGCATCTACTTCTCTGAAGTACAGGTCAACACTAAGGGACTCTGGCTAACAAAGTTTGCAGATGACTGCAAACTGGGAGCCATTATTGAATCCCCAAATGATGTGGATACTCTACAAAAGGGCCTTACAGAAACAGATGCTTGTTCCAGAGCCATGGGCTCAAGCTCAATGCCAAGAAATGTATTGTTATCCCCTTTGGGAAAAAATATGTATCCATGAATTACCATATAGGTGGCAGTACACTAAACACAGAAAGTGTGATAAGAGACTTAGGGACACAGGTGGACAGTGGTCTCACCTTCGATAACCACATCGCCACAACAGTCAGGAAATCCTTCTATGTGGCACACCTCATCACGAAGGGCTTTTCATCCAGAAAAAAGGAGGTCATTGTCCCACTGTACTCATCCCTCATTAGACCCATTATAGAATACAACGCCCCATTTGGTATGTACCTCTCAAGACATCTGCAACAACTGGAAAGGCCTCAGAAATACCTCACTAAAAGAATCACAGGCCTAAAGCAGATGCCCTACGCTGACCGCCTTAAAACACTCCAGCTATACTCTGTCGCATATCGTCTACTCAGAGGCGATCTCTGCTTAACATACAAGGCCATGTCAAACCCAGAGCTGTTGGACATGCTACACTTAAAGAAATCCCAATCCCTCAGAGCTACACGCTCCAGGGATCTAAACCTTGTCATCACAATAAACAAAACATGCTGGAGGAATAGGTTCCTGACCCAGAGACTCCCCAGACTCTGGAATAGATTGCCCATACATGTCAAGCAGAGTGCCTCTTTGGACCTCTTCAAGAGGAACCTTGATGATTGGATGGGAGAAAGGAAATTCACCCCAGGGATCACGTCAGTCGCCCTGCTAGACAGGGGTCCAGGAAAGTAAATAATGTGGGAAGAAATAGCCAGGGAATTGTTATGGCTAGGCTTGTATAGGCCCTAGGACTGATAGCCTAGTACCAACCTATGAACCTATGAACTTCCATAGCAACCTTTAAATCCTGTTTGAATGGCTAGACAGTTGAATGTGAATTTTCACCTGAGATAAGTAGAAGAAATCTACTGAAATGGAGGACACAGTTCGTCTTCCAACAGTACTGGGTGATGTGGCTAAGCTTTTCGATGGTGTTAACATAAGCTTAGTAAGAACATATGAACCTATAAGAAACCTCTGTCCTTTGCCACACAATGGCAATATCTTGAATATATGCTTTCTCTGTGTGTTGTTGAATGTCGCATCAGTAATTTTTTTCAATATCTCCTTCTGAATTTTTTTATCTACCTTTTCCTAAAATATATATTGATGCTACTTTTCTAGTTTCATCCTAAAACAGTTTTGTAAAACCTTTATTTTTCTTAGTAGCAGCTCTCCCTCTATGCTCACTCATTCACTCACCATCTCCTAAGTGTCAAGTTTGTGCTTTTTTTGTGATTGTACTGTCTACTTCCCACTCCAGTGAATGTCAAGTCATAGTAACAGAGCCTCTGGCCATGAGATGTGTTATGTGTTTTATGCTTTGTTATATTCCAAAAATAAATAATGCAAGACTTCAAGGAAAGCCAAAACAATGTGCAGACAGACTACAGACTCAAAATCAAATATGAAACAGAGATGTGCAGCATACTGGGTGACATTAAAGTGAAAATGTGTACTTGTATTATGATCAGACTTTTAATTTATCTAGTCCATTTTCTTTTAAATTGTTGCAGGTAAGGATAGGTACCTAAACTATAAAATATATCACATTTTGCTTCTGAATATATGTTTTACTGTTTAGATATTTTAATAATTTTAACTTAGTAGTTCCCAAACAGAACCTTGCATTCTACTGACAAACACTTACTCATCCCGACTAAGTCTAAAACCAGTGCGGGCGATTCATTGCACTCTGCCAGAATAATGGAACTCTATCTCAACTCCCTTGAGACTACTCAGCTCCTTAAAACCCTTTAAATCACAACTGAAATAGCACCCCATAGACTCATGGCTTTGTATCTGCCTATCCCCAGGATAAGGTCAGCATCCCATACAATTCTTTAAATACCATCTCACAGATTACATCTCTTGGGACTCTGTCTCAGTTTAGTCCATCTCCAATTCTCTTCAACAGCAATACCAACTACTCTGCTTTCACGTGTTCATCACATCTCCCTATTTACATCTCATACCATAACTCTCTTAAATCCACACTTTGGTTATGTACTTCTTATACTTTCCTTTCCTTTTTCTAGGATATGAATAATATTGTGCAATATATCAAATTCTAGAGACTTCTACTTCTGTCTGTATGGACAACTTGCATCACTCAGATAACCTAAAATTGTAGAACATATCCTTGTCACTTGTAACTCAATAGAATCAACCAAGATAACAGAACCAGGACTCGCAAATGCAACAAAAAGTTTGTAACTGGCATCTCTACCAACTCAATGGCATTCTGTAACTTCAGTGAATATATTCTATGTACTATTTAAAAATTGTACTATGTTTTAAAGCCGCATGCCTCATGTTTGTTTAGTCTCTGTTATTATGTTTGTAGGAGCTTTTCTTCTTTATATGTTGTTTCTTTTATAATATTTGTTAAAATAAAGCTGTCATGACAGTACATAAATAGTTAATACAGTACTCTATTACATGTTAGTAAATTCATGCAGGGCAAACTAGGGAAATACAAAACCATGCACAGATGACATCAGTCTGCAATGTTTTTGCATGGTTGTTCAAGCACCACAGAAGAATAAACAGAATCATTACCATGGTTTATTTGCAAGGTATCAATTTCCATGAATTTTTAATTTATGCCCTTCACTTCTCTGATCTTTTCAGGTTGTACATGGACTTCAAAAGCATCAAATAAATATAGCAGTTACCTTTATCTAGAGTGCATGTGTACAATGCATGCATAAGTGAGTATGAGGAATGCGTAAATGTATTCCAGCAGGCAAGGAAAACAATTGTTTGCACCCATGTACTTTGTTTGGCGGTTTAGTACAGGTGATTAATGCTACAAGCTGCTCATGAACTTCAGTCTGTAGTCCCGGATTTGATTCCTTCAGTTTTAACTTGTAGTCAGTGTTGCCTTGAGCAAGTGAGTTAACCAGACAGTGCTTTTGGGTCACACCTGAAAGCAGACAAATATGCCTAGTGGGCTTACTCTGTAAGTAGTTAAAAAAAAAGATCCTAATAATAGGTTTGCGTCTATAAAGCACATGACTTTACTGCTTCTCCCTGTCATGTGAAGGAAATAGCACTTCATAATGTACAGGCAACATGCCACATGACTGATAAGACATTTTGACCACACCTGGTAGTCACCAAGGTACAGCGCATGTACTGGCTGTGAATGGAACATGAATCAGCTACATTTCTGATTACTGACTGTTGCATCTACACTGACATTTCTAGAGTATTTTTTGCAGTCTTTTTTAATTAAAAAAATTAGCCACCATCTCATATACATTTATATTTAGATGGTCGCATTCCATTCACCTGAAAGGAAATGTCAAATTTTAACCAGAATCTGTGGATATAATTGGGTTAGAAAGAGAGTTCAGTTGATGGAGGTACTCATTCTAACAGCTAAGCTTCAAGTGATGTATACTTGCTGCAGTTTTATTTACTTTGGGGATTTTATTGACTGAAGTCACTCATCATAAATGGAGTTTTTTAAGCTCTGAAAGGTCCCACGGAATGAGACTAATGACAGAGTAATGACATTCTTATGCTTTTGCACCATTAACATCAGCTGGTGCAATGTACAGCTTTCTTGTTCTAAGAAGAAATATTTTACTTATGGCAGTGAAATAATGCAATAATTGACATTAGTAATACTACAGATCCAATATGAGTGTGCACATAAAATAACCAGATCATCATTAATGAAAAGCATTCAGAACTAATCAGCAGCAGGGGGTATGAAAAATAGCCATACTATTACAACAGTAGCACCTCACATTATTGGAGTCTTTCTTTGGGGAGGACCCATGAAACAGTGTGTTATCTGGAACAGGCTCCCCATCCATGTGAAGCAGAGTCCATCCCTAATGTTATTTAAGCATAACCTTGATCAATGGATGGGAAATCAGAAATTCATGTGAACTGGAATGTTATATGACATTTATATGATATGTCTCCTCTTTATTCCATGGGAGCTATGTATACTGAACTTTGTAGATGAAATAGTTTTCTTTGAATCAGCCTATTCACCCAGTTATTACATAACACAAACATATATAAACAAGTAAATACAGTTTTATAAGGAGTCACAGGTGGGTACAAGTGGAGACATCTAACAGTACTCATAAGGAGATCTGGGCATTACTTAGTTTTATTTGAATGTAATGGTTTTTAGTAAGACAACTGAAAAGAAATCCAAAGCCTCTTCCAATTCTGCTGTTTGTATTTAGGAAACCAATTGCTATAGCTATTTGCAATCCATATTTATTCCATCATTACATAAGTCTGCAATGTGCTGAGCTTCGCTTCTTGTCAAGAGCAGGTTTCAACTGTCCACCATTTCTCATGAGCAAAAACCTTTAGAATTTTTATTCTGAATCCAGATTTCCACTTAGAGATCATGCTCTTTGTGGACCCTTTACAATCGCTGTGAAGAATTTTCAGCCTGTTCTCTCCTTTTACTCCTTTACAAGGAGTAACTGTTCAGGTTAACTGCGCATTCCTTCTTGTCTTCTTCCTACATACTGATCATAACTTCTTTCATACCGAGGAAAACAATTTACACATGGTTTTGTTGTTCTGGAGATATGAATTCCCTCAATGCTTAGAAGCATTCTAGATAACATCTCAGTGATCATGCCTAGTAGGGTAATATCATCTCCTTCCTTCATTTTGGTCATCAGTAAATATTTTCACTGAATTTCTTTCTTCACACATTGTGCAGTCTTAACACAGCACAGTACAGTATTTATTTTCTCTTCATATTAGATATCTGCATTTGCCTTATGGTTATATATGTACAGTTGTGTTACAGTTTTCAGCAGTAACAATTCTGCCTAATGTTTCTTAATTATTCTGCAGATGCTTCAAAATCTTATCACATCTGTCATGCACCTGAAGCCTTGTAAGTAATTATCTTTAAAGGAATTAAATATGTTCAAGGATCTGAAGAAAACCATAGCCAAATCATATGTAGGGGTCTCAGATTATCATAGAATTGTTTACCTGCTGAAGAGTATAAAATAAATGTCTCTACATTCCCCCATTTCTCCTATGTATTCTCTTTCTTTTCTTACTTAAACTTTTTGATTGAACTACATACTGACAAATATTATTTCTAGTCAACTTACTCTTGCTGTTGCGTAATGTGGCAGTGGTTATACGTTGCCTGACTACACATGGGAGATTTACAGCAAACAGTTTTGCAAAGTGGTTTAATGCAGGTACCATTATCGTGCAACACTTCTGTCAAAGAAGCAGAACTTCCAAACCACCACTTTATCATCTACTTCATTCTGCATTTATAAAAATCCAGGTTGGCCACAGATTTTGAGGAAGTAGGTGGGGATCCCAGGCAGCCATCAAAATAGCAATGATCAAACCACTGCTGAGTTCAGGTTGGTCAGCAACTGTACATGTAGCTACTTGTAAAGAGGGACAAAACTGTGTTTTTATGTTTCCACAGCACCTGTAATAGACCAAATGATGTAATGATTGTATTGCTTGTTAATACTATATGCATTTCTAAGATAGTCTAAGTGTGCTTCATGAATTTTTAGCAGACATAATGAGATAAAGGCAATGAATGGCAAATAAGGAGTTGTAGCCTATACGTTTGCAGGTTTGATTCGAAAGGTTCTCACTACAGAGTGTAAACTTGAAGCAAGTTTCAAAATCATTATAAGACTCACAAACATACACTTGTTTTATTTCTTTTATTACTAATTTAAAATAGCCCAGTATAACTTATCTAAATCCTTAATATACACAACACTGAAATGCAATGCAGTACAACATTCGACCAATAAAAAAATACAATTACAATATTTTTTATGATTGTAGCAGGACTTCTGCTCATCAGCTGTATGCCCAAGACAATGTGGAACCATGCTTAGTATGCATAGTTTAGTTATGATCAATTATTTTGTATTTTCTAGTTGATAACATTGCAGTATTTTAGCATTTTCTGTCTGCTTACACCCTTTTGGCACATTACAGTGAAATAATGTGACTATTATTAAAATGAACTGGTACCAGATCTTCCAGTACTTTATTCTGCACAGTCTGTCTATCCCAGTTCAATCATCATTCCTGGATCAATCTTTCCCCTGCATCTTTGAGTGTACAGATGTGACAAGAACTGCTACTGCAGATTATGTCTAGAAAGGATGCCTTGGTTATGGATCTCCTTTTTCCTTTACTATTTTTTTGAAACTCCTTCAGGACAAATTCTTTTCAGTTAATTTTCTCAAGATATTGCTAAAGAGTAGCCGAACGGAGGTAAGGAACTGCCAGTTGTAGAAGGTACATGCAACTTTCTGTCAACCATGTTTTCCTGTAGTAAATCCAGATTCATAAGGAAAATAAGCTTCAAGAAGGAATGAGATATCTGAAGAAGTGCTAGGTAGTGTTGTGTCTCTAGGTTCTGCTGTAAAATTCCACCTCTGCAGAAGTATTAGGTAGTATCGTCTCCCAGGTCCACCTGCAAAACTACACAAGAAAACAGTCTTGAATATTTCAAGCACTGATTTCATAGGTTAAATTTGTCTTCAAGAACCATTTCTTGAATATTATCAAAACAGGCTACATTCTTCAAATGCTAAATCTGCCCTTAGTAGTTTCTCCTCTCAAACTATAACTAGGTGACAATTCCTTTGAAAAGAAGTTACTTCTCATTAAGCCTTCCTTTTAATGGCCTGGCATTCCTTTTCCTTCTCCATGCAAATTTTCAATGTCAAGAGAAGAAGAAAGGGGAGCACAGTGGGTCATCCCTCTGCTACAGCCTGTTTTATAGATGATATGTTTGCTGCAGGGAACCACACAGACTCTTGACTTTCTGCCACCAAAAACATGAGCACCCCTTGTTGGCAACCCCAGGAATAGTCCACCCTTCTCTCTTAAAATCCTAAGGCTGACTTGTAGCATTTCTTTATCCTAGCATAAAGCCTAGAGACCCCAACATCTAGGAATTTCTCTACCAGATAAACAGTCCAAATACTTGAAAAATGATTTTTGCCATATTTGGCCTTCAGTCCTTAATTATCTGTCAGACATGTACCTACTTCAATCACTCTCAATGAATCATAGTTTGTCAATGGGCTTTAAAATCTATAACTCTGAGTTTAGAGGCCTTAGGGAAATCTCTTTCCACATCTTCCATAATAAACATCCATATTGTGTACTCTACCTTTAACTGCACAACTGTTGTGGCAAGAGTTGTTTCGGTAGTCACAGCATCTTCGTGGTGAGAGATGACATAGTTATGGTCCTTTTCTTCTCAAGAAGTGCTCTCCTGGTCATTCTTTATGCAACCCTTCAAAAAGATTTTTTTTTTCAAATAAACTTCAAGATATTACTGAATAATGGCAGAAAAGAAATAAGGTATTTTCAGCTGTGAAGGGATGTACAACCTTCCTTCAGTCCCCACTGTCATATATGTAAACAGGTGGCCACTGCTACCTTTGAGGTGCTGGTTCTTTACATTTGTCTTATGTTGGACAGCCATCACCTGCGACAGGTGGGTCCTAGATATTATCATTGAAGCCATGAGTTGGACAGCCATCACCTGAGATGGGTGGGTCCTACATATTATCCATGAAGCCATGAGTTGGACAGCCATCACCTGCGACCGGTGGGTCTTACATATCATCAGTGAAGCCATTTGCTGGACAGCTATCACCTGAGATGGGTGGGTCCTAGGTATTATCAGTGAAACCATGTTTTTGAGTTGCAAAGGCTGCCACCATCAGTATTCCCACTCCTAAACCAATTAACTTCAGAGGATTTGATGGCCAGTCATTCTCTCTTCACAAAAAAAGAAATCCTTCATGGAGTACAGAACTGTTTAGAAGAAGTTTACTTATGCCTCTTCCTGGCTCAAACACAGATGGGCAGGCAATTCAGTGACTTCATTATCAAGTATTGTGTGAGGTTCTGCATGGTTACACTCCAGTCTATGGTTTGATGACTTAAGGTTAGTGATTGGTTTCTTTGAATATGATGGATACCTATAGACATTTCAGAAGTTAAACATACAAATAGTCCAAAACAGCGTCTCCTGTGGCCACAGTCAAGTTAAATCATATTCTGTAGAGGCTATTAGCTTAACTATTATACAATTTGCAGCAATTGCCTTGTACTAAAGGCTAAGAAAAACTTAATGTACTTTTTGTTGTGTGACATCAGATCTGCATATCTTAACATCAATCCAGTCAACACAGAACTGGTAAGATTTGAGGCTGGGGGATTAAATGCATGTCTGTTTACTAAATAATACACCACAATAGTAGTAAAACCAAACAGCATTCTTGTTTGTATTAGGCTTTTTAATACTTCATGTAATGAAGAACTATTATTTTGGTAGGTTTCAGCATTTATTGATTTACATTTTTTAAAACTAAAATCATTTACATTTGGTACTCAGCAATATTAATAGTTCATTCTAATTTTCACACTTTTATTTCGAATTATTTTTTAATCAATTTAATTTCCACCCTTTTTAAAGCATTTTACTTTCTCAGCAACATTCTGCTTTGTAAGAGGGCTGTTCCAGAATATAAAGCCATTCCACAGTCTGTTACCAGAATCAGCAGGTATTTCTGTATTGTGTTATGAGCCACGCACCAAATGCATGGATTTAATTCCAAAGTATGCAAATGAATATCTATCTGTGCTACTTGGGCACATGCAAATTGTATCCCCCTCTTCCCCTGTCCTCTTCACTGTTTTGTGTATGTATATGCGTTTCTGTGTGTGGGGAGAGGGGTACGTACTATTTTCGTAAAGGATTTTAAATGCACTGTTTAGCATTTATATACGTAGGCTCCAACTTCAACATCTTATGTCATTTAAAGTTCTAAGCCTGGACAGTCATTGCTCTGTGGAGGTTAGGAGGTTAGTCTTGCATATCTTCCAATCCTTAACCTTCTTTACTTTCCCCTTTTCTGCATTCTCAACCATCTCCCCTTTATTCCTGTTCCTTACTAAACGTTTCTTTATTTTCTGGTAACTCCTATAATGTGCTTGATCATTTTGTCCATTTTTTTTCATAACAAGCAATTTTAACTGACTTCTGAAGGAAAACCTACGTTCAGCCTCCACTGATCCTGTATATTTTACACTTGTCACATAATATGCCTGTGATGATAACAAGAAATTTAGTAATTCTTCTTTCACTTTTCGAGGGTTGTACTCATGGAGGAGGACACAGTCCTTAATACTTTAATAATGTAATGATATTAACAGATTTTGACATGATTGAGTATTTAGTTTTTGCATCTTTGAGGGGAGGCTGCAATAAAATAAATTAATACATGATGTTCTACTTAAGGGGCTGATTCCAAAAGGTTACTGCAAGGTGGACACAATGGTGTACACCTTACAGTAGCCATTTTGTGTTCTGAGACAGTCTTCCATAGTGCTTAGCACAAATGTGCAGCACCGCAGTTGCATGTCTCTGTGTTCATGCTAATTGTTAATAAGGCATTCTTGGGGGATAGGGATACATTAATTAGTCATGTGCTCTCCTCCAGAAATGCCTGCATAAAATAATGCAGTTGCTTCCAGTCATTCATGTTAATGAACATGGCCAAAAGTTCACTCATGCACACCCATCATGGTAAAGGTACATGCCAGGGAGTTTAGCAGACAGGTAGTGTTGGGAGGTGTGTGTGTGTGTGTGTGTGTTCATGGGTGAATGGGCGAGTGTGTCTGTGAGTGCAATCAGGTGTGGGATTCTGTGCATGCTAGTGTGTTTCTTTATAAATGGGGGGGGGGGCTGTCACACCTCCAAACACCCCTAGACTAATGAGAAAATCCTACAATATTAAGAGGAATACTCTTTTTATCACACCTTAAAGGAACTTGTAAAAATAAAGACAGACAAAATGAGTTGGAGGAACACTAGACACCACGGTTACACTAAAAAGCATGCCATAAATGTTTAAAAAAAGGATTAAAACCCCATACACTTCTACCATGAAAATTAGTCTTCTGTAACCACCAACAGACACCAAGGATACTTCAAAATGTTACATATAGATTTAGAAAGAAGGTTGCAAAAAAGAATGGGGGTTCAAACCCTGCATCTTTTACACTGAAAGGGAAGCATTTACCACTAAACTAACTAATCTGCTAGGATAGCTAGAATTTTTATATAATAAATTGTATGAATCACTAATATATGGCATGATCCAGTGCTTGCAACAGTCTGCGAGTCATGATAGATAGTGGGAGGAAGATTTCAGGACAAAGCCAGGAGGAACACTAGATGACACCAGGGAGATTATTTAAACTATCACATAAAAAATAATTACAACAACAGCGCTGGCATCAATATGCAGTCCACAGGCACTAACAGAAATGAAAATCTAATGTCTGCTATTATTGACTGACTGTAAGGATCTGAGATTTATGGGTGCAGCAATGCATCGACAAAATAAATAAATAAATAAAAATACACATGAGGGACATTCTAACAACTCAGGGATGGGTAAGAGGTATGTGGTGTATGTGGTGTGCGAGCATATGTGTGTGTGTGCGTGTGTGTGTGTGTGTGTGTGTGTGTGTGTGTGTGTGTGTGTGTGTGTGTGTATACAAATGTGCATTGGAAAGTGAATGAGGGGTTGTGTCTATGCCAATATGATATATGGGATGACAGTATTAACCATCACATGAAAGGGCTGATTAGTACTAGTGGTAGTTAACAATAATTTAGAGATATGCAAATTAGCTGATAGAGGTACCTCATTGCAGTTAACATGTCTCTGAATCACAAGTCTACAAATTGTGTAAACAGACCTTTTTTACTGCAGCTCTTACAGCCAGTGGTGGATTTATTTATTTCTGAGTATGAACTTTTTTGTATTTTTTACCGTGATGACCATAAGCATGTTGCAGTTTCTTAACTGGATCAATGCTTCTGGTATAATCATATCTATTATAGAAAAGGACATGCGTACCTAGCTTCTGGTCAACACCTGGTGTTTGTCTTAAATAATAAAGTAATGTCAAATCCAAAATATCCATGTGGCTTAAAATTCCATTCCCACCATCTCAGTTCTTGCAATAATCATTATAATTTGCAAGTCTACCAAAATGGAGATTTTTGTCAAACTTACTTACAATAGCATTACTTGCTTTCTAAAGTAGAGATGAATAATATTTTGTTCAGTACTTTACAATTTCTGTACAAAAAAGAGATGGCAGAATGAACAGGAATGTGGGAACTTGCTTCCAAAACACTGTTATTTCGGGACAAGACAAAAATATAATACTGTAACCATATGAAACGGTGGGTCCTATTAGAGCAAGTCCTGAAACATGGAGATGGAATGGCTGAAAAATTCACTTACATATACTAAATCCAGGATGGCCATTCCTCATAATATTCCCTTTTTTTCTGAGGGATATCAGTCTCAGAGCTGGTATATATAAGTTTGGGGGGCATGGGGTGCTTGGCCCCCATATCGCAGAGTGCAGGGAGCTTGGACCTGGAAAAAGAAGTTTAAAGGAAAAGAGCAATGTTCCACATGCAGTCTTCTGAATTTGTTATACGTTTTTTCATCTTGTCAGCACTTGGCATTTTGAGTGCAGACATTTCAATAAGGAACCCAAAAACAGATGTCTTAAGGTACATTTTTTATAGTGAACTTTGAACAATCTGGCCAGAAATTATCTTTATACTTTGTAGAAATGGATTGAAACTGCTATTGAAAATTACTAGTTTCTCCCCAGAGAGAACAAATTTTGTTTTGGCCTTTTACAATGTGCCTCGTTTGCTTGCAAACATAGCATTAAAGATGTTGTCCTTTATATTTCAACACAGCTTTAATTCCAATAATATTGCCTACAGGGATTAATTGCTATTACTATACCTTCTCCTAATGTATCCCAGCCCTCTTCTGTACTCCATGAGTATCATATTTTCTGCAGCTGGAAAAGTATTTTCCACATTTCCCATTACTGCATGGAGGTTACCTTCACTAATATCTAGAGTCCAATCAAACAATCAGATTGCTTTTATAAAACGGAGTAAGTTATAGTCAAAAATATTTAAAGCAGATAATAGATGATTTTTTTTTTTTTAATATTGTATTGCAAAAAAGTATAAAACATTTTTTTCTGTCATAAAGACTACATCAGAAAAAAACTTTAGGATTTAGAAAGACTTACCACAATGCAAAAGCTTTACATTGGAAGGTTTACACACTGAGATAATCCATTCCCACTGGATGACCACTCCATTGCTATGGCTTCCCCTTGCTGGGGCCATTACATAGACAGTGGTTTTGCTGGGGAGGCCATATGCTAATGTGACAGAATGGAGGAGTGGTTAATTGTAATTAGCCATGTACTTTCCTCCAGAAATGGGTGTCTCTCCCAATTAACTTGCCACTGTGATTCAAAGCACCCTGAGTTAAATTTTTCTTTGGGTACAAAAAGTGAATGTCATATTTTGATGACATCAATCCAATTACAGCTGAGTGTAGATACAGTATGGGTAAGTATAGAGGAAGTGTGGGTTTCTGTGTATCCATGGATATGTATGCTTGACTGAGTTTGAGTGAATTTGTGTGTGTGTGTGTGTGTGTGTGTGTGTGTGTGTGTGTGTGTGTGTGTGTGTGTGTGTGTGTGTGTGTGTGTGTGTGTGCACGCGTGTGTGTGTGTGTGTGTGTGTGTGTGCACGCGCGTGTGTGTGTGTGTGTGGTAATGAGACACTAATGAGGTGTTTCTCTGTGCAGTTTTGCCATGTCTCTGAATCAAGATTCTCTTTGTCATGTTAATTGACCAACTTGTGTTGGCCATTTAACTCAGGTGGAGAAAATCTCGAGTCAAAGTCTTTCTACTTACATGCAAGTTTATCCTAATGTCTTTGAGTAAATGCCTAATGATTTCAAAACCTGCAGCTAAATAAAATGGCAAAACTTTGAATATTTTGTAGTTGTAAGTCATATCAGAGTCTTCTGTATATTAAAAATACCACTTGTCACCATTGCCAGCATGGTCCTTGTTCATCTTTCTGCAATTCTTTAACACGAGTGTTGTATAAAACGCTCATTAGCACGATTTATGCTGCACTATCATAATGATTTCACACTTAAATTCATCTTTAGTATTCCTCCTGTTTCTTGATCTATTTCTTAATTACTTTGAGGCATCTCAGACAGATTTGCATCATCATTAAGTATGCACTCCACAGCTTCATCAGATATTTCTATATCTATGCCTTATGATTCCATCATATTCCATGTTGGTGAGAATGACTTCAGACATACCTCACTGCACTATATGAAGAGAGACATAAGTGATCTCTCAGATTACATGTCTCAGGCAGGTATGTCCCTAGACTTGAGCAGCATTTTTACCTTCACCTAGGATGATGCCTCAATACAAACATAAAATGATTGACTTCAACAATTGGCTTAGTTTCTGGTGTCATTCAAAGGGATTCAGTATCTGTCAGCCTGGGACGTCATGGTTGACAGACCTCGATGCTTTGCCAGAGATGGTCATCTGTTACCCCTGGGATTTTGGTTACTGGTCAAGGCTCTTGTCACCCCGATAGTGACCATTTTTTAGCCAATGTACAAGAACAAAATTTCCAGTGTAAAAATACCCACTAAAAACAACCTCAAGGTTATTCTGCTAAATGCTAGGAGTCTTAACCAGAAACTGCACTCACTAGAAGCAGTCCTCACCTTGGAAGATGCCGACATTTGTGCAGTCACTGAGACCTGGCTTAAGGCTATGGAAAGCACCCCAGCTCTATCAGGTTATATTTCCTTCCACATGTTTAGACCACAAACTGAAGGCATGAGAACTAAAGGAGGTGGTCTAGCACTATTCATTAAAGATAAATACAACTCTAGATTAGTTAAACAGCACAATTCCCTTGAATTACTTCAGGTGCAATTGACCCCTC
This sequence comes from Protopterus annectens, assembly GCF_019279795.1. Taxonomy (NCBI): domain Eukaryota; kingdom Metazoa; phylum Chordata; order Ceratodontiformes; family Protopteridae; genus Protopterus; species Protopterus annectens. Next base: position 1,544,037,052 of record NC_056739.1, read on the forward strand.
TTCAGGTCAATGCCAGCTATAGGACCCCCTTCATGAATCAAGACAGCCACTCAGCCTATTTAGATCTACTTGAGTCAATCAACACACAACCAAACACCTTGGTTTTGTGCGACTTTAATTACCCATCCCTTGACTGGGTAAGTTATATGTGTTCTAACTCACTTGCTCAAAGGTTCCCGGATTTTGTTAACTCCAATGCTCTGGACCAGCTAGTTAACACACCCACAAGGGGGTCAAATATCCTGGATCTGGTGTGCACCAACATTGAGGACCGCTGCACCACTCCCAGTGTGTGGCCATCCCTGGTAAGATCTGACCACAAATCAGTCTCATTAAAAGTAACTATAACACAAGACCCCACCCTTAGCAAAAACTAGACAAAAAACTTCTCCAAGGCCAACTACAACCTCTTACATGACAACATAAATAGCTCAATAGCCCTTCCCCCAACTGATGGAACAAACGTCTATTCTGAATTGTACACTGATGGAATAGACACCAGTGCCGAGTTATACACCAATACTTTATACAAGCACCTGTACAGTTGTTTTGACTCTGCTGTACCTGATAGAACCAACCCAAGATCTTCAAGGAAAAACATACCTGCCTAGTGGACAACTGCCTACAATCATAAGAGGTTACTAAGCTAATGGCCCTGGGGCCCTTACAAGCCTAGCCAAGAGTTTATCCCCAAAACAGGAACCTCAATTACCACTTGTCTCCCCTGTCAGTGAGGGACACAGCTGGAATCCCTGGGAGAAATTTGTGGTTTCCCATCCACTCATCAGGGTTGCGCTTGAAGAGGATCAGAGATGTACTCGGACGTGTATGGGAAGTCTATTCCAGAGACGGGGCTGTCTATGGAAGACAAACCTGCCTCTCCAGCAGGTTTTGCTAATGCTGCATATTAGAGTTAGGCCTTTCAAGTGGGTAATGCGCAAGGAGTTAGACTTATGGATATAGGGTGGGGTCCAAGATTGCCTTGTAGGCAAGACACAGATCACCTCTGAGCAATCTATATGATACAGAGTAGAATGATAGTGACTTCAGACTGTCCACATAAGACAGGTGCTGGAGGCCATGGAGTCTCTTTATGAGATATTTCTGTGGCCTTTCCAGCTGGTGCAGGTATTTGGAGAGGTACATACCAAACGTGATGTTGTACTCAATTATTGGCCTAATGAGGGAGGAGTGCAGAAGGGTGATAACCTCTTTTTTTGTGGATGCAATCCCTTTATTTGTGAGATGAACCAAGTAAAAGGCTTTTCTGACCACTGCCTCTACATGATGGTCAAATGTGAGATTGTTGTCAACCTGTGTACTTAGGTATCGCACCACAGGTTGTGTGCTTAGGGGGTTGCTACTGATGTGGTAATCAGTAGGAGCTGTGTTTTTGCCAAATGGTATGATAATACATTTTTTGTGTTTAACTTAAGGCCATAACTTTGGCACCAGTCATCTGTTGTTGTGAGACCCTCTTGTAGTATGGTAATATCATTTAGGGAGTCAATGACAGCACCCAACCTACAGCTGTCTGCAAACTTGGTCAGCCACAGTTCTTTTGTTTTTGTCTGGACCTCTAAGAAGTAGATGCCAAACAGTAGGGGTCCCAGGACAGATCCCTGGTGAACACCACTAGTGACAGGTCTGCTATCGGAGGTGGAGGCACCTATTTTGACCTTGTGGGTCCTATCAGTGAGCCAGTTGGCCACCCACCTGATGAGATAGGGATTTATGCCAAGTTGTGTTAGCTTTTCAATGACGCCCGAGTGGAGGATTGTGTCAAAAGCTTTGGCCAAGTCAAGATAAGCTGTATATACTGACTTTACCTCATCCAGGGCCTTGGTGACAGTCTCAAAAAGTCAACCAGGTTCAAAAGGCAAGATCTGCCCTTGACGAATCCAAACTAGATAGAGTCAAGTGCTTGGAGATTGTATTATTATGGACCTCATAAACAAGGACATAGGCAATCTATAGCTTTACAGATCAGACTTGTCAAGCTAATAGGGCAATAGTTTCCAGGGTCAGTAGTGGCACCATCTTTGTGCAAAGGGATGACAATGGCAGTTCTCCACTCTGCAGGAATGGAGCCTGTATTAGGCTGTGGTTGAATAGGGTCCTCAATGATGAAGCTAGTTCTTGCTGGAGATGGTGCAGAATACAGCCTGGGATACTATCAGGTCCAGTGTAAGCTGTGTCCTTTGCCTTGGATAGGGCCTTTAACATGATCTACAGAGATGTGAGGTGCGGGACAAGTATTGGGAGTGTCAAATGAGCCTTGGGGGGACAGGGGGGTGAACTTTGCACTGAGCCTATCTGCTAGCAGGTTGGCCAAGCCAACAGAATCAGTGTAAGTGATACTGTTAAGTACTAATTTGGAACAGCCCTGGACTTTGTCATGGAGGTTCCTGACATAACTGAAGAAGGCTTTGTGGTTTTCCTTTGTTTTGGAGGCTAGTTTCGATTCATAGTTGGCTTTGGAGGTTTTTACTAGTGATCTAATTTACTTGTTTCTAACTAAGGAGGGAGTTTTTCCAATTGGGAATTGGAATTTGTGCTTTTTTACCCTTGGACAACAATTTCTTCCTTTTCCTGTAAAGCCTGTTGACAGAGGATGTTCACTAGACAGATTTGTTTTTTCTTGAAGAGTAGGTTTTAGTTACGTTGGGTATGAGTCCATGCAGTTATACAGGTGCTTGTATACTGCGTTGGTATACTTTTCAGCATAGTTGTCTGCATCATCTGGGGGGGGGGTGGGAGTGGTGTGAATTTAATGATACTCTCTCTTAGGAGGTTGTAGTCAGCTTCTGAGAAGTTTTTTAGCCTGGGTACAACGGGGGGAGGGGGGCGGGTTCAGTGGGATAGAAACTTCCTCTCTTATCTCACCAGGGAAGAACCTACTATGGGGGTGGTACAGTGGTAGCCCACGTTGGTGTGAACCAAGTCCAGAATGTTATCCTCCCTTGCAGGGGATGAGATGAGCTGGTCTAGTGTGTTAGAACTGATGAAGTCAAGGAATCATTGGGTGAGATCATTTGTGCAGGAATAGTCCACCCAGTCTATGGTGAGACAGTTGAAGTCACCAAGGATCAGGGTGTTAGGGGGTACCTTGATGGAGTCAAGTAGGTCCAGGTAGGAAAAGTGGGTGTCCTGAGTCAAACAGGGTGGTCTATAGCTGGCTATAACTTGGATGGGTGTCTTGCCAAGTGTCAGTTGCACCTGGAGTAGTTCTAGTGCATCATGCTGGTAAACCAACTTGGAGACGTGCTTGTCATTAATAAAGATAGAAACTCCACCACCCTTAGTCTTCCTGACCTCATTTTTGGGTTGGAATTTGTGGAATGAGATATAGCCTGGTAAGGCAGGGGTGCCCTCTACAGCCTTAAACCAAGTTTCCATGACTGCACAGACATCAGCATCGTTCAGTGAAAGGAAACCCTCCAGTGAGTGCATTTTCAGGTTAAGGGTCCTAGTGTTAAGCAGTATAACCTTCAATTTGCTTTTTGACAGATCTTTTATGTTGGAAGATTTGTCTTTGGGACATTGCCTAAAAAGGCACAAAGGGGGAGGCAAGAGCCTTGGCCAGAATCTGGAATCCCAGGGGTGACAGGTGGAGGCCATCTCTGGCAAACCATCGAGGCCTGTCAACCATGTCATCCCAGACAGACAGATACTGGATCACCTTGGAATGATGGCAGAAACTAAGCCAATTGCTGAAGTCAATTAATTTTTGTCGGTATTGTGGCAACATTCTTAGTGAAGGTAGGATACTGCTTAGGGCTAGGGTCATACTTGCCTGGGACACATACTCAGAGAGTTCAATCATGTCTCTCTTCATATAGTCCAGGGAGGTATGTCTCAAGTCATTCACATCAATATGGACAATGACAGAGTCATACTTGTACCTGTTGTGGAGAGACTTAAGTGTGTGTGTGTGTGTGTGTGATGTGGCAGATTCTAGCACCTGACAAACAACTGACTTTGACCTTCTCCTTGTCGAGCCTGGTGAGGGGGGCACTAGTGTGTCTTGCAACTGACTCGCCAATGACGAGTATGTTTGGTTTACTGTTATGCCTTATGGGCTGTGTTTGTGAGACACTGGTGTGTTGTATGCTGTCTGTGATGTGTTTGGTGTTGTGTGTAGAATGCTTGTGAGTGTGTTTTGGAGGTCTCTGCTGTTTATGTAAGCTTTTATTGAGGACCTCTGCACAGGTGTGTGTGTGTTGTGCTCGGCTATGTGATGTGGGTGGTGTGGTGTTTGTGCTGGCAATTTCCTCTTTGTCAGAAGTACTGACTGTGGCATGTGAGAGCATGGATTTCAGGTTACTGATGTAGATGCATTTCTCACAAGTAGAAGAATTATGTGTTAGGAGAAGAGGGTTGTCAGTCAACATGAAGCAGTTGCTTCACTGTTTCAGTATGCCCATGTTGGCCAGGCTGGCAGGAGAAACTGATGGGAATTGTCCAGACATAGTGTTCTGAAACTTGGATGGTGATAGGGGTTTGTCCACAAGAGTGTAGACCACAAAAACCTTCTTAAATGTAAAATAACTGGCCTGAAACCTAAGTGCTAAAACCAAAACTAATAGGCTTAGAATGACAGACAGATTTAATCAGGGTACTAACAAGCAGTAATAAATACATCAGAATGAAAGCACTTGAACACTTAAGAGAAAGCATCAAAGCAAAATAAGAAGAAAGAAATTGCTGTCTAAGAGTAGGAAGGAAAGGTTCAAAACTGGAAACACTCCCTCCTCAACTTATCAAGCAAATAAGACTCCTAGTGAAGTCCTCCAAAGCTAACTAAAAATCCAAATTAGCTTCCCTAACTAAGGATAACCACAAGTTGTTCTCTAGTTACATTCCTAACCTCAAAGGCAAGGCCCAGATTTGAGCTGAACTCATAGTTAATGGTACTACATATACAGAACCTGTGGATATAGCAAACCTGATGGCTGACAAGTTCAGTGAAAACTTCACTCTCTTGTCCCCATCACATATACCCCAAAGGATCCCCAACACCTGTCCTCCACCTAGTATCTCCAAGGAACAGGTCTTAAATGCCTTATCCAAGGCCAAAATCACAGCCTCTATGGGACCAGACAACATCCCAGGCTGTGTTCTACATGGGTTAAAACAGGAATCAGCATCATCATTGGACATGTTTTTCAATCACAGCCTAAGCACTGGCTTTGTCCCAGCAGAACAGAAAACAGCTACCATCATCCCTTTGCACAAAAGGGGTGCATCCACAGACCCTGGGAACTACAGACCTATTAACCTGACCAGCCTTATCTGCAAGGCCATGGAACAAATTATCGTGGACCTCATTAACAAAAATATAGGAAATCTCCAAATGCTCAACCCACCCAGGTTGGCTTTGTCAAGGGGTGATAATGCTTATTATACTTGATAAACTTCTTTGAGACAGTCACCAAAGCCCTAGATGAGGGCAAATCTGTGCATACAGCCTACCTAGAATTAGCCAAGACCTTTGACACAATCCCCCACTCAGGCATCATTGATAAACTCATCCAGCTGGTTGTCAACCCATATATTGTCAGGTGGGTTGCAAACTGGCTCACTGATAGAACTCATACAGTCAAAATAGGGGACTGCATCACCCCCACCAGATCTGTAACCAGTGGTGTTCCACAGGGATCGGTTCTGGGAGACCTACTGTTTGTAATCCATGTCTCTGAAGTATAGGATAAAACTAAAGGACTGTGGCTGAAAAAGTTTGCTGATGACTGTAAACTGGGAGCGATCAGTGAAACCCCTTGTGATGTCAACATCCTGCAAGGTCTTATGCGGACTAATGACTGGTGCCAAAGGCATGGTCTTAAACTTAATGCAAAAAATGCATTATTATCCCCTTTGGCAAGGATGATGTTCCTACAGACTACCACATCAATAGCAATACCCTAAGCACACAGTAAGTGGTGAGAGATCTGGGCACACAGGTCGACAGCAACCTTAACTTTGATCACCATGTCTCTACAGTGGTAAGAAGGGCATTTTATATTGCTCATCTCATAAATAAGGGCATTGCCCCCAGAAAAAAAGAGGTTATAACCCCCCATATACTCTTCCCTCTTCATGCCAATAAGAGAGTACAACTCTCCCTTTGGTATGTTCCTTTCCAAATACCTGCAGCAATTGGAAAGACCACACAGGTTCCTTGAAAATTCAGGGTCTTCAAGAGCTGTCTTATGCAGACAGACTGAAATCATTGTCACTTTTCTATGTTGTACAGACTGCTCAGAGGTGACCAGTGCCTTGCATATAGAGCCATCTTTGACCCAGTTTTAATGGAAATGCTATACATTCGCAAGTCAAATGGCACATGGGTCACTTCCTCAAAGGACCTTAACCTGTTATATGACATCAATAGAAGTTGCTGGACAGACAGATTTCTCTCACAGAGGTTGCCCCACCTTTGGATCAGGCTTCCGATTCATGTTAAACAAAGCCCTTTATTGGCCCTATTAAAGTGTGATATGGATGATTGGATGGGTAACCGGAAATTCATCCTGGGGGGGGGTTCACCTGTGTCCATCTTGGACAGGGGGAATAGGTGCTGATTTTAGTGTCTGCTTGAACTAGACACCCTTGGGAACATGGGCTGAACTTGGTTAGGGTTGTAAGAGCGCTGGAGCCATTAGCCTAGTAACCCCCTATGATCCTATATTCCTTCTACCATATATCTCTTCAGAACACCAGATAAGGAGACAGATGCCTATGGATCTATAACAGCATCAAGTTCCAACAAGGTTTTCACAGGCAATCCCTCTATTGGATCATCAAAATATATAATTAACCATGTTAGTGAAGCATAAAATTCATTATTAAAAGAAACACAATTTTTCACTTCTGTAGTCTAATCCACAGCATAAACTACCTCTAGGCATGATCTGTCTATTAGTACTCACTGGCAGAACAGATTCTTAGCATTCTATTAATCAGTGGCTATTCTGTCTCATAAGTCACTCTAATGAAACAGGAAAAGAATAGGTAATTTTCCCTGTACCCTGGCCAGCTTTTCCCAGTTCATGTCAACAGCACCTCACATCCCCCCGAAAATAAGCCACAATATGACTGAGACTATATGTTCAACTTTCTGAAAATTGGAACAAAACAAAACAAAACAACAAAAAATCTACATTTTTCCAGGGGGCTCCATGTGGGGGCTGTGCCATCCACACCCCCTGCAGATTATACATACCAACTTTGAGATCGCAGCACAGTGGGTAAAAGGGTAAATTCCCCTGATCCCCACTGTACCACAATATCTATACAAATACTTTAAGTTTTCGGAAAGTCGAACGTACGGTCTCAAACATATGAAATTTGAGTTTTCAAAAACTCCATCATCTGACATAAACTCATATATATCACAGTCCAAGGAGTCTGAAATGAAAAGTTTGAAAGTACAAGAGTGTAAATGCCAGAAATTATAGGTTATGAGGTTGTTTCATTCATATTTTAAAGTGAATTATGGTTATATAGTTGCTAGTGTTGATGGCATGTTGTTTATTAGTATGGCTTAAAGATAAATATGTGTGTGAACATTTGGCAGTTGTGTGATTCAGGATAGTTTTTGATTATAGCAATAACCCACGCCTGGGTATGGGTAATGCTGGATTTACCCACGGTTGGTGTGGTTTGGTCATGAGGGTGAAGCCCGAGTGGCCAAACAAAGCCAACTGTGGGTAAATCCAGCATTACCCACCAGCGTTATTATTATACAATGACATTATTTAAGAAAAAAAATAATTACTTTTCTTAAATAATGGCATTGTATAATGCCTCCTTGCTGCCCTTCCGCAGCTGTCTGGTATTCTGCGGCAGTTCTGATGTACTGTGCATGCGTATGCCTACGCAGTACATCAGAGCTGTGGGCAAAAGCAACGGAGAAAGCAAGATCTCCGTTGCTTTTTTCAAACTGTCTAGCTATGTTAAAGGAGTTTAACATAGCGAGGCAGTGTGAAGCAATGGAGGTCTTGCATTCTCCTTGCTGTAAAAAAAGAGTTATAGTAATGGAAAAAGTCCGGGTGACCAGAACTTTTTCCATTACTATAACTCTGATTTGCAACGTGCACGCTGACCAATCAGCGTGCACATTTTTGAATATTAATGGGGGTCGTTGTATAATAATTGTGTTAGCATGTGGTAGTGGTACTTATTGTTGTACTTACTGTGCTGTACTGCTTATGGATTACTTTTATTTTATAAACTTTAGGGGAACTATACAACTGTCTGATGTTGAAATACAAATAATCCCCCTAAAAAAAAGCACTGAATGAGCATAATAAAATCAAAACTAATTAAAAAAAACACACTGGAGACAATTCAACCATCATCCAAAAGAAGCCACTTAAGTAATTCTAAATAGTGTTAATAATTAAGTGCTTTCATCTGATAAAACATACTTCATTAGAATTGAATCAATAAAAGTCAAGATTGCTGTATATTTACTTTAAACCATCACATGACCACAACACTTTTCAAATGTCCATCAGGAATAGTAAAACTAATGAGCAGTCAAACAAAAGGCATTAAAATGGATCCTAGATTATTTGTTAAACTCAAACAAGCAATTATTAAGTCAAGCAAATACATGCAACTAACAGGCTTGTGATAAATATGCGGTCATTTAAACTTGGGGCGTGAACCAGCATTTACCGTTAAATGTCAGAAGAGCTCTTTATACTCAATACTCCACTCCTATGGACTCTGCTCTGATTTTTTTTGCACATCTTACAGAACTTATGTTATAATATTTAGAAAAAACAATACATATCATGTGTTATTACAACTATAACTCAATAGGTGTTATTTACATTGTCATCTGTGATGGATGTGAAGGTTCTTGTGTAGACATGAACACTCAAAGTATCTGTTAGGATTGCCGTACCATTAGGATTCATGATCTAAACAATGCTTTATGGAAACATATTACTCTGTGAGAGCAACCGTAGTAAAAAGTTTTAAATAAATATTATCATACATAAGCCCCATGCTTACAGAGAGGAGAACTACTTGAGACCGGGAAAACTAAGTGGCAAATTAATCTAAGTGCTGACAAGTTCCTGGTATTAATGACATTAACACCAAATGTTTTCTCAAGGAAAATCTTTGTTTTATTCAGCAACTTGGGAGTCAGTGCAAGCCAATGACTACAACAAGCTGAAAGCAAAAATGCTGCTATGGTTAGACCTGATGACAGTAATCCACAGAGGGTGGTTTTATAAGTTGATCTGTGCAGCTGACATGGTTGTAGAATCCCACATGAGTGCAGTGAACAGACTTGCAAGAAAATGGCTCAAGCTAAACTAAGGCCAATAATCACCTTACGCAGCTAATTTTGCCACCGTTTTGATAGGTAAGTCACTGCAATCATCAATATGCTGATGGACATGTTGCCCTAGAAAAAAGGTATGCTGCTCCTGAAAAGCTACTAGCATCATAAAAGAATTGTACAAGCTCCTTCAGATTAAGTAACTAAATGCTTAAAGAATCATTCGCAAATCTTTCCAGCTCCTGTTAAAGTGGTACCATGCTCCTCAGCCTCTCTGGGAAAATTAATGTCATTCAATGGTCTAGTCTCTGATTTAAGATCAGCACAGTGCATTGTATCCTAACCCTGGAACAGTGGTTTAATGGTCTGTTCTTTAGAGATATACAAGTCCCTGGATGGCTGCTGTCTGCTATCTTGTCCATCCACTTAAGGTTCAAAGATATACAAAAGTTTAGTGCAAGATTTCACCAAGAATGTGCTCTTGTCTCTCCTCCATTCATGAATATTCATGGACACACTTTATAAAGGTGTAATGAAGATCTACACAGTATTCAGTACAGGAGCAGAAGGACAGTAAATTTGCTGAATGCTGATTATGTTGTCCTGCCCTCTTAGCCTTAAGTGACTGACGTTGCCAGTATGATTCACTGTGTGGTGTGACTGGGATAAACATCATCACCTCCAAATCAGAGATCATGCTTCTCTTCTAGAGGAGAGTAATATGGTTAAGAATCCAGAGTCACATTCATAAATAGAGATAGTGGGAGATGAGTTGACTGACTGGTAGAGGTATGCAGCAGTGTGAATACAGAACTGACTTGTAGGACAGTTTACTACTTAGTCTATGTCTGCAGCCTCACTTTTGCTCATGAATTTTGGGTATTAACCAAAATGATGAGACCAAGGCTGCAAGCACCAGAAATGATACTCTGTGACATAGTGAGAAGGCTGGCAGGCTGGAAAGATTGAGTACAGCCACTACTCCCCTGAGTTCTGACCAGTCTGCTGAGGGGATATGTGCCTCTAGGTAGGTTGTCCTCTGGATGCCTCTGAGAGGAGGTGTGCCAAGCATGATCTACTGAGTGAAAGCTCCTAGGGCAGATGCAGAATTGGTTTGAGGGATTATATCTCCCATCTTGCATGTGAACATCTGTGGACCCCACAGAATGAGTTGTAGGTTCTTGCTGAAAATAGGAAAGTTTGATCTGCCCTGCTCAATTAGTTACCATCATGACCATCGCCAGCACAAATAGTTCAGAAAATGGATTGAACAATAGATCCATAAACAGATCTTCTAGGAGACCGCTGTAGTAAATACTGTGCTACACAGGGTTTCCAATAATTATGGAAGAATAGGAGCTTTCTGTGCCTGTTTAATGATTTACATTAGGGAAGTGTGCCTGCTTTCCATAGTGTTTTCTGCACTTGTATTCTTGTATAGCCAACATACTACATGGTCACGTGAGAAATCCAAGATAGTATGTATCACACCACAGTGCAACACAGCATACAGCCCACTGCAAGAAAGACTATCAGCCAGCATGTCTCTAGTACAGAAAAGATCTAATAAGTACAAAAGTATAGCTACTATCACAGTGGCAATGTCCACACATTCCAGAGTTAGCCTTAATTCCCACTGTACAAAATATTTTTCTTGCCATGTGGAAAGTCTTATACAAAATCATTGATAAACTGAAGATATGAATGATGAAGATCTTTAGCTAAGGAGGAGAAAATCCAAACAACAGTACAGCATACAGAATTAAGGCTATTTGTTACCAGTGACTTCCATCCTGTGGCATATGGGTTGATTCCATTAGTCTCCATTTGCCCACTGTGTGACTCTGACCCAAGTTTCTTGGCCAACACTGAAAGCAGGCTTGTGATTACTGGGTTGATCTAGTTAACTAATTAATTAAAAATGAACTTGTCACCATGGGGAAGTTCTTCATTATTGCAATAAATGATAGCATCTACAACAGGTGGAGCGAAGTTGGTGTGGAGGTGCTGGAAGCAAAATACAAATAGGCTAACAAAAGACAACAAACATAACAGCAGCAAAGAATAAATGTGAAAGGGAATTAGCAAAAGAGCTTAAAAAAGAAAGCAAGGCTCTTTGTGTTACATATTAGAAAGAAGGGGGGAGTACCAGGCTGAACAAAATGGGAGGGAGATCACAAGAAACCAGGAAAAAGCAAAGATCCAAATGCCTTGCTTGATTTTTCACAAAGTAGTGCAAGTGGAGGATACTGCAATGGGAGGGAGGGAGTGAGGAGGGTAAAATGGGGAGAACAGTAGAAAGACACTAGGATAGAAAGGGAGGAGCTTTTGAGGAAATTGGCTGCCATTAGGGAGGATAAAGCACAAGGACTACATGTACTACCTTACCAGATTCCTCATAAATCTAGCCAGTGTTCTGGCAGACCACCCCCACTCATTTAATATTAATCTTTAACACATCACTTGCTAGTACAAAAGTAACAAAGGACTGAAACATAGCACATGAGGGAAGCAGAAAAAAAACACAGAATCAGAGAAACTGGAAGCCAGTTAGCTTCACACAGTGGCAGAGCGAGTGTCAAGGAGGAAATCCTGGAGGGGAAGCAAGAAGCACTTTTAGAGGACATCACTCTACAGAAGAAAAACCATGACAAGTTCAACACAGTTTCATAGTCAGAAGGGATCGCCAGTAAAACATGATCCAATTTTCTAACTGAGCTATAGCCTACCTGAATTTCAGAAATGACTCTAATTTGACCCAGTGCAGAAGGATGTTAGGAAATCTAAAGTGGTTAGTGCCAGAACCAAGACAGAGGACCTGGAAGGCTGCATTGCTGAACAATAAGACACAGAGGGCTATGGTGAAAGGGAGAATGTTATAAATTAGGACACGGACCATTGGATCACCTTCTGTGCCCGTTCTCTGCCTAGTACTCTTCAGTGTACTTGACTGTGACATATCTGAGAAAATAAAGAACAAGATCGACCTCACTGCATGCTGATAACTTAAAGACAGGTACAGCTGTGGAGGATGGAGGAAGAGTCTAGCAAAGGATTTGAAAAGACTGAATGATGGAAGTTGAGGTTTAATGCAAACAAATGAAAGTCTACACTTAAGGAATATATTCCTGGTGAGAAGTACGAGCTGGGAAGAGAGAAAATGACGTCAAGAGAGAAGGAAAACATGTACGCAACTCATCACACTTAGACTAACCTATCAAGAGGACAGTAGGAGGGCAGCAGCAAATAAAATCTTGGGATGTATCTTCAGAGAAGTACATTACTGAAGCAGAGAGAAGACAATCAGACCATACTTCAAGCACTGCATACAGTTATGGAAGACATATAAGGAAAGAGACATTAGACTGCTGGTAGGAATCTAGAGGAACGCTACCAGAAAGATCCAAGGGATAGAAAAAAAGGATAAAATATGCCCAGAAGCTAGAGTGACTAAAGATTTTGTCAACTGAAACCACACTAAGAGGTGTGTGTCGGGTGGGGAGTTTTTCTGGAGCACAGTCATGTCAGAGAATGGATCTTTCTGATCAGGAATGATATTGAGGGAAAGACGGGTCACAGGCAACAAGACTGACTAAATACTCCATGTAGTACTGAAAGTTATTTTCTACATAGAGAATGGTAGACCCTTGGATGCAATTCTTGGCATAAGTGGTAGACAGGAAATTCATAGAGGTATTTAAGACGGGATGAGGCATGTGAAAAAATGGCAAGGGAAGTTAGGATGGAGAGGATATAGACTGTTAAATGAACTTAAAATGTCAGACTAGATAGGCTTATTATCTTTATCTGCCATTGAGTAATGCAATACTGTTACATCATGTGATCATATCACTTTAAGAATGGTGTAAAGGAGCAAGAAGTCAGCAAGGCTGTGACAATGTTGTCAAATGAAAGTTTCTTATCTATTAAAACAAGCAAATATATCTTCACAGCTGTGTTAGTGACAACTTAAATTGTCACATATTACAGAACTTTAATGTTAGGAAATAATCTCCTTTTTGATACTTAGGTGTGCTGCCTGTTAACACAGATCTCAGCAAGTAAATGCAGAAGAGCTATGCAAATATTCTACCATTATGTAGTCCCAACACACAAAAAACAAGATAGTCTGAGGCTTCCATTTTTCTCAAATAATCTGGCTTCAAAAGACTTCATCAGATCCAATAGTGGAATGCCAGGATCATTTATTGGTTATTTACTATGCAGCTCTTGTTCATGGTGAACAATGAAATGAAAATGTCATTGGAATACTGTCTTTCTCCTAGGTCCACTGCTTGACCAAAGTGGTTTCTCATTTCCTTGAATACCTCTCAACTTTCCAGACTTTTGCAGCATGTCTGGATTTTTGCCTCATGTTGTTGGTCTGTTCATCATAAAGTCTGTGGTCTTCTGGCAAATCAGAGGATTGAAACCACTAAATAATGACAGAGATGCATTTCAGATTCCATAGTCTTCAGAAAATGCATGCTAATACAAACCTATAATTCTAGTGACATTCTAAGTTTATAAGAACAATACTTAAATTTTGTCCCTATTTTTGGACCTTGGCTTTGCACCCCCCCCCCCATTAAATTTGGCTCTGTACAGATTTCTTGTGCTAAGAGGTTGAGAGGTATGCCTTCCTTGAGTCTGTAGTGGAAGAAGGTTGGTAACTGACAAGCCTGACAGGCTGAGTATGAAGGCTGAGGAAGTATATATTTAGACCTTAGTATAGAAGTCCATCTAACTATTAGAAACACTTGGACTCAATTAGTGGGGTAGGTGTGTCAGTAAATATAATCACAGCAAAGACTCTGGTCTGCATCATACAGAGAGGTTGCATTCATGAAAACTATTGCCATAAAGAAAAACTGGAATAAGTAAACTCTTTAATATCGGCAAAAATGTCAGTGGTTGTGGAAGTTATTAGTCAGAGGAAATCAGAGGTGAGAGAGACATTTCAGTGGGAGTGGTACAACAGGTAGCACAATCATATTTAGTGCAGAAGGCTGTGGGTTCTATTCCCACACCAGGTAGATGGATTGATGACACTACAGTGCAGCATTAGGAGATTGCTGTACTTGAGTGTCATCCTTCAGATGAGATGTTAAACTGCAGTACCATTTGATTGATTTGGTGGCAGCTCAGGTGAATGTAAAAGATTCCATGGAAAATAGTTGGGGTCTTCTATTTACATGGCATATTTTTTATATATTTATATAATCTATAAATATTTACACATTTACAAAAATTACTTACTTACATAATTTCCTCTTATATATTCTATATTTATCTTTATAGACTTGTTTTTGCGCTAGACTCCCACTCTTTTTTTTCTATAAGCACCATCTGATTTTTCTCAAAATTGCTGATAATATCCATTTCCCATTAAACATAATTGCATTTAATTTTTCATGCCAAATCACCCATACTACATAAAACAATTTTTGTCCATTCTTATTTTATATTCTTATATTCTTTGCTTCTATTCTTATAACATCCATATCAATCATATCCATATTTACGTTGCTACTATATTCAATTTTCCAAATAATTTTTTTCACATAATTTTCCCATAATTTTTCCACTTCTAAATTTCAAAAAAAGAAATATGTTGTGCATTTGCCACAATACAAACATATCTGCTCACTTTTATTTTTATAAGACATGTTTGCATTCAGTGGTAATTTCTTTATCCCTAGTCTCCATGGAAAATCTTGGCATTCTACTTTACTACTAAACCGCTTATTTATTTTCTTTGTAGCTTTAATATTTTCTTCTGGTGAACTTTCCTACAGGTTAACATAATAATATTTGTATCATTATATTCTGATACTATGTTTTCCAATCTTTTTCTATCTCAACAACCTTTATTTTCCACATTTAAATTTTTTCTTGATCATTTTCTTTTTCTTCATTAATAAATTATTTTTTCTCTATTACTTCTTTTTATTCTCTCCTCAAAATGTTTGTACTTAGACAGTCTTACCACTTTCTCATTATTCTCATTTATCCATCTCAACACTTTTGCAGCTTCATTAAATTTGTATAAATACCACTGGATTTACTAATCCCATTCACCTTCCTCTTTATTCAGATACAATACTCCTCACTTTACTGGGTTTAATCTAGATCACATTTTATAAATGTAAAAATGACTTGTGTTAGTTGTTTTTCATATATTCTTGGAATCATGAACACACTTGATAAATAAGCTATTTTTCCCAGTAATGCTGAATTTATCAGATTAACTTTTTTATAAGATAATCCATATATTCTTCATAAACAACAAATATTTCTTTCATTGTAAATTGTATTTCTCCTATCTTTATTCTAGCTCCCTTTATTGTTATTTAGTGTCATACCTATTTCTTTTAAACAAAGCTACTACACAAAATATGGCTTCTTTCATAAATAAACTATTTTAGTTACTATAACAATATCATCTATATATGTCATCAAAAATGGAATATCTACACCTGTTTGCATTATATACGTTGCATTTTTCATTTTACAATTTAGCTTACTTATTACCATATTCATAACTAAAGCAAATAATATACCACTCTTAGGATAACCTTGTCTTATCCCATTATTCATCCCTATTTCTTTACTTAATCAACCATTTATTAAAATGTTTATTTTATTACTATATACTGTCATACATTTTTAATTTTACCACAAAAATGATAATATTTATATATTTATTAATATAATTAATAAAATTACCTCAGTATAAAGAAATAATGATCAATTTCAACAATTGGCTAAGCTTTTGGTGTCATTTAAAGGGGACCCAGGGCCTGTCAGCCTGGGACGACATGCTCGACAAGCCGCATTGCTTCACAGGAGATGGCTTGCATATGCCACCCCTAGGCTTTTGAATACTGGCCAAGGCTCTTGCTGCCCCCATAGTGCCTTTTTTAGGCAAGGCTCAAAAGTCAAACCCACCTCCGTAAACAGCACAATTAACAAAAAACTGAGGGTTATGCTACTCAACACCAGGAGTTTAAATCTCAAAATGCACACACTCGAAGAACTCCTCAGTATGGAGAACGTCGATATCTGTGCAGTAACTGAAACCTGGTTCAAGGCTCCAGAGAGCACCCCAACACTACCAGGCTACAACTCATACCACACATTTTGGCCACAGAACACAGACCAAAACACAAAAGAAGGAGGTGTATCCATATTTATCAAGGATACCTACACCTCCAGGTTAGTGGCACAGCATGATACCTCTGAGATCGTCCATGTGCAGCTAACATTGGACAAATCTGCAATGCAAATTGTGGCCTGCTACAGATCACCCTCCATGACCCAGGACTACCACTCCACCTTTCTGGAGACACTGGAAAACATGAAGGTCATACTGAACACCATGATATTGGGCAAATTCAATTACCCTACCATTAACTGGGAAAACTACTTGAGTACAAACTCCCAGGCCCAGCGCTTCCTGGAATTCATCAATTCAAATGCCCTGGATCAGCTGATAAACCTCCCCTACCAGAGGTGAAAACATATTGGACCTGGTCATCACCAACATCATAAACTAATCACTCTGGATGTCCACACCTCACCACCACCCCCAACTAAGGAAACCCCAGTAAAAACTTTTTTAGAGCAAACTTTACCTTACTTAAGACAGAGGTGGTAAGTTTCACAACCCCACACTAAAGGATAACACTGCCCAATATGCAGAAACCTTTACAAATGCACTCTGAGCACCTACGAGGATGCATGGATTGTGCCATCCCTAGCAAAACCAAGACTCACTCCTCTAAGAGAAGGAAACCAGTTTGGTGGACCCCTGCCATAAACAGGCTATACAATAGAAGGAGGAAACTAGTTCAGAAAAAAAGAAAAAGCCAAGAAGGAAAGACATCCCTGATCAGTATCAGTAAGAAACTAAGGTCTCTCATAAAGTCATCTAAGGCTAACTTCGAAAGAAAAATAGCCAAGGATTCAAAATATAACCACAAAGCCTTCTTTAGCTATGTTAAGAATCTAAGTGGCAACTCGCAGATATGCACTGAACTAGTGCAAAATAGCACAAAATATACTGAACCTACTGATATTGCCAACATCCTGGCAGATAGATTCAGTGCAAACTTCACCCCCCTCTCACCCCCAAAAGGGCCCACAACAATACTGGAAAAGTGTAGTGTCCCAGAAATAACAGATGCACAGGTGAAAAGAGCCCTTTCAAAAGCCAAAAACACAGCGTCAGTGGGGACAGATGGTGTCCCAGGCTGCGTCTTGCACGAACTACAGAATTAACTAACCCCCCCACCTAAACACGCTGTTCAACCTCAGACTCTCCACAGGCTAAGTGCTCATAGAATGGCATACAGCAAAGGTTATTCCTCTCCACAAAGGGGGGGCCACAACTGACCATGGTAACAATCACCCCATAAGCCTGACTAGCCTGGTCTGCAAGGCTATGGAGCGCATGATCATGGAACTCATTAACAAAGACATTGGGAACCTCCAAACACTTGACCCGACCCAGTTTGGCTTTGGTAAGGACAGATCATACCTACTAAACCTGGTTGACTTCTTTGAGACAGTCACCAAGGCCATAGACGAGGGAAAGGTGGTTCATACAGCCTACCTTGACCTCACCAAGGCTTTCGACACCATTCCCCACTTGGGTATTACAGAAAAACTCACCAGCCTGAACATAAACCCCTATGTCACGAGATGGGTTGCCAACTGGCTTACAGACAGAACTCACATGGTAAGAATAGTGAGCTCCAGATTCAACTCTAAACCAGTCACAAGTGGTGTCCCACAAGGCTCGGCCCTGGGACCCCTACTGTTTGGCATATACTTCTCAGAAGTACAGGCAAACACAGAAGGACTATGGCTAACCAAATTCGCCGATGACTGCAAACTGGGAGCCATAATTGACTCTCCATCTGACACAGGCATCCTTCAAATGGGACTTACTGAGACGGACACCTGGTGTCAAAGTCATGGCCTCAAGCTAAATGCCAAAAAATGCATAGTCATCCCATCTGGGAAAAACAAAACACCCATGAATTACCACATAGGTGGCAACCCCCTTAATACAGAAGAGGTAATAAGAGATCTGGGGACCCAGGTAGATAGCAATCTCTCCTTTGACAATCATATTACCAAAGTAGTTAGGAAATCTTTCTATGTGGCCTATCTAATTACTAAAGGGTTCGCATCTAGAAAGAAAGAGGTTATAGTGCCCCTCTACTCGTCACTCATCAGACCCAACATAGAGTACAATGCCCCATTTGGGATGTACCTCACAAGATGCTTCCAACAGCTGGAAAGACCACAAAAGTACCTCACCAAGAGGATTACTGGCCTCAAACATATGTCCTATGCAGCCCGACTGAAAAAACTCCGGCTGTACTCAGTGGCATATCGCTTACTCAGAGGTGATCTCTGCCTGACTTACAAAGCCATGTCCAACTCCGAATTGATGGACAGTCTCCACCTAAAGAAATCCAAGTCACTGCAAGCCACGCACTCTAGTGAGCTAAACCTCACCACAACAATAAATAGAACATGCTGGAGGGATAGATTCCTGTCACAGAGACTCCCCATGCTTTGGAACAAAATTCCAATCTACATTAGGCAGAGCCCCTCACTAACACTCTTCAAAAGAAACCTTGACTAGTGGATGGGTAACAGAAAATACACCCCTGGGATCACTTCATTGGCTCTGCTTGACAGAGGATCAGTTAATTAATCAATGGGGCAGCAAAAGCAGACACACTCTGGCTAGGCTTATAAATGCCCTCGGGCAGATAGCCTAGCACCTACCTATGAACCCATATGCCTCCATTAATTCCCATAATGTCTTATGCTCTACTGCATCAAATATTTTAATATCACCTACCATAAATTTTACTTAATTTCTTCTATTTAATATATCATCTACAATCTTTCTATTATTAGCAATTATTGACATCTCTTTTCTTTCTTACCATATTTTGTCTTAACTGCCTTAAACGCTATAAAAAAAAAGCTACCCTATACTTGTTTCCCACCTTTCTGAAGCTAATATAGTCTAGTTTTCAGAGTTTGCTGAATCCAGGACTGTTTTGTAGTTCCTGTGTTGGCTCATACCTTACTTGGATAGAAGGACGTTTCTCTGTTCACCAGTGAGAGTTGGGAGCTTTGAGCAGCCTATCTGTCCCTGGAGGTGTGTTTTTCAGCTCAGAATTTGTAGTTTATTGGCCATTTTGGGCTAATTCCTATCCCTTTTTATCTTTCTGCTATAAAAACCTGCATTTGCGCATTTTTACACTTGTATCAGCTCAGCAAGAACCTGCCCAGGTGATCGGCAGAGTCCTACAGCAGCAAAGGAGAAGACAGAGACTTTGGTTTGATTTAAGTACTTTTTTGGCAGTTTTCTTGGTAGAAATTACTAATTCCACCTAAACGCTCGGTTTCTAGCATTTATTTGATACAAAAATGCCTTTAAAACTGTTTAATTGTACTATTTTGCACTTTAAACTCTTTTTTTTTGAGCATTTAAACTGTTATAACTGTTCTAGGCTACACACTCAAGTGCGATAGCCATTTTTCTGTGCTTTAGAGTTATTATTTTGTCTTAACTACCTTAAACTCTATATAAAAAAAAAGCTATCCTATACTTGTTTCCTACCTTTCTGAAGCTAGTATAGTCCAGTTTTCAGAGTTTGCTGAATCCAGGACTGTTTTGTAGTTCCTGTGTTGGCCCATACCTTACTTGGATAGTAGGAAGTTTCTCCGTTCACCAGTGATAGTGGGGAGCTTTGAGCAGCATATCTGTCCTGAAGGAGTGGTTTTCAGCTCAGAATTTGTAGTTTATAGGCCATTTTGGGCTAATTCCTATCCCTTTTATCTTCCTGCTATAAAAACCTGCATTTGCACGGTTTTGCACACCGTGCAGCACCGGTTAGCTGGGGTTAACCATCCCTGGCTCCACAAAGTGTGCTCTTCAGTTTTTCCCTTATAACTTGTCAGTCTTTCAGCCTAAAGCACTCAGACCTGCACCTTTCAGCCCAGCACTTGTTCTAAACCTACTGCAGCACTAGATAAACCCCCAGCACTCAACCTCCGCATCTGCCAAGAAGGGAATAATCTTTATACTTCCCTACTTATTCTGGCATGTCTAAGAGACAGCTCCTGGCGTACTCTCCAGCCTAACCGATGAGCCTGGGCATCTTGAGGCAATGCTACAACTGCCTCATGTACACAGACAACCCTCTCATCCTACCACCAAACACTAACTCTTGTGAGAGATGCACTTATACAGCCAATCTAGAGGCAAAGCTCTCTCCAACCAAGACTGGAACAGACAGTCAAGAGGAGAAGGTAACAACTAGCAACACCCCAATCAATAAACATACACCAACTAAACCAACACCTCCAAAACCCACACATAAAAACACCAAGACATATACGGAGACTCCGATTAAAAATCTAAATCCGCCTAGGCAACAGAGACCTCCAAAGCAGACACACAAGCAACCTCCTCCCACCAACACACCCCAAACAACACATAGCCCACAAACTCTGTGTGCCACACAACCACAGCCCATAAGGCAAAACAACTTATCCAACACACTAGTGATAGGTAGTCAGGCACAGCAATGTCCCACTCACCAGGCTAGACAAAGAGAAGGTTACTGTCAGCTGCTTGTCGGGTGCCAGAATCCGCCACATAATGCATGCACTCAGGTCACTACAAGGCAAGTACAAATATGACTCTGTCATAGTCCATGTCGATGTAAATGACCTGAGATGTACCTTCATGGACTACATGAAAAGAGACATGGAAGAGCTCTCCAATCTTGTAGCCCAGGCAGGTATGACCTTAGCCCTGAGTAGCATCCTGCCTTCACCAAAAATTATACCACAGTACAAGGATAAGATGATCAACTTCAACAATTGGCTAAGCTTCTGGTGTCATTCAAAGGGGATCCAATATCTGTCTGCCTGAGATAACATGCTTGACAGGCCACGATGCTTCACCAGAAATGGCATGCACCTGTCACCCCTGGGATTCAGAATATTGGCCAAGGCTCTTGCCACCCCTATAGTGCCTTTTTTAGGCAAGGCTCATAAAACAAACCCACCGCCATAAGAACTACAAGAAATAAAAAACTGAGGGAAATGTTACTCAATGCTAGGAGACTAAACCTCAAAATGCACTCACTCAAGGCACTCCTCAAAATGGAGAACATCGATATCTGTGCAGTGACTGAGACCTGGTTCAAGGTTCCTGAGAGCACCCCAGCACTACCAGGCTATAATTCATACCACACGTTTCGGCCACAAAACCTGGACCAAAACACAAAGGGTGGAGGTGTGTCCATATTCATCAAGGACATCCACACCTCCAGGCTAGTTGCAAAATACGATGCCTCTGAAATCATCTAAGTGCAACTAACCCAGGGCAAAAATGCATTCCAAATTGTAGCTTGTTACAGATCCCCCACCATGACCCAAGACGTCTTACTCCTCATTCCTGGGGACACTGGAAAAAAATGAGGGTCCCACCAAATACCATAATAATGGGCGATTTCAACTACCCCAACATAAACTGGGAAAACTACTCTTGTACTAACTCCCTTGCACAGTGATTCCTGGAGTTCAAAAACTCTAACGCCCTGGATCAACTTGTCGATGCCCCCACCAGGGGCAACAATATTCTGGACCTGGTCATAACCAATATGGGTAACCACTGCTCAACGCCAGAGATCGACTCCTCGCTTGTCAGATCTGACCATAAACTAATCACCTTAGATATCCAAATCTCGACCCCACCCCCACACAAGGAAATCATCATAAAAAACTTTTCCAAAGTGAACTTCACACTTCTCAAAATTGAGGTGACTAACTTTGCGATGCCCCTGCAGATGGATGATGCAGTCACTACAGTCACGACTGCTGAATCCTACACAAATGCATTCTACAAGCACCTGCATGAGTGCATGGATCGTGCTATCCCCAATAAAACCAAGATGCTATCCTCCAAAAAAGGAAGTGGATTTGGTGGTCCCCTGCCATTAACAAACTTTACAACAAAAGGAAGAAACTGTTGCAATGGTTAGAATTGCTGGAGCTATGTCAGACTCCAAACCATTTACAAGTGGTGTCCCACAAGGCTCAGTCCTGGGACCACTCTTGTTCGGTATATATTTCTTGGAGGTACAGGCCAACACGGAAGGACTGTGGCTGACCAAATTCACAGATGACTGCAAACTGGGCACCATAATCAACTCTCCAGCCGACACAAGCATCTTCCAAAAGGGCCTCATAGAAACAGACAACTGGTACCAGAGCCATGGCCTCAAGCTAAACGCCAAAAAGTGTATAGTCATCCCCTTTGGCAAAAACAAAGTGCCCACAAATTACCACATAGGTGGTAATCCATTAAGTACAGAAGAAGTAATTAGGGACCTGGGGACCCAAGCTGATAGCAATCTCTCATTTGACAACCACGTGGCCAAAGTGGTTAGAAAAACATTTTATATAGCCCACCTAATCATGAAGGGATTCACATCTAGATCAGGGGAGGTCATAGTGCCTCTTTACTCATCCCTCATCAGGCCCATAATTGAGTACAATGCCCCTTTTGGTATGTACCTTACCAGACACCTGCAGCAACTGGAAAGACCCCAAAAGTACCTCACCAAGAGGATCAAAGGGCTCAAACAGATGCCATATGCTGCCCGGTTAAAGAAACTCCAGCTCTACTCAGTGGCATACCGCCTGCTCAGAGGCGATCTGTGCCCGACGTATAAAGCCATATCCAACCCGGAATTAATGGACATGCTGCACCTCAGAAAATCCAAATCCCATCAAGCTACGTGCTCGAGAGACTTGAACCTCAGCACTGAAATAATAGGACATGTTGGAGGGACAGATTCATAACCCAGATGCTCCCTTCACTCTGGAATAAAATCCCAGTCCAGGTTAGGCAGAGTCCCTTATTGACTCTCTTCAAGAGAAATCTTGATGAGTGGATGGGAGATTGTAGGTTTACCCTGGGTATCACTTCTGTGTCACTGTTAGACAGAGGCACAGTATACTAACCTCGAAAAAGGGCATAGCAAAATTAATTTAAAATGGGTGGCAAAAGCCAAACACACTCTGGCTAGGCTTATAAATGCCCTAGGGTAGACAGCCTAGCATGAACCTATGAACCTATGAAAACATGCAACAAGTATTGTTTTTTCCATTCCATTAAATTTTTATACATTTCATATACTATTCAATCTGGGCCTACTACTAAATCTCCATTCACCTGTCTAACCACTTTATCTAATTCATTCACAGTAATCTCTTTTACAATATCCTTATTTATTTAATCTGAATTTTTTTCACTTTCCATATTTTATTACATCCTTCTTTCTTTAAACATTTCTTCCACATAATAAACTACAGCTTCCATAATCTGTTTTCTTTCTACCTCACTTTTCTTATTTTTCATTTATCTCATTACTCTACTATTTTCTTTCACAATCGTACTCAGATGCGGATACTTCTTCCTTTTTCCATTGTAATATGTATATTTGCTCATATAACATTGTTTTATCTTTTCATAATTTCTTTTGTATAATGCTTTTTCTTTATCATAACACTCTCTCTCATTCTTTTCTGTGTATCTTTCTTTTTCCATCTTTCTGGTTTTTTTTTCTGCCATTAAAAAAACTCTTTATATTTACTTTTAAATATAATCCACCATTTCAACCAATTAACATGGAGTATTTCCAAAGTAACATGATCTTTCCATAACTGTAGGATTTCTTCTTTTCTTTGTTCATTCTATTCTTTTTCATATATTGTTTTTATTCCCATTCCTATATTTATATGTTCTTTATTTTCATATATCTCCATCCATATTGCTAAATGATCTGAAAAATCTGTTAACACTGCTTCCTCTTTTCCTAGACTTATTCCTCCATATATTATAAAATAATCCATTTACAATTTAAGAATGCTTCTTCTGTACATCCAAAATTCTCTATTCCATATAACCAATTTACCACATTTCATAACTTCTACCACTTTTCATATTTCTTTTCCTTTCTTTTTCTTTCTGATTCTTAAATTACAGTTAAAATCCCTTGTTGTTATACTATTCATATTCACTACTACATAATCTACCAATTGTTAAAATAAGTTTTCCCTTTCTTTCAAAAAACATAAAAGTATATAAAGCTATAATTCTATACATTTCTTCTTGCTATCTTAAATCAATAACAGTTAATCTCCCCATCCTTAGTAGTGTTAGATATAATAATTTTACTGCTCTTCTACATAAAATTACTATGCCTGAATAGTGTTCATTTCCCAAATTCCATCATTTAAGCATCTTATACAGTCTAATACAATTATGTATACATCACATTTATTACACCATTCCAGAATTCCAGTCCTTCTTACAATATGTTTATACTGTTTACATTTACTGAAATAATTCTTAAATTATTAATTTCTCTTTTTTCTTAATTTAAAGACAGTCATTTCACATCTTAATTTACATTATCCGTTACCCATTTCATTTCTTTTTTCTTTTAAATTTATTATTTTAAACTTTCTTTTCCTATCTTTCCCTCTTCTTCCAATATAATTATTTTTTCCATTCATTACTTTCGAGTTTATATCTTCTTCAGCACTGATGTCTGATTCTTTCTCCAATTTCTTTTCAATTTCCAGTTCTTTATAACACTTAGAATGTGCAATTTGTTTTCCATTTCCAAAACAACACTGCAATCTCATCCCCCAGTTCATAATCCTCTATTGTCAGAACCCTTTGAAATGTCCATCACTTTTTTTAAATGTCTTTTCAAAGTCGATCTTCCAACTGTTCAAAACTGTATATGTATTTTTTTATCACTTCTCAAAAAAAGCTTTTATGACTTAACTATTCCAAGGATTATCATTTTGCCTCTTTTCATAGATGTATAAAAATGTTCCATTCCATGAATAGTCTCAAAAATAATGTCACAAAAAGCTCTCAACTCCTGGACTTTCATACCCAAAGGCAAAAGTAAAGTTTAGTGCCCCATGCCTTGTATCTGTTCAATTCATTATTCTTTGTACACTATATCCCCACCACAAACTTCTTTTTTATGCTATATCTTTTTTACTCAGCACTGCTTCCAACTTACTTTTTTTCTGTGAAACATCCTCTTTTTGGATTACTTCGGACTCTTTCTCTTGAATTTTCTCCATTATCACTCCCCAGGAAATGTCTCCTCCAGTCTCCAGTTTACTCTGGTTCAGCATATCTTAAAGTATTATCTGCAACCCTCCCAATTGGAGGGTTTTAACAACACATTCTTCCCTTGCCATCTCCTCCAATTCTGTAAACAGATGCTCTTGACAAAGAACCTCCATATTTCCACAAACACCTCCCTATGAGCTGGCATTCACCTCTGCTCCTTCCATCTCTCTCTCTCTCTCTCTCTCTCTCTCTCTCTCTCTCTCTCTCTCCCTCTCTCTCCATGCTGCACACTGTGGCAGGAACAGGACATGCGCATGTATTTGTAGGTAGTAATTGCCACAAATACCTTCGCTGAATAGGAAAAGTATAAATACCACATCATAGCTACTAGTCTAGTGGGACTAACCTTGTCAACAAAAGGATAAATAAATATGCATCTTCCTTCCAGAGAAGGACAGTTTAGGCTGTGTTGTGCAATGAAGGCATAATTAAGACTACTATGAGAAAGAAGGTAAACAGGGACTGGCATATGCCTAACCTATAAGTAACATACCATACCTAAGGAATACAAGCCAAGTCTATGTTTGCCATTTTATTTTTAAAACTGAATCAAGTAAAGCTTTATGATGAACATACAAAGCTGTAAGAGGCAAAGTTATGACACAAGTTTACCCTAACATTTTACTCTGCGGTCAATGAGGTTAATCCTTTGGTCTGTATGGCAACTGCTGCCTAGCAGTAAAAGTATAGTCTACCAATGTTGACGTTCCAAATCTGGAAATTGCGTTGCAGCATCAATCATTTTCCCAGGATGAGCTTGAGCATGTACAAACTTGGTCTGAACCCCCACACTGCATCTTTTCCGATGGAACTTCGTTTGGCAAGCAACATTCTTCTTCTGAATCCAATTGTGACTCTGCACTGTGCCTATGCCCATGTAGTCCAGAACAACTTCTGCATAGATTTCTGCCACCTACAATAAACAAATTTTCCATTACTAATGTGTAATGATTATACTTTGTTCTTCACAGTACTCAGTTGCATTACCAATCTACTTTTTCACATTGGGGAGAAAAAAATTATTACTGGTTATTCAATTCTGTTTTGCAATGTGGCATTGCCATGCATTGTGTAAGAAAAGGGATCGACTTTATATTGTGAATCACCACCCAAAGTACTGGACTGTGCATTGTTTGCTGTCCTTTTTGTGATTACGTTGCTACTTTATGTCACATGTCTGTATCCAAATCCATCTGTCCATAAACCCCTATTTTCCACATGGAGCCAGGGTGTCCCTTCAAGAATGACAATTGCCTAGAGCCAACATTCACACTGCTGAGTAGCTAGTTGTCTGGCTGTTCTTTCATACCACACATGCATATGCACAGTCGTACCTACTGCAAATTTAGACTGTCAACCACCTTCATCCAATATTAGTGTGCATACCAAGTAATACATGTGTCACATTTTCCGTTTTGTATTACCTTTCCTTGGATACATCAACCTATGACCTCAGTGATTAAACAGCCTTTCCAAACCACCATTATACTAATTTAATGTGTGTACCCCATGTAATGAAAACTGTATAAGTAAACACACTTTACATATAGCTCCATACATATAATCAGCATTGAACACTGCTAAGTCAAACCACGCAATATCCACCATTTTGTGTAGCGTGCTAAATACAACTATAACAAAGCATGTAGCTTACATCCATGTGATCCTCATTAGCGCACTCTTCCCATGGTGGTTCAACGACTTCCTCCTGCACTAACACCCATTGCATCACCTCAGCATGAAGGCTGTGCTGCCTAGACCACTGTTGCTACATAATAACAGACCAATGGCACACAACTACACTTTCTGCTGTCTTGACATAGACCCCCCCCCCCATGATAAAGCATTTACATTATTCTGATTCACTATCTGCGACAACTAGCAATAAGTATTGAAAGCATAACCCTATCCATCAGTGGTATCTGCACTGGTAGATTACAAGTTGTGTACTGCAATCAGTACAGAAAGAATACTGCTATAATAAGTCCAAACAAATTTTCTCTCTCTGAGACTCTCGGTAATACTGAGAGCTATGTATGTGTCTGCCAATTACTTTACATACAGTCCCATGCACATAATCTGTATTGTAATACTGCTGACTCCAACCATGCAATATCCACCATTTCTTATAGCAGGTTAAATACAATAATAAAAAAGCACATAGTTAACAGCTCCTTATAACATCAAGACATTATTCATCTTACATCTATGTGATCCTCATTATCACACTTTCCCCTTGCTGGTTGAATGACTTCCTCTTTCTCTGGCATCTGTTGCATCACCTTAGCCTGAGGGTTGTGCCACTTAGCATGCTGCTGTTGTTGCTGCATTACAAAAGAAATTAAACATGATAACCATTTCAGCCATCATAATGTCAGCTATCTCAATGAAGCTTATCTTTCACTGTCTACTAAATCTTGATAAGAATACTGCTGTACTAGGTCCGAACACATGACCACTATTTTGGCTATATAGGAGCGGTATATATGTCAAGGCAATATTGTACAACTGTAAGAGGTACTGCATCTAACGTATTGCCATCTACTTTTACAGCTGTTATACCAAAGTACCACTGACATCTCATTTTGTATACTTTTCACAGTACAGTGTACATTTTCAATTTGTGTATATCCCATTGCCAGATGCGATGCACAGTATTCAGTTACTACTGTAGCAGTAATGCACATTTGCATTTATGCTTTCTGCAACTCCATGCATGCTACACTTCAAGGAAATTCTACAGAGTGGTATCATGGTTTTGTGCACACTTATGTATAGCAGTTTTTGTGCACACTTATGTATAGCAGTAACCACATTGTCCACTACTGCAATCACCATGTTTGTTTATCACATCACACTGCATGATTTACATTCATTATTGTGTCAGAAATGTCCACTTACTGCTGACTGACATCCACGTTAAAGCATACCTTTGACTTAAATGACCATCTACTATATGCTACACTACAGAAGCAGAGTCAAAACACTTCGTAAGGGCTATGATACTGGTATCCTTACCATGCTTCGGACAGGCAGCTGTTCCCGCACTATATCTTCCAATGTTGGCTGGGGTGTTGTCAGAAGTTCATCAATCATCTGTATGGGAATAAGAATGCAGAGTCTTACATCTGTTCGTCAAGGGGTAGACCTGTCAAAGTCATGCTTTTGATATGCTTTACAATGTACAGTCACTGAAATAATACTATGCATGCATACTGTTTAGCACAAGCCACACTGAAAATGCCATAAATGGGGAATGGAATCTACACAACTCTGCCACATTACTTATAAATGTTACTTAGTCTTCATTGTCACTATTTGGTATTACGGTCACTTGTATTAACAGGTACCACTGCAGCATGGCATTTACTTATCTAAAAATAGCTGTGCAAATCTGTGCAATCTATATTCATGCCATTTGAGCATATACTATGTGTCAAAAACCATTTAGCAGTCCTGTACTTGACTGTATCAAAATGAGTGACCACAACTTATGTATCAAAGAACTTTGCACACTGTTGTTTATATGGCAAAATAACACAGGAGGCAAACACACCATTTTCTGCTGTTTGTGACGAAGTCTCCGAACTGAACTTGTCCGCGGGGTTGATGTTGAAAATGAGAATAGTGTAGGAACAGCATCCTTAAGCAGTCGTCGAACTGGCCGACGTGGTCTCAGTTCATCTGGAAGAAGCTCGTGCATATAATTAAGTTCAAACTGGCTCTCCTCAAAATGTAGCGAGCACAAAAAATGTCGAGCTTTTTTACTGCTTACTTCCTCCTTTACAAATTTGGCAATGTTTCCCACATCTGTTCTGCAGTTGACAGTCCAACGAGTGCAAAGCTGAGCATCTCGTGGAAATCTGTGGAAACTAACTCCTGGTGGCAGGCTGTCTCTGCGAATCTTGCATCCATATGCTAGGCACTGAGGCATTGTTGTGCTCAAATCTGACAGTCACCTACATGGGAAGAAAAAAATCACTATTAGTACAGAACCATGATATAACTTGTACACATATCATTGCCACTCATGCATCCCTTGCCATTATTGGAGACCAAGAATTACTACACTTTGCTGACAGTTACTAGAATACTTTATAATCACTGGTGTCTGACAGTTACTAGAATACTTTATAATCACTGGTGTCTGAGGAAAAAAAAGTACCAGTCTCATGACTTAACAATGAGAAACCTAACAGGTGCATTGCACTTGCGTTATGCGCCTTATGTAGTATGACCAAGCACTCGGCCATGGAAACACTGTAGAAATTAAGCTGACCAGTAACCATCACACTTCACAATTATATGCATAATTACTATTATTCTCCAACCCTTTATATAGTCTACCCTACCACTGTCTGATGACCTACAACCAACAGCTTCCAATTTATCATGTAGTAATCGATTGTAAGACATTTTCCAAACATTTTACAGATACATACACTGAAAAACACACCTGCTCAATAAATTCACCAGATTCACAGAATGTCATTTGCACACATCTCAGCCATCAATTCTCCTCATCAAGTGTAATAAGATGACATACTGAACAGGTCGTCAAGGTGCTCTCATTCACACCCTGGCATAACAGACTGTCAGCTTCCACAGGTACCACTAACACCAAAGACATGAATATGCACAAAATAAATAGAGGAGGCTGATAATGACACAATGACTTTATTACCCAGTCAGTATAGCGTCAACAGTAGTTGACAATACAAAACTGTTATTTTTATGCAGGAACAAATTGCAGGTTTAATCCAAACATATATACACACAAAGACGTCACTCATAAAAAAAACAATAGTCCCTAAAATGGTTCAAATCCTGTACACTGGCTTTCCTGTGTATCCTCTGCTGGGAGTTCCTGATGTATATGTGTGACAGCGTCTATATCATATTATCGTACAATGTAAATAGCAAATGCTATTTCATTGTACCGATAATATCGAAACAACAAAATATCGAACAAACAGAACAGCAAATTTTTTCCCAGGGAAAAAATTGCTGCTCCGTAAAAAAAAAAAAAATAAACCTAAACACAAATTTAAGTGGGGGGCTTCACCCCCCCCCCCCACTTAAATATACCAACTCCAAGATCGCACCATAGTGGAGGAAATGGCAAAATCCTGAAGAAGGCCCACCGATTTTTTTCCGATGTTCCGTAACTTCGCTATTTTGCCATTTCGACAGTATTGGATCGACTACACAGGATGGAATAACCACTCTATTTCCAAAATCCAGCTTCCGATCATTGTATACCCATAATACATATGCTCTATAAGCCACCAGCCAGTAAACCCTGAAAACAAGTACACATCTGTTAGGAATTAGTTTATTAGAATTGATGATCAATTGATAACCTCACCCAACAGTAGACCGGTACCAGTTTGTCTACTCTGCCTGGTGAAATGTTCCTTGAATCATATGCCACTGTCACAGTAGCATCTGTAAGACATGCTGTAACAAACAAGCTAAATCAATCTCAGGAGGTTCTGTGATGCAGGTGTTTGTGTTCAATGATGGATCTACTTCATTTCTCTTAACACAAGCATGTGCAGATGATGCACAGCAGCAACACCAACACCCATGGGAAGTGGACATTTGCAGCAAGTGAGTAATAGAGCACCACCTCAGGTCTGACAAACTGTTTAGGTCATTACCTTCCACATCTGTTCCACTGATGCTACTGCCACTGCAGCGTTTTCATCTTGCCTCACCTGGGAAACAGGTTGGCTCAAACTGATACCCCTTCCTGGCAGTCTGATTTGCCTGGAATGCCATCCTCAATTTAAGTAATGGAGCTAAAGAACAATACAGGAAAGAATATGTATTTCGAAACAACAACAAGAACAGTGCATAGCATGCAGCAGAAAGTTCAATCCAACTGTCCATTTCCTTACAATAACAGATATGTAAAAAGAAGTCATGTCTTACCATAACATTCCATCTGTATTGTTGATCCTTGTCCACTCATTACATATGGGTTACGGTTCCGATATTGGAACCGACCCGGCCATATACCAAGCTCGCGCCAGTGATAAACTCTCGAGCTAAGCAATCTCTTACCCATAATCCCCCTCTCCCTGTTACTCAGATTGAGTTTGCAAATCAGAAAAACGTAGAGGCTATCTCTGGTCAAATGACCTAAAGAGAAGGATGGTGAGATTCACTAGAAGCCATAGGAGGTGGAAGGAGGGAGGGTCGTAATGAGTGGACGAGGATCAACAATACAGATGGAACGTTATGGTAAGACATAACTTCTTTATCTGATATTGTTAATCCTCATCCACTTCCTTACGTATGGGACAGAGTCCCCAGCTACCTCTATTCCTGGGAGGCTTTCATGGAAGGATATTCCTGAGCACCATAGAACCAAAAGATGTTCTTCCCCTGGAGGCCAAGTCCAACTTGTAATGATTGATGAAGGTATGAGGAGTGGCCCAAGTTGCAGCTGCACAGATGTCATGTAAAGAAGCTCTGGCATGGAAGGCAGCAGAGGTTGCCACTGACCTTGTTGAATGAGCCTTGATGGTAGTTGGCAAAGAAGTATTGTGTACCGAATAAATACGGGACATAGTGTATTTTAACCATCTAGCCAATGTGACCTTAGCAACAGCACATCCTAATCTAGATCCAGAAAAAGCCAAGAATAACTCATCTGATTTACAGAAAGATTTAGTCCTTTGCAAATAGAAATGCAGTTGTCTGTGTACTTCTAGGGTATGTAGGGTATGAGGGTCCCTCATTAGAATGATCAGGAAAAAATACTGGCAATTCAATGGTCTGATTAATAGACAATTCAGAAATTACCTTTGGCAAGAAGGAAGGGTTAGTTCTTAAGGATACCCTGTCTGGATGAAAATCAAGTATGGACTCTTTGTACATAGGGCTTGAAGCTCAGAGATACGTCTGGCAGAAGTAATAGTGACCAAAAACAAGGTCTTCCATGACAGATATTTAAGGTCACATGAAGCAGCTGGTTCAAAAGGGGGCAATGTCAGAGCTTGAAGAACCAAAGATAACTCCCAAGGCTGAATAGGTTCTCTGAAAGGGGGTTTCAGGTGATTCACACCCTTTATGAAGGCTTTACATAACTTGTGAGACATGAGGGAGGAGTCTTGGACATTCTCGTGGAAATTAGAGATCGCAGCCAAATGTACTCTAATGGTAGATGCTGACAGCCCCGATTGAAATAGGGCGGTTAGATATTCGAGTACCATCAACACCGGTGCTGAACAATCAATTTCCTTATCTTTCAGCCAACAGGTAAATCTTTTCCATTTACCTAGATAAGTCATTCTAGTGGAGGGCTTATGAGATGCAATAAGAATGTCCCTTACTTGTGAGGGAAGATCATTTTGCCTGGCAATCAAGGGAATTGGAGGAGCCAAGCTGTGAACTTCAGACTGTGCAGGTTGGGGTGAATCAGATTCTGTGGATGGGAGATCAACTCCGAGGTTGGATGAAGAATCCATGGTTGATCTAGCAGGTGAGGCCACAGAAAGGGGAACCAAATCTGACGAGGCCAATATGGAGCAATAAGGATCACTTTGCTCTTCAATCGATGGGCTTTCTTTAGAAACTGGGGAATGAGGGGAGTGGGTGGGAAGGCATAAAGAAGACCCGAGGGCCAATCGTGAACTAGAGCATCCCTGGGTGACCGTCCCAGAGGGGGAATCAGGGCAAAGTAGTTGCTGCATTTGAAGTTGGTCGGGGATGCAAAGAGGTCGCAGCATGGATGGCCCCAACGGCGGAAGATCTCCGCCGCTATGAGAGGAATCAGGACCACTCGTGAGGTTGAAGAATGCACCTGCTGAGTCTGTCTGCTATCATGTTGGAACTCCCGGGAATATGCGTTGCTAGCAGAAAGAGGTTAGTAGCCATCGCCCATTGCCATATCCTCATGGCCTCTCGACAGAGGGGGTTGGATTTGGTTCTGCCCTGTTTGTTCATGTACCAGACTACCGCCATGTTGTCTGATTGTATCGCAATTGTCCCTGATGACAGCAAGGGATGGAATGCCTGCAACGCCAGAAGCACCGCTCTCAGCTCTAAAACATTTATATGCAGATGGGTCTCCACTTCAGACCAAGTGCCTTGAACTGTCTGACCCTGACATAGCCCTCCCCACCCCATCAGGGAGGCGTCCATGGTCACTGTAGCCTTGGGCTGCTCAGGGGAGTAGGGACGAGACCATTGTGATGGGGTGTGGTTCAACCACCACTTTAGATCTTGTTTGCATCTCTGAGTTATGTGAATCTTGGCTGAAAAGGGAAGCAGGAAAGGATACCATTGGGTGAGCAGTAGCCATTGTAGAAGCCTCATGTGAAACCTGGCTAAGGGGACAATGGTGGTGCAAGCTGCCATGGAGCCCAGGATCCAGTGAGCTATGGACTTTTCCATTGAGAGAACTGGTAACAGTTGCTGTCTGATTCTTGATATTCTGTGTTCCGGAATGGACGCTCTGCAAGTTTTTGAGTCCAGAATGACACCTATGAATTCTGTGGACTAAGAAGGGGTGAGACTGGATTTCTGCCAGTTTATTGTTATGCCCAACTTTTCAAAAGTATTGACAGAGTATGCCAGGGCTTCCTCCAAAAGGTGTCTGGTGGGGGCAGAGAGGAGCCAGTCATCTAGATATGGAAAAACTTGAAAGCCTTGAAGTCGCAGGTGAGCTGTGACAACTGCCATGCACTTTGTAAATACTCTGGGGGCTGTAGAGAGTCCAAAGGGCAGTACTCTGAACTGGTAATGACTGGCTCCTGCACAGAAGCGCAGGAATCTTCTTGATGGTCTGTCCACCTTTATGTGGTAGTACGCATCCTGAAGATCTATCGAGCACATCCAATCATCTTTTTCCAAGAGAGGAATGATAGACTGTATAGTGACCATCCGAAATTTTTGCACACTCACAAATTTGTTTAGCACACTGAGATCCAAAATTGGTCTCCAGTCCCCGGTTTTCTTTGGCACCAAAAATAGTCTTGAGTAGAATCCAGATCCTACCTGGTCTATTGGGACTACTTGGATGACTCTTTTGTTTAGCAGCTTTGTAATCTCTAGAGCTGCTTCTTCCCTTTGACTGGGTGGAACATCAGGAAATCTTGATGGAGGGACAGGACAAAGTTCAAAGTGGATCTTGTAACCTCTGGGTATTATCCTTTGTACCCAAGAATCGTTGGCAATGGTTAGCCAGGCAGAAGGGTACAATGAGAAACATCCCCCAACCACTTCCAGAGGAAAGGGGTTAGTCCGCTCTTCAGGAGCGCTGGTAGGATTGCCCGGAGAAGAAATCTCTGGAACCCCAATTACGCGAACCCCCTCTGCCCCAAAAGGGGCGTCTTCCTTGTGAGTTTCCCCCTCTGCCCCTAGGGGAAAAAATCGGCCTGTGTGTCACGGAAAGGACCCTGAGATTTTCTGTACCGCATATTCCCACTCTCTTGGTTTTTGGAGAAAACACATTCGAGGGGGGGGCGGAGAATAACGGACACCTATGGCAGACAGGGTCTTACCGTCTTGTTCACACCTAGCCGATGAAGTTTTGACTTTGGGTCCAAACAAGGAGGAGGACTCGATGGGAGCATTGAGAAAGGAAGTCTTGAAGGGTTCTGTGAAATTACATAAGCGCATCCAGGCATGTAGTCTCAAAACAATGCCTGAACTCGCTGCTCTTGCCGCTCCTTCTGATGCGTGGGACACGAAGTGCATGGAGGAGTTCGTAATCAATTCAACAGTGGCCAGCTGAGAGGCCACTTTGTCACGGACCTCATCAGACACGGCACCTGCCAAAGTTTCAGAGAGATCAGATACTAGGTCTCTTTGAAGCCTGGTGAAGTGTGCCATATAATTCAGGGACCTGATAGCAAAGGTTGCTGATGCAAAGGTGCACTTCCCTATCCTATCTAATGCCCTGGACTCTTTGTTGGGTGGATGGACAGTCTGGCTCTCCTCTTCTGCCAAGTCTTTCTTAGTTACGGCTGCCATCACCGGAGCATCTACAGGGAGACCTTTAGACCAATGAGGTTCAGAAGCAGGAGGGAGGCAAGATTTTGTCTGGCCTCCGGGGAGTGGCCTCAACGATATCAGGGGTCTTCCATGCATGCTGCACAATGAGCCGGACCAGTTTGTCTGCAAGTGAGGTAACCCAGGAGGTAGGGGGCCGGGCGCGAAAAGGCTGCAGGAACACAGGCTCCTCAGAAGTCGGGTTAGAGGACTGCCATTCACCTCTCTGTTTAAGGATTTCTAGGATATCACCAAAGGATACGTCAGAAGGTGAATAAGGGGAGCATTCCCCATCATCAAAGTCTGTGTCTTCAGTGAGAGACTCCTCAGTGGAGTCCATAGGTTTCCTCTTGCACGAGGATTTCCGATGAACTTCCTCAGAGGGAGACGCTGGGGAAGACAACACCAAGGGGTATCCTATAGGAGTATATCCTGAGACCTCTGCGCCCGGTGTCCACTAAAAGCGACCTGTGTACATAGTGGTCCAGAGGAGGATGGTGAGATAGTAAGCACAGTATCAGCGGTAGACGCCAAGACTTTCTCCATGACTTGGAAGGCAGGTCCACTAGAAGAGGGGTGAGTGCCCAAGGGGGAAGTCACCTCTCCCCCAAGTGATCCAGCCTGCCGACTGGGAGTCCTAGGATGGCTGAGAAAAGTCAAATCCTGGGTCGTAGCAAAATTTTTCTGCCACGAAGGCAACTGCGGCTCCTTAGAGAGATCCATAAAGGGAACCGTAGAGGGGGAAAACTGTGCTACGTCAGTAGATTTCAAGGGAGAAGGATAGCTCTTGAGAGGTGGAATTCCTCTGGCCCAAAGCACTTGATCCACAAGTCGCAATACGTCATGTTAGGAGAGACTTCTGGTAGATCTCACAAAAACAGCTGAGGGGGAAACAGGTCTATCGAGAGATGAGGGCAAGTTGGTGCCCATCTCAGTAGACTGCACCGGAAACAACGGTGCCGTAAAGGACTGCACTACAGGTGTCTGCACCGAGGAAGTCATCGGTGCCGATGTAATGGTCTGCACCGACGTAAAGGTCGGTGCCGAAGTAGTTGTCGGTGCCAAAGTTGGAACCGATAAAATAGTAAACAAGGACTGAGCTGTCGGTTCTGAAACAATGGTGGTCTGCGCCGACTGTGAGGTCGGTGCTGGTAAAGAAGTCTGAACCGAGGGGCCCCTCGGTTCCAATACAGCAAAGGACATTGGTGCCATAGACATAGGTGGTGCCAAGGACTTTTTCGGAGCCGAAGATCTAGGCGCCAAAGGTGTCTGATCCGAAGCAGAAATCTTTGCTTTCTTTCTTGGCTGATGAGAGTCCCCAGCCAGGGACGAAAGAAGAGATTTGGCCTTAGAAGCAACCTTAGACTTCCTTTTATGAGATCTTGGAGGGGTTGAGGCCTCTGACCCAGAAATAGCCTCTGAAAAGGGAGACTTTAGTAACCCTTTCAGCAAAAGTTTATTTTTCCTCTCTATCAGTGTCCTGTTGGAAAAATTCTTACAAATCCCACAGGGTAGGTCAACAGTTAAGTGAGGCACACCTAAACAGAAAACACACAAAGAATGTGCATCTGAAGTAGGTAGTTTATGTCCACAATCATAACATCTTTTAAAACCAGTACTACCTTTTTTATCTGTCATGTTAAAAGAAAGGCAAATACCGACAGTAATACAAAAACACAAAATTACTCGAAGGAAGGAAAGAAAGAAAAGGCTATCTACCAACTATGGTAATCAACTGATACCTTACATTAGATAAAAAAGGGTGAAAGTGACTAAAAAAGTTTTAGAAAACTGAAAGAAAAGGGAGTCGCTAAATGAGATAAGGTAAGAGAAATCAGAAAATCAACTTTTCTGAGAGAAAAAGTCCTTATTTTGAAATAAAAAGACAAAAAATGTTTCACTTAGCTCAAGAGCAACAGCCTGACACAACCTGATGGCGACGCGGCAAACGAAATCTGAGGTAACAGGGAGAGGGGGATTATGGGTAAGAGATTGCTTAGCTCGAGAGTTTATCGCTGGCGCAAGCTTGGTATATGGCCAGCTCGGTTCCGATATCGGAACAGTAACCCATACGTAAGGAAATGGATGAGGATTAACAATGTCAGATTTAGTATTACAAACACTGCCAGAAGGACTACTGCAGGACAGGTAAATTGTTTCAGGACAATGACATGAAAGAAACTCAAAAGAAATAAAGAAATCTGCTGCATACAAAGTAACATGATTCAGACAAAAGCCACATGAAGTTGCTTAACTGAATGTGGAATTTTAAACAGAAAATTAAAGGGTAGCAGAAAAGTCCATGCAATATAAATGAAAGCTCTGCACAGCCTACAAGATATTAGGTATTGCAATGGTATACATGTTCTCCCCCTAGTAAACAACCCTAAGCTGCAGTTTACAATATATTGATACCGAAATGCCAACACAAAGCAGCAGCAACAGTCAGGATACATCTCTATGTACAATGAAAAAATACAGAAATGTTGAGCACTTCTGAATGGAATCATATTGCCCTCCTTTAATTCACAAATGCCCAGTCCTGCTACGCACAATGGCTTTTTACATCACAGCACTGACATACCTATAAACCTTTATCCACCAACATGCAGCTATAGCTGGCATTAAGCTGGATTCAGACATCTGTATATGATGTTCTTGCATCATTATAGTATGTTACCCTAAGAGTTAAATCAATTAATACACTTTCTTCCCAACTAAGAAATGTTTTCCACTTACATAAACAATTGCCTAGTAGCTGGTCTTTTATATTGCACATCAGCAAAAAGGTGAGGAAAGGAATCAAAACTGCTATTCAACTGATGAGTTTTCAAGTTGGGGTGTACCATGTCAGCCCTGTCTTGTAAGGAAATCCAGTCTTTGGGGAAGTCTTGAATTTGTCATTGGTGCATTTGAAATGGGAGAGGAACATTTAAAAATCGGAGAGGCAAAAAGACATCATAACTATAATTTTTGTGTGGTACACCTTTAGAATCCTATGTGGTGGAAAACCATGAATGAGAATCAATGCCCTTTGGGAATGAGGAGGAATCCTGGAGCAGAACTGCTTCGTAGGTGATTCATTTCATAAACTGGGAATATGTTGATTGGGAAGACTGCCTCTCCAGCAAGTATTTACTTGCAGTTGTACATATGTTGCTAGGGCTGGTGTTTTAGACCCTCTGGTTTGCAAGGAAATAGGAGGTTTAGGACTTGATCTTTCATTAGTTTGAAAGGAAAGACATAGGTCACATCTGAGTAGCCAGTGGGCTATCAAGTAAAAGGATGAATAGCCAGTAGGCTACCAAGTAAAAGGAGGATCCTAATCTGTTGTGATGGCTGAAGGATGTAAAGCATGTAATGTCCTTGGTTAAAATGCTCAGAGTCTTTTCTAGTTGGGCACTATGCCAACAATGCAACAATATATGTACTGTTACAAAAAATATAAGTAGAAAGAGCACCAAACCACATCTTATAAAAACGTTGCTTTAATGTAGCAAAAGAGAGAATGGTAAGTGCTTTCGCAGTCTAGCTGCTTCCTCAGACTGAGGGGGGTGGGCAGTTGCATGAATGCTTCAGTTTGAAGACAGTATCAAAACCTGTACCCAGGACAAAGGAAATAACTAAAATAGGTCAGGGTAAGCCGAGGTACATTTTACAGATTTTTTAAACAACCCTTTATCCAACGATGGCTTTAAGAAAAACCTTGATTAAGGGAAGAAATGCAGTCTTGTTCTTCAAGTTTGCAGTGGAAAGAAATACATTGCACCAAATGCAGAAGAAATAACTGCATTACACCAAGGGTCCGTGGTCACCATAGGTTCATAGGTGGGTACTAGGCTATTGGCCCTAGGGCCTATATAAGCCTGGCCAAACGGTACCCTGGCTTTTGCCAACCAAGAAAATTATTTTCCTATGCCCCTGTCAAGCAGAGCCACAGAAATGATCCCCGGTGTGAATTTCCTATCTCCCATCCAATCATCAAGATTTTTCTTCAAGAGTGCTAATGAGGAGCTTTGTTTGATATAGATAGGTAGTTTGTTCCAGAGTATGGGAAGTCTCTGGGACAGGAATCTATCCCTCTAGCATGTTCTGTTTATTGTGGTCCCTAGAGCATGTAGCTCAGAGGGATTGGGATTTCTTTAAGTGGAGCATGTCCAACAGCTCTGGGTTTGACATAGCTTTGTATGTTAGGCAGAGATAGCCTCTGAGTAGGCGATATGCGACAGAGTAAAGCTGGAGTTTTTTGAGACGGTCTGCATAGGGCATCTGTTTGAGGCTGGTATTTCTGTGGCCTTTCCAGTTATTGCAGATGTCTTGTAAGGTACATACCAAAAGGGGCGTTATACTC
The DNA here is from genome assembly GCF_019279795.1 of Protopterus annectens. Lineage (NCBI taxonomy): Eukaryota > Metazoa > Chordata > Ceratodontiformes > Protopteridae > Protopterus > Protopterus annectens. The sequence goes on from NC_056739.1 coordinate 1,544,076,979, forward strand.
TGTAATGGGTCTAATGAGTGATGAGTAGAGGAGAACAATGACCTCTTTTTTCCTGGATGAGAAACCTTTTGTGATGAGGTGTGCCACATAGAAGGATTTCCTGACCAGCTCTCAAAAGCCATATACATCTGCTCCAAGGTGCATGAAGCTTGTTTGGAAACTTACTAAAATAATGAAATTGTCCCCAACCTATCACTCTGCACACCTTTATGAATGGAGGGCGTGTGGGGGAAATGGCTGAGCATAAGTCTGTATCAAAATCCACTTAAGCAGCTTTGTGGTTTATGTGCCACCAACCCACAGAAGCTTTGAAGTACTGGATGTTTTGTGGTTCATATTATGCTTTATTTTTTTGATAGTTGACAGTTTAAACTGAGCAAATGACAACCAGGTAACTTGCATCCAGCCAACCCCCACCAAGCAGTTATGCCCACCCAACCTCCACCAAGCCATTATAACCATTTATGTGTACACTTCAAACAACTGATCATGTTACATTGGCCGCACAATTCAGTCCTCATTTGCTCTATAGAAATAACTGCCATACATTATAGAATTCCATGCCGCTTCACACAAATCACATTAGTCCTGCAAAGCCCAAATAATGAGAAAAACAGTGGAAGGCTAGTCATTTTCCTCCAAAGAAACCCTCAGCAATTATTATCAACTTTGCTGTGCATTATCATGTCACCTTATGTAGTCAATCTTACTTCACATAAATGCACACTAGTCCTGCTAAGCAAAATTCTGTATAAAGAGCACACTGCTGTGGAATTTACAGTTTAACCAAATGACTACATTTACTCCATATAATGCTTCATGTTCATAGTACAGAGATCGTGAATGCAGAAGAGATTTTGAAAATGTATACAAATTTGATTCTTCTAAATGATGCGGCAAAATTATGACTGAAAATTTATTTTTAATATTTTTTCACACTGACACCACCATTTACAATGCGTCTAGTCATTGTTGTCAAAGTAGGTATCATATATGCTACAATGTCTTCATGTTCACCAAGCTTCCTTCATGTTTACAAGCTGAAACAAACTGTATACAGTGTTGCAAATGTGTGCAACTGCTGTAAGGTGATACCACCTTCATACAAAAATATTTTTTATCAATAACCAGCTAAATTTGTATTACTTGCCAGTTTTCCAGAACACAATGGTCTTGTGTACAATGTAAGCATGCCAAACTCTTGCTGTAGCATTGCCCTTATAATAAGTTTGGAAAAGAGGTTGAGCTATGACTTTGAAAACAAACAAACAAGTTGGGCAGACAAATTAAACAGTGTGAGACAAGATAAAAAAAAACTTATGGAAATGTATTTAAAAACATTGAGTAAAATAGGAAATCATTTTTAGATACATAAGATGTGAGACTACCTAAAAATTGATAAATTGTGTGTTGATTCTAAAAAAATGAATTACTTTAATATATCCCTACAACTACCATATTTCTTCCTACAACAAACCAATAACAAATTTCAATTAAGGAAAGCTGCTTATTACTTTCCTGAAATTAAACAATTATAAAAAAAATTAAGTACTCTCCATTACACCACTCCTGATGAACATTTGGCTATACTGGAAGATATAGGTTCATAGGTGTGTACTAGGCTAATGGCCCTGGAGCTTTTACAAGCCTGGCCCATAGGATTACCCTGGCATCGTGCCACCCAACCTTAGTTCCTAGTGCCTCTGTCGAGTAGAGCCACTGAAGTGATCCCCAGGGTAAATTTTCTACTTTCCATCCACTCATCAAGATTTCTCTTGAAGGGGGCCAGTGAGGTGCTCTGCTTGACATGTATGGGAAGTCTATTCCATAGCATGGGCAGTCTCTGGGTTATGAACCTGTCCCTCCAGCTTGTTCTGTTGATTGTGGTAATGAAGTTGAGGTCTCTGGAGCGTGTTGTGTGGAGGGATTGGGATTTCTTTAGATGCAGCATTTCTAACAGAGCTGGGTCAGACATGGCTTTGTAAGTCAAGCAGAGATCGCCTCTAAGTAGGCGATATGAGACAGAGAATAGTTTTTTGAGTCTTTACATATAGGACAAATGTTTAAGGCCTAGGATCCTCTTTGTGAGGTGCTTTTGCGGCCTCTCCAGTTGTTGCAGGTGTCTAGTGAGGTACATGCCAAATGGGTTGTTGTACTGGACTATTGGCCTAATGAGGGAAGAGAAGACTGAGACAATGACCTCTTTCTTCCCAGATGCAAAACCCTTAGTAATGAGATGTGCCACATAGAAGGACTTTCTGACCACAGTGGCAATGTGGTAGTCAAAAGAGAGGTTGCTGTCAACATGTGTTCCCAGATCTCTTATAACGCCTTCTGTGTTCAGTGGCCTACCATCAGTGTGGTAATTCAAGGGAATCGGGTTTTTCCCAAAGGGGATGAAGACACATTTTGTGGCAGTGAGCTTAAGGCCATGGTTCTGACACCAGTCATTGGTCTCATTGAGGCCTTTCTTTAAGATGTCAGCATCACTTGGGGCATTAGTAATAGCTCCCAACTTGCAATCAACTGCGAACTTTGTCAGCCAGAGTCCCTTTGTGTTTGCCTGGACTTTAGAGAAGTAGATACCAAAATAGGAGAGGACCCAGGACCGAACCCTGTGGGATTCCACTCGTGACTGGTTGGCAGTCTGACTTGGAGTCAGCTACTTTCACACTGTGAGTTCTATCTGTGAACCAGTTTGCAACCCACCTAGTGATATAGGGGTTGATGCCTAGCTTAGTAGGTCTTTCTAGGATTCCTGAGTGGGGAATGGTATCAAAGGCCTTGGCCGGATCAAGGTAGGCTGTATGAACCACCTTACCTTCATCCACAGCTCTGGTGAGTGACTCAAAGAAGTCAACCAAGTTGAGCAGGCATGATCTACCCTTCACAAAACCAAACTGTGTAAGATCCAGAGTTTGGAGATTCCCTATATCCTTGTTTATTAGGTCCATGATGATGCTTTCCATAGCTTTGCATATCAGACTCGTCAGGCTAATGGGGCAATAGTTCCTGGGGTCTGTAGTTGCTCCTCCTTTGTGGAGAGGGATGACTATAGCAGTGTGCTATGTGGTAGGGACAAAGCCTGAGGTGAGGCTGTAACTGGACATGGCACACAGGTGAGGTGCCAGTTCACTCTGTAGATCATGTAGAACACAGCCAGGGATACTGTCAAGTCCCATAGAAGCTGTATTCTTGGCCTTGGATAGTGCTGTTTAAAGTAATACTGGGTACCTAGCAATCTATTGGTATTGTGATTGGTCCTTTGGGGGGTAAAGTTAGCAATGAATCTGTTCGCCAGTATATTTGCAATATCTGTTGGCTATTCTGCAGTAGCTCAGAGCAAATCTAGATATTGTCATGGAGATTCTTTACATAACTATAGAAAGCCTTGTGATTTTCTTTACTATCTGCTGCAATTTTGTTTTCATGGCTAGCTAGAGGATTTGATGAGGGACCTCAACCGTTTGCTGAGGCTGATAAGGGAGTTTTTCCAGTCTTGGGACTTCACCTTATTCCGCATCAGTTTCCTCCTTCTATTGTAGAGTTTGTTTATGGTAGGGGACCACCAGATTGGCTTCCTTTTTTTTTTTTTGAGGAGAGCATCTTAGTTCTATTGGGTATGGTGAGATCCATGCATTTGTGTACATGTTCATACAGTGCACTGGTGTATGATATGGCGATCATGCAATTATTCTCCATTTGCATGGGTGCCGTGAAGTTAGCCACCTCTGTTTTTAGGAGCCCAAAGTTAGCTTTGGAGAAGTGTTTCATGGTGGTTACCTTTGTTGGGGGGTGGGGGGGTGGGAGGGATGTGGATTTCCAAGGTGATTAGCTTGTGATCGAATCTAACCAAGGAGGAGTTGACTATTGGTGTAGAGCAACTTTCACCCATGTTAGTAATGACCAGGTCAAGGATGTCGCTACCTCTAGTGGGGGTAGGAACGAGTTGGTCCAGGGCATTGGAATTAATGAATTCCAGAAAGTGTTGGGCAAGTGTATTGGTACATGAGTAGTTTTCCTAGTTAATGGAGGGGTAGTTGAAGTCGCCCAGTATGAGAGTGTTAGGTTGGACCCTAATATTCTCCAGGGTGCTTATGAATGTGGAGTGTGAATCTTGGGACGTGGTTTGGGACCTACAGCAGGCTATGACCTGAATTGTTGTCTTACCCAATGTTAGCTGCACCTGAAGTATCTCAGATGCATTATGTTGAGCTACCAGACTGGAGGTGTGTGCATCCTTTATGAATATGGAAACACCACCACCTTTGGAGCTTCTGTCCAAGTTCTGGGGCCAAAAGGTGTGGAATGAGTTGTAGCCTGGTAGTACAGGGATGCTTTCTGCTGCCTTGAACCAGGTCTCTGTTACAGCACAAATGTTGATGTTCTCCATTTAAGGAGTACTTTGAGCGAGTGCATTTTGAGATTCAGACTTCTAGCACCAAGCAGCATGACCCTCAAATTGCATTTGTTTGCAGCTGTTATGGTGGTAATTTGGTCTTTGGAACACTGCCTAAAAAGGCACTATAGGGGTGGCAAGAGCCTTGGTCAGTATCCGGAAGCCCAGGGGTGACAGATGCAAACCATCTCTGGCAAAGCATCAAGGTCTGTAAATCATGTCATCCCAGGCAGACGGATACTGGATCCCCTTAGAATGACACCAGAAACTTAGCCAATTGTTGAAATCAATCATTTTCTGCTTGTACTGTGGTATCATTCTGGGTGATGGTAGGATGTTGCTCATGGCTAGGGTCATACTCGCCTAGGCTACATAATCCAAGAGCTCCTCTATGTCTCTTTTCATGTAGTCCAGGGAGGTAGATCTCAGGTCATTCACACCCATATGTACAATGACAGAGTCATATTTGTACCTGTTGTTGAGAGACCTGAGTGCGTGTGTTATACGGTGGATCCTAGCGCCTGACAGGCAGCTTGACTGTTACTTTCTCTTATTCAACCTAGTGAGTGAGACATCAGTGGGCTTCACTATCGAGTCACCTATGACTAGTGTGTTCGGCATGCTGTTTTGCCTCAGGGGCTTTGGTTGAGTGGCACACTGTTTAGGAGAATTATGTGTCTCATGATTAGTGTTGTGTTGCGGTGGTCGAGTGCGTTTCTGCCTGGGAAGTCTCTGCAGTTTGGTTAGATTTTTAATGAGAGCCTCCGCGAAGGTGGGTGTATGGTTTGTGTTTTTATGTGAAGGCAATGCTGGTGTGTATTTTGGAGGGCTATATGTTCCATGTGATGTGGTGCAAGTGTTGACCTTCTCCTCTTGACCAGCTATTCCGGTCTTGGCTGGAGAGTGCGTGGCTTCCAATTTGGTTATATAAGTGCATCTCTCACAAGTCTGAGTTTTGGAGGGGTAAGAGGAAAGGGTTGTCAGTGTACATGAGGCGGTTGCTACATTGCCTCAGGATGCCCAAGTTCACCATGTTAATGGGGAAAGCACACATGCCTGGAGGAGTGGGCATTAATAAGTACTGGAACTGTTTCCTTGTAGAACATTTAGTGCTGGTAGCACTTCTGTGTACTACAATAATTGCTACAAGAAGTCTGGTAAAGTGCTAAACTAACAAGCTAGTAAAAGTACAGGAGAGGAGAGAACTAGCAGATCTAAGGGAAAAGTTGAAGAACAGACTTTGGCACTGCTCAGAAGCTTACAAACAGTCCTGGATACAGCAAATCTGTATCTGGACTAGATTAGTTACAGGAAAGGTGGGAAACAAGCAAAGATGTGCATTTTTAAACCAGAAAGTTGAAAGAGATAGAGAAGCTGCACAAATTTATTTATTTATTTTATTTTATTTTACATTTGTTGACCAGGCTAGTCTAACTGGATATATGTCCATTTTCAGTAGAGGCCCGGGGAGATAAGCTCCACATAAGCAAAAATTTACAACTTCAGGTACAGATAAATAATTCTGTAACAACTTAAGGTACAGTACTATTTTGAGCTGAAGAATACTCATTTTATATAGACAAATATTATTATTAAAGGAGCAGAGGATAAGAAACAGATAGAGCAACAAACTATTTTAAAGTGGCACACAATACGAAAGAGAGGCGAAGAAAAAAACACAAATAGATGTAGCAGCTCAAGGAGCAGTATTTAGCAGAGTTATACCATTTATCCTATAGTAGGATAGCAACTTAAAGGGAAGCAAGTAGTAGTAAGTAAAAAGAAAGTTTATATGGATGTTTTTATGTGATAAATAGGTTATGGCTACTTGCTAAGGAAGTACACAATTAGAAAAAGAGTATAAGAGTGCAACTGTTAAAAATACTAAAATAAAGTAAAGGTGAGACTACTGTATGAGGCATGGAGAGAGTAGACATCCAATTGAAAATGGTAATGCGGGAAGGCTACAGAGAAAGTGGTGGTAAGATTAGTCTGGGTTACTACATAGCATAACCAGTAGTTACAAAGGTGTTGTTTGAGGTGTTGTTTGAACATTTTTACTGAGGAGAGAGATGAGAGTTCAAAGGGAAGAAGGTTCCAGGATTTGCCAACAGTGTTGGCGAACAGAGAATAAACTACAATTTCTGGGCCAAAAACCACTCCTCTTGTGGTAGATAGGCTACCTAGTGCTTACCACTCACACTGATAAGCTAGAAGGCTTCACTCCAACACAGAAAGGCTTGGGGGGCTCAGAAGCTTACCAACAGTCTGGATACAGCAAGTCTGTATCTTTTTTTACAGAAAAGCAGCTAAACAGCAGTAAATGCAATTCAAATGCAGTGCAGGCTAGCACACTTGAGTGTGTAGCAATATTATGGCAAATACAGTTTAAATAAATGCAATTAAATTAACAAATGACTAAAAACAAGTGCAGAAGGCAGTAAATTAGAAGGCTACTAACAAGCAGAGTAAAAGCAACTGAACAGATAACAGCACACAAAACAGCAAACTAAGACAGTTACAATAAGAACAGCTGAATAAAGTATGTATATATATATATATATATATATATATATATATATATATATATATATATAAATATATGGATCATGCCATCCCTAGCAAAACCAAGACTCACTCCAATAAGAGAAGGAAACTAGTCTGGCGGACCCCTGCCATAAACAGGCTATACAATACGAGGAGGAAACTAGTTCAGAAAAAAAAGCAAATCCCAAGAAGGAAAGACATCCCTGATCAGTATCAGTAAGAAACTAATGTCCCTCATAAAATCCTCCAAGGCTAACTTCGAAAGAAAAATAGCCAAGGATTCGAAAGACAAACCACAAAGCCTTCTTTAGCTATGTCAAGAATCTAAGTGGCAACTCACAAATATACTCTGAGCTAGTGCAAAATAGCACAAAATATACTGAACCCACTGATATTGTCAACATCCTGGCAGATAGATTCAGTGCAAACTTCACCCCGCCCTCACCCAGAAAATGGCCCACAACCATACCGGAAAAGTGTAGTGTCCCGGAAATCACAGACCACAGGTGAAAACAGCCCTTTCAAAAGCCAAAAGCACAGCGTCAATGGGGCCAGATGGTGTCCCAGGCTGCGTCTTACATGAACTACAGAACGAACTAACCCCTCACCTAAATACACTGTTCAACCTCAGCCTCTCTACAGGCTACATGCCCATAGAATGGCACACAGCAACGGTTATTCCGCTCCACAAAGGAGGGGCCACAACTGACCCTGGTAACTATCGCCCTATAAGCCTGACTAGCCTAGTCTGCAAGGCTATGGAGTGCATCATCATGGAACTCATTAACAAAGACATTGGGAACCTGCAAACACTTGACCTGACCCAGTTCGACTTTGTTAAGGGCAGATCATGCCTACTAAACCTGGCTGACTTCTTCGAGACAGTCACCAAGGCCATAGATGAGGGGAAGGTAGTTCACACTGCCTACCTTGACCTCGCCAAGGCTTTTGACACCATTCCCTACTCAGAAATTATAGAAAAACTCACCAGCCTAAACATAAACCCCTACATCATGAGATGGGTTGCCAACTGGCTTACAGACAAAACTCACACGGTAAGAATAGCGGGTTCCAGGTTCAACTCTAAACCAGCCACAATTGGTGTCCCACAAGGCTCGGTCCTGGAACCCCTACTGTTCGGCATATACTTCTCAGAAGTACAGGCAAACACAGGAGGACTATGGCTAACCAAGTTCGCCAATGACTGCAAACTGGGAGCCATAATTGACTCTCCAGCTGACACAGACATTCGCCAAAAGGGCCTTACTGAGATGGACACCTGGTGTCAAAGTCATGGTCTCAAGCTAAATGCCAAAAAATGCATAGTCATCCTGTTTGGGAAAATCAAAACACACATGAATTACCACATAGGTGGCAGCCCCCTTAATAATGAAGAGGTAATAAGAGATCTGGGGACCCAGGTAGATAGTAATCTCTCCTTTGACAATCATATTGCCAAAGTAGTTGGGAAATCCTTCTATGTAGCCCATCTAATTACTAAAGGGTTTGCATCAAGAAATAAAGAGGTTATAGTGCCCCTCTACTCGTCACTCATCAGACCCATCATAGAGTACATTGTCCCGTTTGGGATGTACCTCACAAGACACTTCTAACAGCTGGAAAGACCACAACAGTATCTCACCAAGAGGATTACTGGTCTCAAACATATGTCTTATGCAGCCCGACTGGAAAAACTCCAGCTGTACTCAGTGGCATATCGCTTACTCAGAGGTGATCTCTGCCTGACTTACAAAGCCATGTCCAACTCAGAATTGATGGACATGCTCCACCTAAAGAAATCCAAGTCACTGCGAGCCACTCGCTCTAGTGAGCTAAACCTCACCACAACAATAAATAGAACATGCCGGAGGGATAGATTCCTGTCACAGAGACTCCCCATGCTTTGGAACAAAATTCCTAACTATATTAGTCAGAGCCCCTCACTAACACTCTTCAAGAGAAACCTTGACGAGTGGATGGGTAACAGAAAATACACACCTGGGATCACTTCATTGGCTATTCTTGACAGAGGCTCAGTTAATTATTCAATGGGGCGGCAAAAGCTGACACACTCCGGCTAGGCTTATAAATGCCCTCGGGCAGATAGCTGATGGAACAGAGCAGGATTAAGAGGCTACAGGGGTTGTCCTTCCCAAATGCTCTCTTTGTACACAGTGAATACAGCTGAAGAGATGGGACTAGTAGGAGTGCCTGAAATCAGAATATGATCTCACTGCACTCAGTTGAGTGAGCAAATGAGATGAGCCCAGGAGTATCCAAATACAAATTTACAAGAGGGGCGGGCAATTTCAAAGCCACCAAGATTAACACAAAAACAAGAACAGGGAGGGTGGGGAACTAACTGTAGAAAAACAGAGACCACAATTTTCAATTCAATTAATATTCAGTGAAAAAAAATAAAATAAACAAAATGCAGTACTATATGAAAAAGTGCAGATAAAAGTGTACTTAAATTCGCTTATACATCCAGTTGACTGCAGGTAGATCTTAGCCAGCCAAAGCTCAGATATTTTAACAGAAATAACACAAGATGTAACACTTATATGACAAGACAAACCCTCTAGGCTAGGAGCTAAATACATAATATAAATTAAATGAAACTACCCCCCTACTGCTACCAATGGCTAACTTCTGACAAATTCTCTGTAGAGACACGGAGACCACAATTTTCAATTCAATTAATATTCAGTGAAACAAAATAAATAAAATGCAGTACTATATGAAAAAGTGCAGATACAAGTGTACTTAAATTCCCTTATACGTCCAGTTGACTGCAGGTAGATCTTAGCCAACCAAAGCTCAGATATTTTAGCTATTATACATTGGATATCAATAAAAATTTCACAGGAAAAAATACTACTAGATTATGTGAATGTAATTTGCTTGGACATAAACTCTAACTTCCCAACATCTACCATGAACTTATGTGGTTACACAGAAGAAATTAATAGCCTCACACATTATAGCAAGACATCAAATCCCCTAATAGACTGGATTCTAGTATCAGACCCCCAGCTAATACACCACCACTGGTACAAATCCTGTCTCCCACTCTATACAACCATATATCTCACACATCAATTTAAGCAGCATGTTTATAAAATAAAAAGCAACCTTTCCAAGTTTAACCCAAAAATGTTGATTACCACCCTATCATCTATTAATTGAAACTTTCTAAAAAGTCTCTCCTTAGATGATGCTGTAAATGAATTCAATGCAACTTTCCTGAATATCTTAAATAGTCTTGCACCTCCTAGAAGGAAAAGACTAAAACAAATAATGCAATTTGGCTATCCAAAAAGAGTAAAATGCTAATGCAGGATACAGAGGAAAAAAACATGGAAAGAAAAGTAAAAATGTAAAACACTACAATATCTTGACAACTACAGAATGCTTTGTAATCATACGAATAAGAAACAGCATGAAAACAAAAAATATACTACAATAACTTTCAGAATAACAATAAACACCACCGTAAAAAAATGGACTACCATTAAAGAAATCTTGCATCCTGGCCAAAAATTCAACCCTATCTCTGCTCCCAATAACTCACCACTCAAAACCATTGTAAAATTCATATCTTATTTCATAAATAATATAACAACTCCAACCAAGGATTCCCCAACATCTAATCCTAACTCTACCCAAAAGCCACATATCACCACATCCACATTTCCCTTTAAACCTGTGCCCACATCCTATATAAAACTCCCTTTAAACAAGCTGATGACCTTCCAAGAAAATAACTTAAAATAGCAGCCAATATCATTGCCTATTGGGTCTCAAGCATTATAAATAGGTAAATCAGAAACCCTATATTCCCCCTCTCTGGAAAAAAAGTCACACATTATCCTTCTCCAAAAACGATAAAATTCAACATACATTATTAACTTTAGAGATACAGCAGTGCTATCCACCTCTCCAAAATTCTTGCAATTGCTAAACTATCTCCTGCAGGAAAAAACTCCTATCACCCAAGCAACATGGTTTCTGTCCTTGTCATAGTACCAATGTTGCACTTCTAACCTATATAGAAACTGTCAATAAAGCGAGAGACACTAACAAACCAGTCTCCTCCTTATTTCTAGACTTGTCTAAAGCCTTCGATACAGTTTGTCATAGCAAATGTCTACTTCAAATGTCCTCATCAGGACTCTGTTTACCCACCCTTCTATATTAGTACAAGGAGGTACATGCACCAACATTCAACTTATCAAACTTGACTCATTCAGGTCATAAAACAGAAACCCCACAGTCCAAACTACAGATCACTGACCATGCATCCTCAGTTCTTGGTCCTTAACTGTGGAAGTTCCTCCCACTTGAAAATAAAGACGCATCCTCTTATTCCAAGTTCAGCTCTGTACTAAAATCCCTTCAGGGATCTCAATACCAACGAATGCATTATAGTACCTTTTGGGAAGTCTGCCACACCAGGTAACTATGCCATCAATAAAAAAACCCATAAAAGTTCATTCACTAGTCAGGGATCTGGGAACTCATGTAGATCATCCACAAAGCAAACAGCATCAGACCTACTAAATTAAAAGGCCTAAATTTTGCTTCCAGCATAAATAGGACATGAGACAGACATGTTTCTCAGAGAACTCTCATTCTCTGAGATAGGGCCCCCACCCATGTGAAGCAGACGTCCTCCCTATCCCTATTTAAATGCAACTTGGACAAGTGGATGTGTAATCAGAACTTCAACCCGGGTCTGTCTCCTATGTCTCTTAGGAACGGAGGCAGTCAGTAAATCACCCCACATAAATGAACTATAAATCAACTTTGTGGGTCTCGTTTGAGTTGCAAGGCTAAGCTTTTAATGGCTTTGGTTGTCCTCAGCAGAGTATACACCTATGAACCTCTTTGGTTAAACAAGCAGAATATATAGATTGCCCTTCAGGTCACATCACTTAAGTCTACTTTTAACTCTTCTCCACTCAAACTCAACCACTAAATGCTTTGCACCTTTTCACATCTCTATTTTATTCTACTCTAATTTCTCAAATGTTTTGAAACTTTGCTACATATTAGAAAATAACAGAATGGGGTTAATATGTATACAAATCACTAACCTACTTTTGTACTGTTTTACTGTCACTTATGTTATTGTTCTCTTCTATTTTGTATGTCTGGTCAGTTTTTGACCCCAGGTTGAGACTCTTAATTGTTCAGAATTTTACACACGCCTGCACACACACACATGCACACGTGCACACACACACACGCGCACACACACACACACGCGCACACACATACACACACCTAGACACACACACACGCACACACACACACGCACACACACACACACACACACACACACACACACACACACACACACACACACACACAATCAGTATATAAATAAATGCATGCCATTGGTACATAACTGTTAACTTGTTCAAAGACCCTTGAAAGCCCCAACCTGGGCCATATAAAATAATTACAAAGAATAGAATACGTACTAAAATATTGCATAAGGTACAGTACAAACTGTAACATACAGTAACATTAGCAATACATTATTGCAGAAAAAATCTGCAAAATAAAACTGACTAAATATTTAATACAGTAAAGTGGACCATTGCCAATAACCCGTGACAGATACTGGATTATGCACACACAGTAGCAGTTTTCCAATCCATCCAGAACCATCAGGTATGTGACTATATCAAGTGATTAACACTTGATACTTTATAATGGCACCACAGTAGGGCAGGAAGGTGATAATGGATGTGCAAATGCACAACAGAAAGTAAATTCACACGTTTGCAAAATTAAGATTAGTAGAAACCCAGAGCTAGCATACCTGATGAGGAATGCAATTAAACCAATTTGACATTTTGAGATTAAAATGGTATTAAGCATTAGAGTTATTTCACTGCTTTGTATAAGGACCATGCAGACATAGCTTTTCCATTGAATTACAAATAATTTTGCTGTAATAAATACTGTAGAATGCCTTAGGCTCACTAGTCAAAGTGTTAACATTAGTAACACTGAGCTGTCAACAACATCTAAGCACATATATGCAATGCAACACATAAGTAGAAATACTACAAGAAAAGTAAGATATGTTAATAGTGGACTATCGAAAATGTATCATAACTTTATCAGTACCAACACATTACCTGACTACAAAAAAATGTGAAAAGCAAAATTATGATTAATCTTGTCCTTCCAGAAATTCATCAGTCTGGGAGAAATCAGGTACAATCATAATAACAGTGGTACAGATGAGGTTATATTCAAGGTATAATAGCAGTAGTACCCAGTGCTGTATGTAGGTGAAATAGTACCCTTGCCAAAGGTTTCCAAAACAACTCAACCTTCCCCATGGTTTCCTAGCTTTTTCTTGCATCCTTATTACACACCTACATGAACCAGACAGCATTGTAATAACTGCACACAGTAAGTGCTGAATTATGGAAAGGTTTTAGGGCAACTGGGGCATTTTTACAAATGTCCCTAATATTTTAATCCAACATAACATTGCAACATGTACTGCAGGACACAACTTTTTTGATCCACCTCTGTTTGCATACCTCACTGTACTCATAAATCCTGTTAATACAACTAGTAAGACATATAAGCAGCCAGACGTTGTTCCATATTGTGCCACATAGGATACAGGTTCATAGCTCTTTAGTAGGCTAATGACCACAAGGGCCTTTTTAAGCCTAGCCATGCATCCCAAATCTCTGATAAGTTCTGATGAGACGTATCTTGTGCAAAAATGACATTTGCTAAGCCATAGGCACCCAGTTCTGTCCATTGCAATGTTGTCAAAGTTCACCTTAATTAATTCATTTACTGCTTTAATTACTTTATATACATCCATGTAGTTACTATGATACACAGTGCATCCCTACATTACAAAATCTGCCATATTATATTCCTCCATGATATAGCCCATTAAGTACAGTATTTATCTACTGCCAGTAACACTATAATTATAATTACATCTATGAATCTAAGAATGAATATTGAAGGTCAGCCTGCTTGTTTCTCTTACATTGCCAGACCCATAGTAATTGCTATCCTTGGGCAGTGTAGTAAATAGCTACCTTATGTGTAGAGATAATGACTTCTCACTCAAAATAACTAATTGTGTAAAAACAGAAATACTTAAATATGGAGGCTTCCCTCAAAAAAAAAAAAAAAAAAAAAAAAGACTGAACAACAATTCTGGTAACATCTACACCAACTCAAACTAACATCTTACACAAAGGCAATAACATTCCATGATTCTTAGTATCTTAAGGGTATGCAGTATTCATTCAAGATATGTACAGACAATGGCAGAAGGCTCAACAAGCTGAATTATGTAGCAGTAATTCAATATTTACAACTCCATGATCACCATACATCAGTGCTGTCAAAACTGGACACAAGTAGCAGTCATTTCCTTAAAAATGTACAGTATGCTCCACTCCCTGTTACATTTTATTACAATCTAAGGTAATTGTTCCTGAAGATATGTTGTAAATAATTTCCTACTTAATATTGGTGAGTGAATGTCTTTTTCTGGGAAATTAACGTTCCCAGCCAATATTATTTTTTCCTTGTTGTGTTTCATGTAAGAAATGTATGAATTCAACTAGGTCATCAGCACTTTTTATTGGTTTGTACACTTTAGCAATTATCTGTTCCTGTGTTGTCTTTACTGTCACAGTTACACAATCTACAGTATTAGTGTTATCATCGAACATGTAACTATTATCACAGGTCTCATAACAATTTTTAATGCCTGTCAAAACGCATGGCCATCAATTAAAGCAATTTGCAGGAATGTACACCTCAGATCTTTGACTGGAGTTGAAGAAATAAATACATATATAAATAACTGCCATAAATGAATTTATACTGTCACCCTGCTGTCAGACTACAATGTGCAATTGCTGCACCCACTTCCATATGTAATGGTTTTCCAGTTTTGGGTCCTGTCAATATTTTATTTCCACATTTTACATGTATGTACCCTGTTGTTGTTATGTATACATTACATGCCAAACAGGTCTAGGACAGTGACACTAGTCTCCCCTGCACTTCGCCAGTGCCCTCCCCTGGTTTCCCACTCATCTTTGCCCCACACCATCTACATAGATTACTTCTTTCTTCCCTTTTCCTTGTGTGTCTTATTTTAACCCCCCCATCATGATTTAACACTCAAAAAATGGACAAGACTTTACTGCAATTAAGTCCAGAGGAAATAAATAACTTTATTTATGTTTATCATAGACTCATTCTGTGAAATATGTTCATCTAAAAAAAGGGACAATTGAGGCAACTCAGGATTAACATGGCTAGGCTTGTAAGGGATCTAGGGCTGCTAGCTTAGTAACCTCCCACGAACCTATGAACCTATAAGATATGAAATCTGGTCAATCAAATGGTGAGAAAACTGAAAACTACAAAACAAGTAACAATGGGGAGGGAGGCAAAGACCCACAATCAGGGGCATTGCCTCATGGATAAATGTCCAAAAATGAAACACTACATGTGGTCCATTTCCAAAAAAAAAGCAAGGCAGGGACAGATTTTAATACTGCACTTAAACAATTAGAAAGTTAAAAGCAACAAGTTTTGCCTTTAGCAGACATGAACGGGTACATTAGCAGAGATAGAGTTTCAGTACTGCTATTATAAAATGTGAAAGTTGAAAGGATAACAGTTTTGCATTAGCATACATTAACAGAAGGATATACAACTCCAAAAATGAAATGGGAGAGGGAAGAAAACAAATGGTCATATTTGGTAATTGGCAGATGTACTAGAAATCAGATTGTCCACTCTTAGAGCAATTTCAGTGATATGCCAGGTACAACAACTAAATATTTTAAAATAAAAAAGCAGGCACAGATTCTCAGTATTGCTCAGCTAAATTTAGAAAGCTGAAAGATAACGTGTCTAGCATTGTCCTACAGTAAAATGTCTTGGCTTCCATCAGCTAAATTACCATACCTCCCAACCTCTTAGTGCAATAAACCTGGGCAAAGCCTAAAATAATGTTGGAGACAAAGGCCTAAAAATAGGGACAGATTTTAAATTTTGCTTGTATAAACTTAGTAAGCTATTAGAATAACAGGATTTCTGTTAACATGCATTTTTATGGGGGATATAAAGTCTGAAACTCAAATGCAGACCTCATTGATTTCCCAGAAAACCACAAATTTGTAGAACTGGAGTCAATTCTCTCATGTAAAAACAAACTAGACATCAAAGAGGTTGTCAGCATGTAAGCTTCACCCCTCACACAAATTAAGGTCACGACACACAAACCCACATACACGGAGGTACTTGCTAAAAGCCTACCAAAAGAACAGAGACCTCCCAAATGCACACCACACACAAACACACACACACACACACACCACTAAGCATAAAGAAAACGCTACACATATCACACTCACATCCGTGTCTCAACAAATAAGCCCCTAAGGCAAACCACATCAAATGTCTTGGTCATAGATGACTCCATAGTGAGAAACACAGATGTCCCCCTCACTAAACTGGACAAGCAGAAGGTTACGGTCAACTGACTATCAGATGGCAGGATCTGACAAATCACTCATGCACTCAAGTCACTCAACAAGTACCATTTTGACTCTGTCATAGTCCATGTTAAAGTGAAAGGCTTGAGACATACTCTCTGGACTATATGAAGGGAGATATGATGGAACTCTCTGATTATGTGTCCCAGACAGTGTCCCTAATCCCCAAGCAGTATCCTACCCTCACCCAGGATGATGCCACAATAAAAATAAATAAATAAATAATGATTGACTTCAACAATTGACTCAGCTTCTGGTTTCAGTCCAGGGGATCCAGTATCTGTCAGCCTGGGAGGATATGGTAGACAGACCTTGCTGCTTTGCTAGAGATGGTCTGCACCTGTCACCCTAGGCTTTATTTTACTGGCAGAAGCCCTTGCCTCCCCCCATAGTTTGTAGGCAATGTCAAAAATAGACTTTCCAATGTAACAAAATCTAATTGAGACAAACTCAGGGTCATGCTGCTTAAAGCACTCTTCACCTTGGAGGATGTTGATGTCTGTGCAATTACCAAGACATGGTTCAAGGCTGCTGAAAATACCCTGGCTGTGCAAGGCTACAATGCCTTCCACACTTTCAGACCTCAAAATGAGTGTGAGGGAGCCAAAGGTGGAGGTGTATCCATCCTCATTAAAACCAAATACATTTTGAGATTGGTCAGACAGCAGGACTCTCTCAAACTACCCCATGTCCAGTTAACAACTGGGAAAGTACCATACCACAGCATATTTAGCTATAGATCACCATGAACCAGGATAAGCACACCGCCTGCCTCAGTTTACTGGAATCCCTCTCCATACAGCCCAACACCTTTGTCATGGGAGATTCCAACTATCTTTCCATAGACTGGGGGGGACACATGAGCAAAAACATGCTCACCCAGAGGTTCCTGGACTTTGTTAACACAAACGTACTGGAACAGATAGTCTACACCCCCCACTAGGGGCTCCAATGTTCTGGACATAGTACTCCCCAACATGGGGGGGGTCACTATACTTCCCCATGAGGGATGCCCTCCCTGGTTAGGTCTGACCACACATCAGTCTCATTTGAAGTAACTATTGGAACTGACACCCTCACAGGAAAAAAATTACAAAAAACTTCACCAAAGCTAACTACAGCATACTAAGAGATGGTATAAAAAGCTTTGTACCACCCCACAATCGCAGGCACCAATGATTACTATGCAGAAGTGTATGCAAAGTCACTGTACAAACAATTAAGTGACTGCATAAAGTCTGCCATACCTGACCAGATCAAAAACAGGTCTTCCCATAAAAACAAGCCACTGTGGTGGACTTCAAGTATAAACAGATTATATAACAAGAGAAAGAAACTGTTGTCCAAAGTGCAGAAAAAGAGTTCCCTCCTAAGCCTAAACAGGAAAATCAGAAATCTTGTAAAGTCTTCTAAAGCAAATTACAAAACTAAAATCACATCCCTAGCCAAGGATAATCATAAGGCATTCTTTAACTACATCCGAAGTCTAAAAGGGAATGACCAGCTATGTGCTAGTTTGGAAGATATCGCCAACCTGCTAGCTGACAGATTCACACCCTCCTATCCTCCCTCACCTACCATATCCCAAAGCATACCTGACACCACTCCTCTGCCTAGTATCTCTAGAGAACAGGTCATCTCTACACTCGCCAAGGCCAAAAACCTGGCCTCAATGGGACCAGATAATATCCCAGGTTATTTACTAAACAATCTAAAACAAGAACTAGCGGACCCACTTGGCATTTTCTTCAAGCATAGCTTGAGAACTGGCCATGTGCCTGTAGAATGGAGAACAGCAACAGTTATCTCACTGTACAGGGGGGGGGGCATCAACCAGCCTTATCTGCAAGGAAAGAATTAATATGGACCTTATCAGCAAGGACATAGGTGACCTCCCAATGCTGGACCCAACCCAGTCTGGATTTGTTAGAGGGTAGATCAGGCTTATTAAACCTGATAGACTTCTTTGAGAATGTCACCAAAGCTATGGATGAAGGGAAGACAGTGCACACAGCCTATCTTGACCTTGCCAAGTTTTTGACACAATTCCCCACTCTGGCTTCATGGAAAAACTCTCCCAGATAGGGATTACCCTTACATTACTAGATGGGTAGCCAACTGGCTCATTGACAGAACACACACTGTCAAAACTGGTGACTCCATCTCCACCAGTAGACTCATCACTAGTGGAGCACCACAGGGGTCTGTGCTGGGCCCCTTACTGTTTGGCATCTATTTCTCAGAAGTCCAGGCCAAAGTTGATGGCCTTTGACTTACCAGGTTTGCTGATGATTGCAAACTGGAAGCAATCATTGTGTCCCCCAAAGATGTCAACATATTACAAGAAGAGGTTACACAAATGACTGGTGCCAAAACCATGGTCTAAAACTATATGCATAAAATGCATTATTATTCCCTTTAGTAAAATGGAATTCCCTAAAAATTACAATATTGAGAGCACCCCCCCCCCCAAGTTCCAGACCAGTGGTGCGAGACTTGGGAAGACAGGATGATAGCAATCTGAACTGGGACCACCAAGTTTCCACAGTGGTAAGGAAATCCCTCTATGTAGTGCATCTCATAAGCAAAGGCATTGGATGTTATACCTCCACTGTACTCAACTCTCATCAGACCACTAATAGAGTATAATGCACCCTTTTGCATGTATCTCACCAGATATCTGTAGCAGCTGGAGAGACCTCAGAGGTTACTCACTATGAAAATACATGGACCCCAAGCCATGACCTACGTGGACAGGTTGAAAGCCATTTCACTTTACTCTGTATCTTAAAGGCTGCTGAGAGGCGACTTGTGCCAGACCTATAGAGCAATCTCCAACCCTGCCCTAATGGAAATGCTGCACATCCACAAGTCAAATAACTCGAGAGTCACTTGTTCTAGAGATCTCAACCTAGCTTGTGACATTAACAGATCATGCTGGAGAGACGGACATATCTCCCAGAGACTGCCACTTCTCTGGAATAGACTCCCTATTCACATAAAACAGAGCTCCTCACTGACCCTATTCAAACGGAACCTAGAAAACTGGATAGAAGACCACAAATTCACCCCTGGGGTGGCAACCTTGTCCCTCATGGACAGGGGTAGCCAGTGTTGATCACAGACCGCCTTTGTTCGTTCTTAACTACACAAAAAAAGAACACATGGGGATACTTGGGATCAACATGGATATGCTTGCAAAGGCTCTAGGGCGATTAGCCTACTAACTTCCTATGAACTTATTTTTCGAGGGACAGACCAAAACTATGAGGCAAAAATTTGGATATTCTGCAAAAAGCTGGTTCAGCCAGCACCCCACTTCACTGTAATAACTAGATTGCTACACTGTTTTCCTTCTATCAGTGCACTAAACTGGTGGTTAACTGCATGACACGTCCCTGCCTGCCCTCCTGCCCCATTCACGTCCTGTTTCTGTGCCCTGCCCTCAACTCTCTTTCAACACATATTTTATTAAAAATAAATTTTTTTATACTGCAGAAAACCATTTGCCATAAATGCTGCAAATAGTAGCTATAGTTTATACTCAGACTGCACGTAGCACTCGTGCTTTTGTAAAAAAAAAAAAAAAAATCCCTTTAAAGTGTAACCAGCTACTTGCTACAAATATAGCAAGCAATTGCTATAGATTATACACTCCCTGCATGAAGCGCTGCAGCACTCATGTTTTAGTTTTTTTAACAAACTGCTCCCTGCAGTTTAGATCTCGTCCACAGGAAGCGCTGCAGAGTCCAGGTTTGACCACAAATGCTTTGCGAGATCGGGATCTCAACTCCACTGGATAATCTCAGCAAAATAACGCAGACGTTACCATTTAAAGTGATGGCAACATTAGAGAATATGCTTAGCAATAAAGGGAATGGTTCTTATTTATAAATGCAGACTAATTTTCATTTACTTACCAGAAATGTATTGGAAGGAAAAATTAAAGTTAAACTGTCTCTCTGTGTGATGCCTAACTTGGTCTGATGCTCTCCTGCCCTTCACAAAAATAAAGCTGGATAGAAACTACAATGATAAAAAAGAGGATCGCCAGCAGCTACTCTGATTTTTGTACACCACTTTAACAAAAGAAAGATTCTTATACGTCAGTGGATGGTCTTTAGGCGGAGTTAGGAAGCATAGCTTGACTGATGTCATTTTGTAGGCTGGCTTTACTTAATCGCCCCCATGAGGTCAGCTCTTTGCCGACAAGATGTCTATCTTGCAGCTCATGTGGTTCATTTGTATTACTGTACGTTAGTGAAACGGAGGAGCGCAGCAAAGTTGTAGAAATTAGGGAAAGGTATGCTCTTTTTTAACTCGGGCGGGAAAGGATAGGAACGAAAGGAATCTACAGGTTCAGGGATTTGATACTGTATCCCATTGTTCTCCAAGTTGCAGGCACGTTGCATAGGACTTATGCAAAGAAATCTACGGGAAAATGCTTGCTCCTGATTCAGAGACAGGAAGAGTGTTGTTGAGAAAAGCAGTATTAACTGAGCCACAAACATTCCCCGAAAGCTTTAGACTGAAAAAATAAAATCAAGCCAAGTGCCATTGACCATTTGTGCATACCTGAAGGAGGAACACGCATATGGAAAGTGATAACTGAGAGTTGAAATGCATTTCAAATTGAATTTGAAAAACTAAGCAGTGTGATTTTTCAACTCCTGTCTTAAGTTTTCGCAGAATGTTCAGATTTTTGACTCGTATTTTCATTCTGTTCCTTTGTTGAAGTTTGGGCGTCGAGCTGGCAACTCCGCACCATAAAAACACACTGCCAATCATTAGCGGACCGGAGTTCCGCTGTGGCGGCCCCTAACCAACAACAACATTTGTATTCTGTTCCTCGTAACATTTTGATTTTCTGGCAAATTGACAATTAATTGAGGATTGAGCTCAGAAATTAATGACAGGCATTTAAATTTCAGACTTCATACCCTTCCGAAAATTAATTCTAACGCAAAACCTGTTATTCAATCAACTTTTTAAGTTTGTAAGAGCAATATTTAAAAATCAAAGCTAAACCACAATTTCGAGGAAAAAAAGACTCCAAAAAACAATAAGACCTCCAATAGCCCAAGTCACCAGGGAAAAATGCTGGTAACAAGAAGAAAAATAACAGTACTACTTCAGTTTATTAGACACTTTTCGTCAAAAAGACCATCAGAATACAACCATTCTAAAAAATCACTCCTAGGTTCATAGGTAGATACTAGGCTATCTGCCCTAGGGCATTTATAAGCCTAGCCAGAGTATATTTGGCTTCCGCCTCCCTATTAGATTAGCTTACTGTGCCTCTGTAAAGTAGGTCACAGAAGGTACCCTTTTAAGATTACTGTGCCACTGTCTAGCAGGGACACAGAAGAGATCCCAGGGGTGAATTTGCGATTTCCCATCCACGCATCCAGATTTCGCTTGAAGAGGGTCAGCGAGGGGTTATGTCTAACATGAATTGGGATTCTATTCCAGAGTGAGGGGAGCCTCTGGGAAATGAATCTGTCCCTCCAGCATGTCCTATTTATTTTTGTGCTGAGGTTTAGGTCCCTGGAGCTTGTAGCTCTAAGGGACTTGGATTTTTTGAGGTGGAGCATGTCCATTAATTCTGGGTTTGACATGGCTTTGTACGTCAGGCATAGATCGCCTCTGAGTAGGCGGTAAGCAACTGAGTAGATCTGGAGTTTCTTTAGTTGAGCTGCATAGGACATCTGTTTGTAGCCCATGATCCTCTTGGTGAGGTACTTTTGGGGTCTCTCCAGTTGCAGGTGTCGGGTAAGGTACATCCCAAAAGGGGCATTATATTCAATTATGGGCCTGATGAGTGACGAGTAGAGGGGCACAATGACCTCTCTTGATCTAGATGCGAACCCTTTCGTGATAAGGTGGGCTATATAGAAGGTCTTTCTAACCACTTTGGCAACGTGATTATCAAAGGAGAGATTACTATCTACGTTGGTCCCCAAATCTCTAACTACTTCTTCCGTACTTAATGGATTACCACCTATGTGGTAATTTGTGGGCACCTTGTTTTTCCCAAAGTGGATGACTATGCACTTTTTAGCATTTAGCTTGAGGCCGTGGCTCTGGCACCAAGCATCCGTCTCTGTGAGACCCTTTTGGAGGATGCTTGTGTCAGCTGGAGATTCGATTATGGCCCCCAGTTTGCAGTCATCTGCGAACTTTGTCAGCCATAATCCCCCCATGTTAGCCTGAACCTCAGAGAAGTATATACCGAACAAGAGAGGTCCCAGAACTGAGCCCTGTGGGACGCCACTTGTAACTGGTTTGGATTCGGACATGGCACCTGCGATTCTGACCATGTCGGTTCCATCTCTGAGTCAGTTTGCAACCCATCTTGTGATATAGGAGTTGATATTTAAGCTGGTAAGCTTATTTATGATGCCCGAGTGGGGTATTGTGTCGAAGGCTTTTGCGAGGTCCAGGTAGGCTGTGTGGACTACCTAGCCCTCATCTATGGCTTTGGTAACTGTTTCAAAGAAATCAACTAGGTTTAAGACGCAAGATCTGCCCTTAACAAAGTCAAATTGGGTAGGGTCCAGTGTCTGGAGGCTCCCAATGTCTTTGTTTATGAGTTCCATGATAATACGCTCCATAGCTTTACAGACCAGACTAGTCAGGCTTATGGGGCGATAGTTTCTGGGGTCCGTTGTGGCACCACCTTTGTGGAGTGGGACCACTGTAGCTGTACGCCATTCTTTGGGTACATATTCTGTAGTAAGGCTAAGTTTGAACAGTGACTTAATGTGAGGGTTCAGTTATTCTTGGAGCTCGTGTAAGACACAGCCTGGGACACCGTCCAGTCCCATAGATGCTGTGTTTTTTGCTTTGGAGAGGGCAGCTTTCACCTGTGATGTCAGGGAGGTTACATTCAGTTGGGATAGGCATTTGCTCCTTGGGGGGGGGGGGGGGGGGTTTGAGCTGAATCTGTCTGCCAGGATGTTGGCTATGTCTGTAGGTTCGGTATATTTTGTACCGTTATGCAACAATTCAGAGCATATCTGGGAGTTTCCGCCCATGTTCCTGACATAACTAAAGAAGGCCTTGTGATTATCTTTAGTGTCTAGGGCAATTTTTCTTTCAAAGCTGGCCTTTGATGATTTTATGAGGGATCGAAGTTTCTTGCTAATACTGATCAGAGATGCCTTCCCTTTTTGGGATTTTGCTCTGTCATGTAGTAGCTTCCTCCTTCTGTTGTATAGCTTATTTATGGCTGGGGTCCACCAGACCGGTCTCCTGTTTTGGAGGAGTGAGTCTTGGTTTTATTTGGGATAGCACGATCCATGCATTCCTGCAGGTGCTCATAGAATGCATTTGTAAAGGATTCTGCGGATTGGGCTGTATTATCCTCTGGCCCAGGGGCTTTGAAGGATTCCACCTCAGTCTTGAGAAGTGCAAAGTTGGCTTTTGAGAAATTCTTTACAGTGATTTCCTTGGCTGGGGGTGGGGACGGGGTATGGATGTCCAGGGAAATTTGTTTATGGTCTGATCTTACCAATGAGGGGTTTACATCTGGTGTGGAACATAGAGTCCCCATGTTGGTGATGACCAGGTCCAATATGTTGTTCCCTCTTGTGGGAGTGGTTACCAGTTGTTCCATTGCATTAGAGTTTATAAATTCAAGGAACCGTTGGGCGAGGGTGTTTGGGCTTGAGTAGTTTTCCCAGTCAATGCTTGGGTAGTTGAAGTCACCCAATAACATAGTGTTTGGAGAGACCTTCATATTCTCCAGTGTTCTCAGGAATGCCAAGTGGGGTTCCTGTAATAGGGAGGGTGTTCTGTAGCAGGCTACAAACTGAAAGGCAGTTTTGCCCGCTGTTAGTTGCACATAGATGATTTCCGATGCTTCGTGCAGTGCCACTAACCTGGAGGTGTAGGTATCTTTGATGAATATAGATACTCCCCCTCCTTTTGTGCTTCGGTCCGAGTTTTGGGGCCGAAACGCATGGTATGAGTTATAACCTGGGGTGCTCTCAGGAGCCTTGAACCAGGTTTCTGTTACTGCACAGACATCGATTTTCTCCATACTGAGGAGAGCCTCGAGTGCGTGCATCTTGAGGTTTAGACTTCTGGCATTGAGTAGCATTACCTTTAGTTTTTTTATCCTTGGGTTGTCTATGGAGGTGGGTTTGTCCTTTGAGCCTTGCCTAAAAAAGACACCATGGGGGTGGCAAGAGCCTTGGCCAGTATACGAAAGCCTAAGGGTGACAGATGCAAGCCGTCCCTAGTGAAGCAACGTGGCTTGTCGAGCATGTCACCCCAGGCTGACAGACACTGGTTCCCCTTTGAATGACACCAATACTTTAGCCAATTGTTGAAACTGATCATTTTGTCTTTATACTGTGGCATCATTCTTGGTGAGGGCAAGATGCTACTCAAGGTCAGGGACATACCAGCCTGGGCTACATGGTCAGAGAGCTCCTCTATGTCTCTTTTCATGTAGTCCAGGGAGGTACGTCTCAGGTCATTCACACCAGCATGGACAATGACGGAGTCATACTTGTACTTGCTTTGGAGTGACCTGAGTGCTTGCATTATGTGGTGGATCCTGGCACCTGACAGGCAGCTTACAGTGACCTTCTCCTTGTTCAATCTGGTGAGCGGGACGTCAGTGTGCCGGACAATAGAGTCCCCTATAACAAGTGTATTTGGTGTGTTGTTTGGCCTTAAGGGCTGTGACTGTGAGGCACACTGATTTTGTGAGATATGTGATTCGTGGGTATTGTTGAGGGGTGGCTGTTGCATGGATATCTGCTTAGGAGGTCTTTGCTGTTTAGGCAGATTTTTATTTAGAGCCTCCGAGTATGTTTTTGAGTGTTTATGTGTTGGGTATGCAGATGCAATAGGTCTGTGTGAGACTGGATTTGTGGTGTGGGTGGTTACTTTTTCCTCCTGACTGACTGTGCCAGTCTTGGGTTGAGAGAGCTCTGCCTCCAGTTTGGCTGTGTAACTGCATCTCTCACATGTATTAGAGTTTGTTGGAAGGAGGAGAGGGTTGTCTGTGTACATAAGGCAATTGTAACATTGCCTCAAAATTCCCAGAGTCACCAGCTGGACTGGAGAGTAACCTTGAAACTGACCCTTGGACATACCAGATTAGTATAGGGAACTGGTTTTTTACTGATCAGATTAGGGAAGGGAACTGATTTTTCACTTGATCAGGAAGGGCCAATCGGGAGCCTAATACTTATGAGAAGTCAAGGAGGGTGTAGTGCTTTAGTTAGAATTGAAGCAAGGTGTAGTCGATGCCAATGAGGAGATGAAAACAAATGCAAATTTGTGAAAAGATGTACTTATATTTCCAACCAACAAAACGGTAAACGCCACACGAGTTCTGCAGTAATAACTTCTTTATTGACCTAGGTTTCGTCCTTACGAACTTCTTCAGAATACTATTACTGTTTCTACTCAACCATTTTATACATTGCCAAATATTGAATAATTGCTTAATTGACAACCTTAATTTCCCTCCAAAAACTTTTTAAAAAGGTAATGACTTTGTTAAAATTCACTACATATCTATACATAACATTGTACATTCCTAACTCTTGTATATAAACTTTAATAAAATTGTATACACTTATCACTTAAAACTACTAGTGAAATATACAATTAATTAACTTATACATAAATAAAGAAAATTTTTAAAAATGCTAACTGTTATATATACATGTATAAAACCTTTTGTGTTATGTACCGTATTAAATATATGATATTTGATGTATTTATTATAATATATATCTATTGTATCTATTATATACACATGCCTATCTCACTAATCCAACTATGACATATATATTATTAAATATTCATATGTATACACATCAATTCTTATTTGTATGCAATAAATAAATATTGAATATATTTGAATACCATGAAAACAGCGTTACCATCAATACAAAACAATTAAATATACAAAACAATTGATTTGAATTCCTTTGCCATATGAGTGCAAATAAATTATATTTTGTAATAATATAGTATGCAATCCACATAATATGGAACCAACATATAAAGTATATATCACTTATATATTGATATACCATATAAAATTTATCTTTATACATGAAAATGATAATAGATGATAAATGATGTAGTGCTTTAGTTAGTTAGTGTTTCCTTATAAGAGCTGAGCAAGTGCAGGGCTTTAGAAAGAATAGAGTGATTACTTTGAGAGTTTGAACAGTAATAAGGGAAAAAGTGAAGAGCAGACTTTGTGGAGCCTGGAATAGTTTAAACCTGTTTAGGCGGCGCTGCCCGACGCTGCTCAGTGCGCAAAACCGCGAAAAAAGAGAGTTGTAGGGTTTTAAGAGAGAGAGATCAAGGAGTTTAGAATTGACCCAAAATGGCCAATAAAACTACAGCTTCTAGGTAGTAACCACTCCTCCAGGGACAGGCAGGCTGTTCAGTGTTAACCACTCCCACTGGTGAACACAGAGACTTCCCTTTAGCCCAAGCAAGCACTGGCCTTCTAGAAACTTCCAAACAGTTCAGAACAGCAAATCTGTAACTGAACTTTCTTAACTTTCAGAAAGTGGGGAAAAAAGCAAGATTTTTTTTTTTTTTTTATTTTTGTTGTAGTTTAAAGGTAGCAGAGCTACACAAGCAGCAAAATAATTACAACAGTACAATAAATGACCCCACACTTGAGTGCTAGGCCAAAATCAGGTACAATGCAGTTTTTAGAGAAAAAAACTATTTTAAATTAAGTGCAACACAGGAAATGCAATAAACAGGCTCTAGATGTGTTCCAAGTACTGTTAACTGTTACAGATATAAACTTTAGCAAGCCGGAAAATGCCAAAAAATAGGCAACAAAGCAGTAAAACTTAAAAAAATCAGTTTAAATACTAAACATCCTAACAGACATTCAATTAATCAATCAAACAATTTAAAACACAAATTCACCTATTCAAGTAAAAAAAAAATACTAAAAAGAGTTAAAATTTATTCAACATACACCCTTCTGTTTCTTAAAAATGTAATATTTGCCATATCATTCAGTCCAGGAGCTCTATCTGAACATAACTTAATTTGTCAAAAGGCTTCCTTCTGTTCTAAATAAGTTTTAAAATCCCTTCTCCTTAAATCAAACTTCCCCTGTTCTAAAACAGAAAAAAAAATTTTTTTTATAATTAGAGCACTTTAAAGTGTGTTTGAACAAAGAGCTTTTCATGTTCTTCTTTTTAATATAATATTGGTGTTCTCTAATACTTTCAAATAACCTCCTCGTGGTCATTCCCACATAAAAAGCCGGACACCCTGAATAAACAGAAATGTAGGCTACACCTCTGGATTGGCAGTTATATCTCTCCTTTAAAGTAGCAGTATATTGGGGTCAACCAACATAAGGGCCTTCTGAAATATAGTGACAGGTTACAGAGGCCACATTTATACATTCCAACTGGCTTATTAAAAACAGTATAATTACTCTTGACCATAGTATTATCATTTTGTAAAAGAGTTTTTTTAAATTATAACTGTTCTTATAAACAAACATGGGGACATTTCCTGCTATGTTATATAATTCCTTATTCCCTTGTAAAACTTTCCAGTTATTAGTAATAATCTATCATATACTGTTACTATCTACCGTCATATCTAAAGTACAAGTTAACCTTCTATCCCCACCTTTACCAGTAGCAATTACCTTCTGGTCACTAATAAATGGTTGTTTTAAAACAGGTGGAAAATAAATATATCTCTTATCCAAAATTTCATTTCAAGTTGTTCCAAAAAAAAACTTTATCATAACCTCTATTCAAAAATAATTTCGTAATAAGAACATCACTAGTGGTCATTCTACTGGCCCTAATGTATTGTCCCATAGGCAAATTCTTCTTCATAAATAATGGGTAACATACCTCTCAACTGTCCAGATTTTTGACTCATGTTTTTGGTCTGTTTCCATACCTCTCAACTGTCTAGATTTTTGCAAAATGTTCAGATTTTTGACTCCTACCAAGAATGCATGGCGCATGCTATCCCAAGCAAAACCAAGACTCACTCCTCCAAGAAAAGGAAACCAGGCTGGTGGACTCCTGCCATAAACAAGCTATACAATAGAAGGGGGAAACTAGTACAGAAAAGAGTAAAATCCCAAGAAGGAAAGACATCCCTGATCAGTATCAGCAAGAAACTACGATCCCTCATAAAATCATCCAAGGCTAGCTTCGAAAGAAAAATTGCCAAGGACTCCAAAGATAACCACAAAGCATTCTTCAGGTATGTGAAGAACCTAAATGGAAACTCTCAGATCTGCTCTGAGTTAGTGCAGAATGATACAAAATACACTCAACCGACTGATATTGCCAACATTCTGGCAGACAGGTTTAGTGCAAACTTCACCCCCCTCTCACCCCCAAAGGGCCCATAACCATACCAGAAGAATGTAGATCCCTGGCAATCACTGACACACAGGTTAAAACAGTCCTATCCAAAGCCAAAAACACACCTTCAATGGGACCGGACGGTATCAAAGGCTATGTTTTACACAAGCTCCAAAATTAACTAACCCCTCACCTATACACACTGTTCAAACTCAGCCTCTCTACAGGCTACGTACCCATAGAGTGGCACACAGCAACAGTTATCCTGCTCCACAAAGGTGGAGCCACAACGGACCCCGGGAACTATCGCCCTATAAGTCTGACTAGCCTGGTCTGCAAGGCTATGGAGTGCATCATCATGGAACTCATTAACAGAGACACTGGGAACCTCCAAACATTGGACCCTACCCAATTTGGCTTTGTTAAGGGCAGATCATGCCTCCTAAACCTGGTGGACTTCTTTGAGACAGGTGCCAAGGCTTTAGACGAGGGAAAAGATGTCCACACAGCCTACCTAGACCCCGCAAAGGCTTTCGACACCATTCCCCATCCTGGTATTATAGACAAGCTCACATAAACTCCTACATCACGAGATGAGTTGCCAATTGGCTCATGGATAGAACCCACACGGTGAGAGTTACAAGCTCTAGGTCCAACTCTAAACTGGTTACAAGTGGCATCCCCCGGGGCTCAGTCCTGGGACCCCTCCTGTTTGGTATATACTTCTCAGAGATACAGGCAAGCACAGGGGGACTACGGCTGACCAAGTTCGCAGACAGCTGCAAACTGAGGGCCATAATTGACTCTTCGGCTGATACAGACATCCTCCAGAAGAGTCTCACTGAGACAGATACCTGGTGTCAAAATCATAGCCTAAAGCTAAATGCCAAAAAGTGTATAGTCATCCCCTTTGGAAAAAACAAAGTGCCTGTGAAATACCACATACGTGGTAGCCCCCTAAATACAGAAAATGTAATAAGGGATCTGGGGACCCAAGTAGATAGTAATCTCTCCTTTGATAATCATATTGCCAAGGTGGTTAGAAAATCCTTCTATGTGGCCCACCTAATCACAAAAGGGTTCGCAACTAGAACAAAAAAGGTTATTGTGCCCCTTTACTCATCACTCATCAGACCCATCATAGAGTACAATGCCCCATTTGGGATGTACCTTACAAGACACCTGCAACAGCTGGAAAGACCACATAAGTACCTCACCAAGAGGATTACTGGCCTCCAACAGATGGCCTATGCAGCCCGACTGAAGAAACTCCAGCTGCACTTGGTTGCATACCCCTTACTCAGAGGTGATCTCTGTCTGACATACAAGGCCATGTCCAACCCAGAATTTATGGACATGCTCCACCTAAAAAAAAAACAAATCCCCGAGAGCCACACGCTCTAGGGATCTAAACCTCACCACAACGATAAATAGGACGTGCTGGAGGGATAGATTCCTGTCCCAGATACTCCCCATGCTTTGGAACAGGATTGCAATCTACATTAGGCAGATCCCCTCACTAACACTCTTCAAGAGAAACCTTGACAAGTGGATGGGAAACAGAAAATTTACCCCGGGGATCACTGCAGTGGCTCTGCTGGACAGAGGCACAGGGAACTAATAGCTCTGCTGGGCAGAGGCACAGGGAACTAATAGCTCTGCTGGGCATAGGCACATGGAACTAATCTAAGGAGGGGGGCGAAAGCCAACACTTTCTGGCTAAGCTTATAGATGCCCTCAGGCAGATAGCCTAGTACTTACCTATGAACCTATTCTGTTCCTCATAACATTTTGATTCTTTCTGGCAATTATTGACAATTCATTGAGGATTGAGCTCAGAAATTAATGACAGGCATTTCAATTTTGGACGTCATACCCTTCAGAAAATTAATTCTAACACAAAACCTGTTATTCAATCAACTTTCTACGTTTGTAAGAGCAATGTTTAAAAATTAAAACTAAAACCACCACTTTGAGGAAAAAAGACTCCAAAAACAATAATACCTCCAATAGCTCAAGTCACCATGGAAAAAATGCTATTGACAAAAAGAAAAATAACACAGTACTAGCGTCCACTCAGTTTATTGGCCACTTTCGTCAAAAAGACATCATCAGAATACAAATATTCTAAAAAATCACTCAGTTTAAATACTAAACATCCTAATTGGCATTCTATTAATCGCTCAAACAATTTAAAACATAAATTCACTTATTCAAGTAAAAAAAACTACTAAAACTAGTTAAAATGTATTCAACATACACCCTTCTGTTTCTTAAAAAAATGTAATATTTACCATATCATTCAGTCCAGGAGCTCTGTCTGAACATAACTCAATTTGCCATAAGGCTTCTTTCTGTTCTAAATAACTTTTAAAATCCCTTCCCCTTAAATCAAACTGCCCCTGTTCTAAAACAGAAAAAAAATTATAATTAGAACATTTTAAAGTGTTACCACTTGGGATTGACTATAGTAGCACTGTTATACAAGATTTCAACCAATTATTTGATTTGTTTGGAAATAAGTATATGATACTACTGATGAAATATAATGATGAAAAAATAGCTAAATTAGTTAATGAGTTGGAATTATTAAATGAAGAAATTATTAATGACCATGAATATGAAGTATGGAAAGATTTGTATTTAAAACAGTTTCAGACTGCTAGCAACAGGGTTAAAAGTGTATATAACAGGAAGATACATAAAGTTGAGAGAGATGTAGAACAATATCAAATAGGTAGGGTGTATATATGGCCACAACGTCGAGAAGGCATGAGTATAATGCACAATGAACAAAGTGTTGGGAAATTTAAACATAACAGAAGGGACGACAATACAAATTTTCAATGGGGCAGATATTTCTCTGCACCGAAACCAAGTCAAAAACGGTATTAAATGTTAACAATACAGGATGTTCTAGTAGTGGAGTGAACTATGTTATTGATTCTGACAGTAGTAATTGTACAAAAATTAATAAAAATGTTATTTCTGAAATAGAGAAGGACTTTGAAAATCCAGGTTGTCCAAAGATTACTAATAGTAATGGATTCAAGGTATATAATTACACAAATGTTGAAATTACTGATGAGCTATTAACACTGTTTAGTAAAGGAATTAAATTTATCCCTACCGTTAGTTTTAATCTCTTTGATATTATTAAGGAAGTAAAATTGTATTGTCGCAGATTTAATCTGGCAATATTTTTTAAGGATAATCAAGATGTCTGTTTAGAAAATGAAAGGAAATTGGTTAAGAAAAGTACTTGTATACCACCTCAAAATCCACATGTAACGTTGTATGAAAAAGCAGTATGTAGAGAAATATACACTACATATAAAAAGAGTAAGTATAGTGATATATCTAGAAAGATTAATATAGACAATCTAACTGTAAATGAAAGGAAATTGTTACAGGCTATTATTTCAAACAAAGACATCAGGATTATGAAACCGGATAAGGGGGGGGGGATAGTAATAAGTTATCAAAGTGATTACCTGAATAAGATACATGAATTATTATTCAAATCAGGTAATTATGAGGTAGTTTCACTTAATCAGGTGAATATTGGATATAAGCGTATTGAGTTAGCAGTAGAAGAGTTTCTTCTTGATAATAGAATTAGTGAGGAACAGTACAATTACTTAAGGAATGAATATCCAATAATGGCACACATAATAGGCATACCTAAAATACATAAGAACCTTACAGATCCCCCATATAGACCGATTATATCCGGTTCAAAATCAAAGACTTACAACATGGGAGTTATGGTGGATCATTTGACCAAACATGTATATAATAATGCACCACATTTAGTTAAGGACTCCTGGCATTTTTTAAGGAAAATAAGTAAGGATGTATGGGACAAGGAAATTACTTTCATAACAGTGGATGTAAAGGATTTGTTTTCATGTATACCTAAGGACATAGGTTTAGACTACTTCTGTAATAGTTTGAGGAAGCTTTCAGTACTTACATGGGATAGAATTCAACTTTTAATGAGCATGATGGAACTCATCCTTGACCATAACTATATTGAGCATCAAGGAGAAAAATTTAGACAAACCTCGGGTGTAGCTATGGGTGCATCATGTGCACCCATATACTCCAATCTAGTTATGTTGGAATGGGAGGATCAGTTTATTTTCCATAGTGAATATTATGAACACGTGTTGCTATATACACGATTTTTAGATGATATATTCATTATTTGGAAAGGTGAAACAAAAGGTATACCAGCCTTTATAGATTATATTAATAAAACAACGGAATTTTTGAGATTCACATACACAGTAGAGAAAGGAGGTATAGCTTATCTAGATACATACATCAGTAGTAATGATGTAGGGTATACGTCTAGATTATATAGGAAACTGACATTTTCCAACGACTACATCCAATACGGAAGTTGTCATCCTCCACACATGTTTAAGAACATAGTGAAGGGTCAATGTGTGAGAGCAGCAAGGATGTCATCGACAAGAGAAATAATGGAGAATGAGTTAGACCTGATATACAAATTATTTAAGGAAAGAAACTATCCAACAAATATGCTCACTGATGTAGTTGAATATGTTAAATCCCAATGGAGGAACAAATATTGCCCATTATTGGGGAAAATAGATGTCCATATAGAGAATAATAATAATAAAAAAATGGTGAGTAGACGGGTGTGTGTCACTATGTTTAGTCCACACATGAATATAGTAAAGGAAATTTTACATAGACATTGGACTATCTTTGCAAACATTGAAGAAGTTAAAGAAATTATTGGCACTTCTCCAAATATAGTATTAAAGACAGGACACAATATAAAAAGGTTATTAGAAAGATGTGTAAATACATATAATATAGATCATTATAAGACTAAGGGTACACAAAGATGTGGGGCATGTAAACAGTGCCAACATATTAATATTGAATCGAGTATTAAAATTGATAATATTCTGAAAAGTATATGTAAATCTAAACCAGGGAACTGTAATACTCAAGGAGTGTTATACTTAGCATCGTGTGTAAAATGCACCGCTTATTATGTAGGAAAAACCGAAAGAAAATTAAGAACTAGGATATATGAACATTTTTATAAGATGAAGAAGGGTGATATAAAAAATGCTTTGAGTAAACATGCACTAGAAAAAGGCAAAGACCACCTGTTCAAGTTTTTTATTATAGATCAGGTGGACAGAACAATTGGTAGTGGTAATTGGAAGGCCAAATTAGGCTGTTTAGAAAGTAGGTGGCAAATATGTCTCGATGCAACTACGTATCCAGGCCTTAATGAATATATCAGTTTAAAACCTTTTCTTATATTAGGGTTCCAATAATATCATACACTATTGAATTAGATCTTAGTAGGTTCAATAGGTAATTTATTTATATAATTAAATTAAACATATAAGGATCCAGTATAGATATCACATTTTCAATATATTTTCAACACATTTTGACACATTTTTAACACTGTTTTAATCACATTTTTCAATAACTTGCTTAAAATATTTTTAATAATTTTTAAATAACTGTTATATACAATTTTGCACTATATATTTCACAATGTGCCATATACATCATATACATATCTTATATACTTTACATTATACATATTTATATATATATATTTATTATTATATTTATCATTATTTATTGTCGATATACATATCCAAATACAAGGTGATTACATGTGTTTTTAGTAAGTAGATTTTATCAGATTCAGATATTATTGAGGCTATGATTAGTGACATATCACTTGTTTTTATCACATCATTATACTAGATATATTAATGGTGAGGTTACCTACATTTATATTAGGTGTATTGTAAGTATTCAACA
Source organism: Protopterus annectens (assembly GCF_019279795.1). NCBI lineage: Eukaryota > Metazoa > Chordata > Ceratodontiformes > Protopteridae > Protopterus > Protopterus annectens. Next base: position 1,544,111,682 of record NC_056739.1, read on the forward strand.
GTGTTTACAGTACAGTTCACGAACACTATAGTTAATCATTATAGATGTAGATTGTTGCACTTTTCAAATTTTTAGATTCATGTAGATATTAGTAGGATGAAATAGTGTTTAGGCAGTCATATACAACGAGCCATTATACTCAGCAACACGAGCGTTTATTATTATTACTTCGTCAGTGGCAACACTGAAAATTAAGATGGAATACATGGTAGTGTGCTTATGTGCATTCACAAACAGACAAATAATTAATTAATTAATTAAATAGTATATAAATTTATGTTTCGTATTTCAAAAAAGTTTTTAATGCACTAATTAATTAATACATATTTTGGCGCCAAAGGAGCGTATTTAAATGTATAGCGGAAGTGTAAAGATGGTTCTGAGGAAGTCTGGAGAGGAACAGATGAAAGAGCTTAACCCTCTGTGTTGATTACTTGTATTTTATTTAGTCTGTGTTACGCATTTTGTTGAACGCATCACTGTGGATGTTCTTTTGGAATAAAATTCGTTTTTTACTACAACCCCGTCACCGGAGTATTTGTGTTGGGGAAGCTGTGCCAGTTAAGTTATACAATCAAGTTTTTGGCTCCTGTTCTGGTCGAGCCTCCGTGCTGGGTTCGGCATTTGGATTACTGTTGGTTCGTGCATTTTTACTTTAACATTTTAAAGTGTGTTTGAACAAAGCGCATTTCGTGTCCTTTTTAATATAATATTGGTGTTCTCTAATATGTTCAAATAACCTCCTAGTGGTCATTCCCACATAAAAAGCTGGACACCCTGAACAAACAGAAATATAGATTATACCTCTAGATTGGCAGTTATATCTCTCCTTTAAAGTAGCAATATATTGGGGGTCAACCAACATAATATAAGGGCCGTCTGAAATATAATGACAGAAGTTACAGTGGCCACATTTATACATTCCAACTGGCTTATTAGAAACAGTATAATTACTATTGACTATAGTATTATCATTTTGTAAAAGAGTTTTAAAAATTATAACTGTTCTTATAAACAAACATGGGGGCATTTCCTACTGTGTTATATAATTCCTTATTCCCTTGTAAAACTTTCCAATTATTAGTAATAATAGATCATATACTGTCATTATCTACCATCATATCTGAAGTACAAGTTAACCTTCTTTCCCTACCTTTACCACTAGCAGTTACTTTCTGGTTACTAATAAATGGTTGTTTTAAAATAAGTGGAAAATAAATATATCTCTTATCCAAAATTTCATTTTCAAGTTGTTCCAAAAAAACTTTATCATAACCTCTATCAAAAATAAATTTGTAATAAGATGAAATTCCTCTCTTAAGGTAACATCACTAATGGTCATTCTACTGGCCCTAATGTATTGTCCCCTAGGCAAATTCTTCTTCATAAATAATGGGTACCATACCTCTCAACTGTCCAGATTTTTGACTCATATTTTTGGTCTGTTTCCATACCTCTCAACTGTCCAGATTTTTGCAAAATTTTCAGATTTTTGACTCCTACCAAGAATGCATGGCTCGTGCTATCCCAAGCAAAACCAAGACTCACTCCTCCAAGAAATATAATGACATTTCACTGAGGATTAAGCTCAGAAATTAATGACAGGCATTTAAATTTCAGACTTCATACCCTTCAGAAAATTAATTCTAATGCAAAACCAGTTATTTGATCAACTTTCTAAGTTTGTAAGAGCATATTTAAAAATTGGCCCCATTTCTGGCCCTTTATCCCTGCCCCCATTATTAATAGTGTTGTCCAGATTTCTTGCTGTGAGGTTGACTGTTTCTCATAAAATCTGTGGGCTCCTGGCAAATCACTGGGGTGATCTGAAGTTTGAATCCACTAAATAATGACATATGTTTGAGTTTCAGTCTTCACAATCTTCGGAAAAATATATGCTAAGGCAAATCCCATTATTCTCTCCACCTAAGTTTATAAGAGCAGTATTTAAAATATGCCCCTATTTTGGGGACTTTGCCACCCCCATTATATCAAACTTTTGTCCATATGTCTTGTGCTAAGAGGTTGATGGGTTCATAGGTTCATACTAGGCTATCTGCCCTAGGGCATTTATAAGCCTAGCCAGAGTGTGTTTAGCTTTCACCACCCATTTTAAATTAATTTTGCTATGCCCTTTTTCAAGGTTAGTATACTGTGCCTCTGTCTAACAGTGACACAGAAGTGTTACCTGGGGTAAACCTATGATCTCCCATCCACTCATTAAGATTCCTCTTAAAGAGAGTCAATGAGGGACTCTGCCTAACCTGGACTGGGATTTTATTCCAGAGTGAAGGGAGCCTCTGGGTTATGAATCTGTCCCTCCAGCATGTCCTATTTATTTCAGTGCTAAGGTTCAAGTCTCTCGAGCGCGTAGCTCAATGGGATTTGGATTTTCTGAGGTGCAGCATGTCCATTAATTCCGGGTTGGACATGGCTTTATACGTCAGGCACAGATCGCCTCTGAGCAGGCGGTATGCCACTGAGTAGAGCTGGAGTTTCTTTAACCGGGCAGCATATGGCATCTGCTTGAGCCCTTTGATCCTCTTGGTGAGGTACTTTTGGGGTCTTTCCAGTTGCTGCAGGTGTCTGGTAAGGTACATCCCAAAGGGGCATTGTACTCAATTATGGGCCTGATGAGGGATGAGTAAAGAGGCACAATGACCTCCCTGATCTAGATGTGAATCCCTTCATGATTAGGTGGGCTATATAAAATGTTTTTCTAACCACTTTGGCCACGTGGTTGTCAAATGAGAGATTGCTATCAACTTGGGTCCCCAGGTCCCTAATTACTTCTTCTGTACTTAATGGATTACCACCTATGTGGTAATTTGTGGGCACTTTGTTTTTGCCAAAGGGGATTACTATACACTTTTTGGCATTTAGCTTGAGGCCATGGCTCTGGCACCAGTTGTCTGTTTCTATGAGGCCGTTTTGGAGGATGCTTGTGTCGGCTGGAGTGTCGATTATGGCACCCAGTTTGCAGTCATCTGCAAACTTGGTCAGCCACAGTCCTTCCGTGTTGGCCTGTACTTCCGAGAAATATATACCGAACAAGAGAGGTCCCAGGACTGAGTCTTGTGGGATGCCACTTGTAACTGGTTTGGAGTCTGACATGGCTCCAACAATTCTAACCATGTGGGTTCTGTCCTTGAGCCAGTTTGCAACCCATCTAGTGACATAGGGGTTTATATTTAAGCTGGTGAGCTTATCTATAATGCCCGAGTGGGGTATTGTATCGAAGGCTTTTGCGAGGTCCAGGTAGGCTGTGTGGACCACCTTCCCCTCGTCAATGGCCTTGGTGACTGTTTCAAAGAAATCAACCAGGTTTAAGAGGCAGGATCTGCCCTTAACAAAGCCAAACTGGGTAGGATCCAGTGTCTGTAGGTCCCCAATATCTTTATTTATGAGGTCCATGATGATCCTTTCCATAGCTTTGCAGACCAAGCTAGTCAGGCTTATGTTTGGGTTTAGCTCTTCTTGGAGTTCATGTAGGACGCAGCCCGGGACACCGTCTGGTCCCACTGATGCTGTGTTTTTTGCTTTGGAGAGGGCAGCTCTTACCTGAGCATCTGAGATGTCAGGGGGGCAGCACTCTGCTGGGAAAGATATTTGCCCTTTTGGTTGGGGGGGGGGAGTTTGCGCTGAACCTGTCAGCTAGGATGTTGGCAATGTCTGTGGGTTCGGTGTATTTTTTGTCATTTTGGACTAATTCTGAGCATATCTGGGAATTCCCACCCAGGTTCCTAACATAACTAAAAAAAGCCTTGTGATTTTCCTTAGTGTCCTGTGCAATTTTCTCACGAAGCTGGCCTTAGACGATTTTATGAGTGCCCGTAGTTTTTTGCTAATACTGATCAGAAATGCCTTCCCTTTTTGGGATTTTGCTCTATCATGTAGTAGCTTCCTCCTTCTATTGTATAGTTTGTTTATGGCTGGGGTCCACCAGACAGGACGTCTGTCTTTGGAGGATTGGGACTTGGTTTTATTTGGGATTGCATGATCCATGCATTCCTGAAGGTGTTCATAGAATGCGTTTATAAAGGATTCTGCGGTCTGGGCCGTATTTTCCACAGGCCCGGGGGCTCTGAAGGATTCCACCTCGGTTTTGAGGAGTGTGAAATTTGCATTAGAGAAGTTTTTCACTGTGGTTTTCAGGGCAGGGGGTGGAGTCGGGATGTGAATATCCAGTGAGATTAGTTTATGGTCTGATCTTACCAATGATGGATACACTTCTGGTCTAGAGCATAGAGTCCCCATGTTGGTGATGATCAGGTCCAGTATGTTTTCCCCTCTTGTGGGAGTGGTAACAAGTTGTTCCATAGCATTTGAGTTTATAAATTCTAGGAACCTTTGGGCTAGGGTGTATGGTAAGCAGCAACCAGAAAGTTGTTTGGTATACAACAAACTTGAATGTTGTAAGTATGATTGAAAAACTAAACACTGTAGAAAAGATTCTGTATAACTTGGAAGTGGAACAAAGACACAAGTCGCTTGATGGTGAGAGAGAAAAGAAAAGTCAATCTAAAATCTATGTGGCTGGTGAGTGTTTACAAAATAATAAAGAGAAGATATGGCAAGAATCACAAACTGAGTTTGGGTTAGTAAAATATAACTTAAGGGTAGCACACTCGCATATAATGTAGAAGACTGTGGGTTCTATTCCTATGCTAGTGAGTTGGATTTCTGACACAGCGGTGCAGCACGGGGGGGAGGGGGATGGCTGCACTCCTGAATGTGTTTTCCTTCAGAAGAGATGTTAAACCAAAGCCTCAACTCTCTGAGTTGGTGGTAACTCAATCCCATAGCACCTATTGAAAAGAGTAGGAGATGCTCCTGATGCCCTGGCCAAATTTCCCCCAGTAGTATAAATACACCCTGGTTCTCTGCTGAAAAGAGGCTACTAGCCTAGTGGGAGTAACCTAGTCAACAAAAGGATTAAAAAAAAACAAAATGAAGTTCTGGGTAATGTTTTTGGTATTGCAGAATTTATGTGTGTTCAAACTATCTCTGAATGAGTACACAGTTTGGTAAACAGGCATGATTCTCTTATTAATGGAACAAGTAGGGTTTCACATAGACTTAACCTCATTAAGAAGCGGAATCTCAGGAATGCAGAAGGTTATGGCAAACATTTTAGCAAAGCAACCACCAGGGGGTGTTCTTGCTGAACAAAGTAAGAAATTAAACCAGTTGGCACTTGAAAAGTTCATGCAATGGGAACAGTAGTTAAAAAAGAACTGATGAACACAGAAAATATGGTGGGTGATTTTCAAAAGGGTCAAAAAGGACCTTAAGAACTGGAAGGTAATACAAACATAAAGAAATCTTGTTCAATGTATTGTTTGAAAAAGGTGATGCAGACATGTGTAAGCAAATATAAATCCTACCTGAAAGACTGTCTGAGCTTACGATACAAGTTTAAGACATAAAGGAAGCTGTGATTCAAGTGGAGTTTGCCCTACAATGAGTGAAAGAAACCTTGACTCAAAAGGAATAGTGCTGAGTAGAAAACATGCAATCTCACAATGTAAAGCTAATGGACACAGAGCCTTTGCATGCACCTGGTATAAAGTCTGCAACTACAAGATTTTCTGAATTGCAACAGTATGTCCTACTTCAAGAAGTCTCTAAGAAAGCTTATGACTTGCAGATGAGTCCGGAAAAGGATACAGCTCAAAAGAGGAATAGGGTACAGTTAACAATGAAAATGTAAGCTGTTTATGCAGCCTAATTGAGTCTAAAAAAAGCAAGACAGTCTGTGATGGATGCTTCTGACGTGGAAAGGAATCCTCAGCTGAAGTGGATGAGTTGTGTGGGGGGCACATGACTCAAGGTAAAGTTAAAGAAATGCATGCTGCAAAAAGGGAATCTCCAGCAAAAGTAAATGAGTTGTATGAGGTGCATATGACTCAGAGAAAAACTATGTGTTAACTCGTGAGAAAACAAAAAGAAAACAATTCAACAGAGATCCCTGCTGCAAAGCTTGAAATGTTAAAGAAAACTACAGCTTGAAACAGAAATACAAGATTATTATAAATTAAAAGAAGTAACAGTATAAAGAGTATTCTAAAGAATGACTCCCCTTCAAAGTGCAAATCTGTTAAATACATCTGTTAAGAACCCAGTAGAAGGGTTGGCTCAGCTAATACAGTAATAATAATACACAAAGAAACAAGGTAAAGTAAACCAAAGACAGTGAGAAAGTGAAGTGCAAAAGATACAGCAGAAAACAAATGACACAAAGCAACAGAACAGAAAAGTGAGAAAGAGAAACCTTAGAGCATGCAAGGAAGAAAATGAAAAATGTGCCTGAAAGTATAATGTAATAAAAACAACAAACTCTTCCCAGGTGTACAAAATAATTTATCAGTGAATAAGAACCCAACACCACTGCATTGGTTTTACCACAAGGCTTTTTCAGCAAAAATTGCACAAATGTATCACTTCTCATTAAATACTTTCACCCAATAATCACACATTTCCTCAGACCAATAAAATGGGTATTATATAAAAATTCAATGCGTCATTTAAACCACTTTGAAAGAATGCACCTCTTAAAATGATCTAACCATGTTTCAGTTTACTTAAATATATGAAGCGCTGCATTTGTGATAAAACCTCACATACAAAGATTTATCCCTATAAATAAAAATTGTGTAGATGGATGATGTAAGATATGTTTAAATTAATCATTACTGGGATTTTTACATCACAGATCACTAAGATGTTCGTATATGTATAAAGACTGAGGGGACGGGGCATTTGTACAACATAAAATGCACCACAAATGCATAAAATCTGATAAATCACCCCTCACTTTCATAAGTAATTTTTTTGTCTTATTTTAAAAGCCACTGGGTTATTTTTACTAGTAAATGTCCTAGTTCATAACATCCTGCAGCATATTTGGGGCTAAATTCATGCCACACTAAAAACTATGCTTACAAGAATTGGAAACAAAGTCTAAAAAAAATGTATCTTATGTTAGCATATGTCAGTGACTGTCTATAATTTCACACATTTTACCTACATTTATTCCCTAAGTGGTAAAAAAAACCTTAGTTCGTCTGTAGTCTGTTTAACTAGTACATCATGTTTTTAACACAGCAAGTCATACCTGGATATTCCATCCACCCGACCAGCTATGGCATCAATCGAATTGAATCACACCCACTCTATAAAGTCTCCTTTACCAACCCAAGACATAGAATGATAAGTGGTTTCTGAAGAACAAATCATTTTAATAAGCATAAATGGTTTGGGAATGTTTTCGATAATATAAAGAGGATGAAAACTCTTAGAGTATAAAACAGAATGTTTAGAAAAATACTTTCTATGTACAGATGTGGCCACTGGTCCATCTAAAAGCTTAGTGGCACGTATGTCAAGAAAATCAATAGTAATTCTGGGATTAAGAAACTGGGGTAAAAGCTTTTTCATACCAGATGATAGGAGAAACACAAATAAGTATATGGACATGAAAGGGACTGCTACACAGAGTATGATAAGCTAAACACAGAACATTTGGAGAGGGTGAGATAAACTAGGTGCTAAAAATTATAACTGTGCTTCTAATGTTAACAAATTGGTAAAAACACATATGCATAATTCAAAACAGATTTCAGGGTTATGACTAGAACCTGATTGCAAGAGAAAAATAAAACCAGAAATTTTAACAATAGAGAGGTTTATAAAACTTTGCCCAGTAATATAAGACAATAGATATTGCAAATTGATCCTAAGAACTCTAATAATCTAGTAACTTTAGAGCAACACTTCTTAAATAATGATAAACAGATTACACCAGAACTGTCAGTTCTAAGTATGAAGTTGCAATAAGAAATGTGCTGTATTATGTGAAACAGATAGTGGCAGGTAATGGGTTAACTTTGTTAAAATTTGTAGGTAATGGTCACATTGCTAAGTTTTGTTCTACTAATAATGAAAAGAAAGTTAGCAGCAGAAATTATTAGAATAACGAGCCAGCATTATGTTACTGTGTTAAAACTATGCTGGTGAAGTGTGTTATACTTTTGCAAGGAAAAGAAGTTAAAGTCTTGCTAGACTCTGAAAACATGAAGACTCTTGTCAAAGGTCTTTTGGTACATAAGCAAAATATTATAAACAACCAAAAAGTAGAGGAATATTCATTAATGGTAATAGAAAAGAATATCTTTCTCATAAGTATAGAAATTCAAACATTTCTAAGAAAACTGCTACATCCCATGGTTGTAACTCATGATCTGAATAACAATGAAATGTAGGGACATTTTTTCACATTTTAAAACACTATTGAAAATACAGGAGGAGGGAGAATCCATAGAATAAATGCAACAAATTGATACTTTTAGCAAGAAGGAGGTAGAACATCAGTTTGGTACACCCATTTAATATAAGAATTAATGAAATGAATACACTGTCACTCATTTAGAGACCCACAGTCAAAACCAAGAGAAGGGAGTTGGCACAGAAGTTGTCATTTCAAAGTGTGAACTCATGATTGCTACCTCATGCCTAGAGCTCGTGATTTAATGCAGAACCTGAGAACAGCCAGATACCTGACAACAGTAGAATAGACAAATGGATAATAGCAGATACCACTTCACTCTTTTGTCACAGAAAAATGCGGCCTTTATAACCCCTGAAAGTCTGTTTCAGTATACAGTGCTACCATTTGGCCTACATGGGGGTCCATTGACCTTTTGCATGCTGCTGGATAAAATATTGAAACCTCACGTTGCCGTACCTAGATGATGCAGTCATTCATTCACTGGAGTGGCAGTCTTACTTACCAAATGCACAGGCTATGTTAGTATCTAAGATGGAGATGGATAGTAAGATACAAGCAGTGAAAATGTTTTTAGTCCCTTTAATTTTATATACAGGTCAGGCATATTTTTATAAGCCAGAGAAGTTGTGGATGAATATTAATAGAGTTGAATGAGTTTGTTTGGGATGGAAAGAGGAAAAGAGTTAAGTGAGACAAACTGATTCTCTATATAGAACAAGGTGGTTCAGGATTACCTAAACTGAAGATTCATAGCTACATAGTTAAGGCTCCCATGCATAACACAAGCAGAATATTATAAACCAAAGTAGAAGGGGAATGATGATGAAACAGTGGGAGGGGAGTTTGAGAACTAAGGAGACAGTAGGATTTTGGAGGCAAGTCCTTAAGGAGAATAATAACAGTGATACAGATAACAGAAACTATTCTAAGAACTAAGCCAACATGGGAGTGGAGAAAGGAGATTTACTAATAGGGATGACTGCAAGAAGGGTATAAAAACAAGCAAGAGGGAGCTGGGATATAATGGAGAAAATGTGCAAAAGAGCCAATGTATTGGGAGAAAATAACTATGGAGGGAAGGTTAATAGAGTGGGATGAGGTGAAGCAGAACTCTGGACTGTAGGTTAGAGTCTGCCTTCCATACCAGGGACTGATAAAAGAATATAGACAAAGTGTAAGGGATAGGGGTGTGCTAAGTGAAAGACCAGCTATGGTAGAGTTTTTTGTTAAGTCTACAGCATAAGCAGTTATTTAAAAAGGGATACTTAGTATGGCATATAAAATATTATAAATAAATGTTATATAAATATTGTATAATAACTATGAGTCATTCTGAGGAAGTTAGAAAACACTGGGAAGAGAGACAGAGAGAGACTGGAAAGGCAATTTACTAAGGAACAATGAAAATACATCTGTATGGCTCCCAAGTATGCAATAAAGTCCAGATGGTTTAGGATTTTTTTCTTGGAAGTGTTTGCATAGATATTTTTAAACCCCAAGCAGACTTCATTAATTTTCCTCAGGTAGATAGCACATGCTGGAGATGTAAAGGGACATAGAGGGTAATTGGGAACATACATTCTGGAAAATAACAAGTTGGAAGATTTAAAAAATTCCCTATAGAGTGTTTTTTTTTTTTTTTTAGAAATATTAGGGAGCAAATCATTGTATCTAAGGAGATGATTCTTTTGAGCTGGGACATAGGCTCTGAATTGCTTAGACATAGTGAAGCCTTAGACTCTGAACTGTCTAGACATAGTAAGGCCTGACTAAGTTTAATGCTATGGGCTGCCAAAAAGGAAATTACTAGGAAATGGAAATCCAAATCTAAACCAACTATAATTGAAGTACTGAATATTATGAAGGAGATTTATGAAAAGGAAAGATCAAATTACATAGAAGTAAATGGAGTCTGTGGGAACAATACATTCAAAATAATATTCAGGAGGACCAGTGAATTTAGACAGAGCCGGTGTTAGCATTTTGGGGGACATCCAACAAATGTCAAGTTATTTGCGTCTGGGCTCTTTCAGCCTAAGTATTACCCTGGCACTGCCACCCTCCTAAGCAATCTTTTATTTTGTACTGCAAACTTTTACAATTAGTACACAGATTGAGCTGTAGCTACAATGTAATTTGATCTTTCCTTTTCATAAATCTCCTTCATAATATTCAGTACTTCAATTATAGTTTGTTTAGATTTGGATTTCCATTTCCTAGTAATTTCCTTTTTGGCAGCCCATAGCATTAAACTTAGTCAGGCCTTACTATGTCTAGACAGTTCAGAGTCTAAGGCCTCACTATGTCTAAGCAATTCAGAGTTCTGCTTTACCTCATCCCACTCTATTAACCTTCCCTCCATAGTGTACCACACTATTTTGGCACATCTCGCAAAGGGACATTCACAGTTACTGGCATTTAGTTGCAACAATGGTATAGCAACTCTATGTACAGAGCTGGACGTGGGTGAAATGGCACCCTAGACACTGCCTACTGTTTCAGCCTTAGACTCCCACACACACACATACATCCTCCTGTGCTCCCATCTGTTTCTCCACATCTTGGGCCCCTCATACCATGCACATTACTTTTTTCTTCCTTTTCTCATGTTTTGCATTACTCTTCAGATTTTTCAAGAAGCCGTAGTTTTTTGTATTCTCTGATATACATTTTATTTATTTTTTCTTTTAATAGAGCCTTTTCATCCAGTGATAGCTTGAACAGAAATTATGATTAAGGAAAGAAATTCAGTGTTGCTGTTCAGCTTTAATTTTCCTTGCATCCTTTCAACATGCCTTTCCTGACCAAGATAGCCCAGTAATAACCATTTAGGAAATAATTCAATTAAGCTGATGCCCCCAGAAGTCACAGGGTTTATAAATTCTTTGAGATGCATTTTATAGCAGCTTCCCAGCCTTTAAATCCAACAGTTTAAAGAAAAATCATGTGTAAGAAAAGAATTTTAGCCTTTTTTTTGTCTTGCAAGGAAGACAAGATAATACTCTGGTCCTATCTGGGAATACTGCCTGCCAGCCTGACCCCCCCCCCCCATAAATGACAGTTATTGACTATGCATCCCTCTGGTGCTAGACTAAGAGGAAAGTAATAGCTCAAATTGCCACAGTAATGTCCTCCATGTGACTGCTAACATACTTATACATAGCATGCTTTCTCACTCTTCACCCATAACCCCCATAGGCAGCCACTTGTATACATGTCTGATGTGCGATTGTGAGAAAAGTGAAAAAATAATGATTACAGTAATGTATTCTACTTTGTTGCTGCTAGACAGTACACTGCCTCTACATAAGCTATAGTAACCTTCTTTGTACACCTCTGAGGTATTTGAGAAAAGTAAAAGAAACAATGACTACACTGTCCCCAGCCCAAACACAAGCTATAACAACCTTCTGTGCACAACTCTAAGGTTTGACTGTGATGAAAATTAAAGTATTAATAACCACACAATCTCCAGCCCAGCAACCCCACACACACATAACCTACAGTAATGTTCTGTACACATACGTCTCAGTAGGACTGGTTTTAAAATGGGTGCAGGTGAAAGCAGGTGCCATTATCAGCTTTTTCCTAACAGAGTTATATCTCAGCCCTGTTCAGGTTAAAGAGTGCAAACAGAAAATTAATAATTTTTTTTCTCCTCATTTTTCTCCAACCAGCAACAGCTTTAGTGGGGCCCCCACACAGTGAAGATTAGGGAAGCCTCACTGTATCCATTTATACAGGCTGGGGAGTGGGACCACTAGACTGCTAGAAGATTTTAGTGTCTGAATGTTCTGTGATATACTTTATGCCTTACTTTTGAGACATAATTACTTGTTAGCTTTATTTTTATTGGCACCCAGAAAAATAATGTATGTGTCCTGGCATTAGTGGGTGTGCGCACAGATAAAAATCTGTGACTTTTTTACCACACACGCGCGCACCAGAACAGTTCTAGTTTTTTTTTACTTATTTCAACAAATAGCAATACATTGTGCAACACTGGTACTGCCACATGACAATAGTGACTGTTGTTTAGCATTACCAAACAGCAGCAGAGAGTTAAGTCATTTTTATTTTCCTCATTGCAGATTAATGTATACTTGCCACTGTCCCTGATTTCAGAGGCATATCCTGATTTTGCCTCATAATTTTGCACTGTCCTTTGTAAAAATTTGATTTGCAGGTAAATCATTCAGGATTACAGTCAATAAATCCAGACATCAGAGTTTTATACTTCTTATAATACAAAAATACATGTTGATGCAAAAGGTGTTATTCTATTAACTTTGTAACTAAATTAGAATAATAGTTAAAACATATTCCTGATTTTGAGCCTTTATTCTGTTATTTTTGGCATTGAGAAATATTCTTCAGCAAAGACGTTAAGAGTTGCAGCATCTGGTGTTCTGACAGTATTTATAAAACTCCCTGAAAGAGAAAACCATCTTGCACTGAGATCAGTCACTCTGGGCTACTGATCTCTCTAGTGTTTACCTTGTTCATGTTCATTATTAGCTTTAATCTAACAGGGTCATACCACAGCTCTGTTCAGGTTAAAGAGCATAGTCAAGAAATTAGTATATTTCTCCCAACCAACAGCAGCTTTTGTGGTGCCCCCACACAGTTAAGGATGATTAAGGGGGCCTCCTTCAGCCACAGGTATTTCAGGTACCTAAAGCTGGCTATTTTTGTTAGTTTTAGTGGAGGATGTTCACCAGCAGGGTTTACCTAAGCCAGGGTCACCACGCCAATGGCTAAATATCTAATGGAATTGTGAAGCCTGTTACTTGATAAAACACCTTTAGTATAAGCAGATATATTTCGATTTTAAAGAAGAATTAAATAAGTTATTACCAACTCTTTGGTTTATTAAGTATACAAGATTACTGTACTAGTCTTTGTTGGTTCAACAGACACATTACAAAATATGAAGATAAGATACCAGGGACCACAGGTTTCAGTGGTGTCTAAAGCTGGCTATGAGTTTAGGGGAAGGAAAGAACTGAAAAATGTAGGTGATGATAGAGTGAATGATAATTGCTAAAGGAAATATGTATGCTGCATGAAAAATGTTACTGTGGTTTGTTTTATTTTATATTAATGAACATTTACACGTGTTACTGTTTTGCTGTGCTCTGTGCTTTAATAAAGATGCTTAAAAAAGATAAAAAAAATATATATATATATAATATTGCAATACATACTCTACAAAATATGTATAATTATTTACTATATATACCTATTGCACATATTTTCACCTGGTAAAAGGTCTTTTCTTTAATAAAGGCTTGAGGGGAACATATTCATTCATTCCAAAATCAGCATTGGCTCTCAACCTTAGAGTTTTTAGTTATTGGTAGGGCATCTGAGAATATTAGGGGTGGTGACATACAAAATGTCACAGAAAACTTAGAAGCAGAATGGATAGTAAGGTTGAGAGCCAATGCTGATTTTGGAATGAATGAATATGCTCTCCTCAAGCCTATATAGAAGAAAATACCTTTTACTAGGTGAAAATATGTGCAATAGGTATATATAGTAAATATTTTCACATATTGTGTAGAGTATGCATTGCAATGCTTTATATATATATATATATATATATATATATATATATATATATATATATATATATATTATTTTTTTTTTTAATATTTTTATATATTTTTAATACGCAAGCACTGTATTTAAATATGTACTTAAATATAGGCAGGTAGAAGTATAATATCTTTGTTTTGAACATTTTAACATGAATGTAGCTTTAAGGTGATGTTACTGCTTAATTACTTCAGGTGTTTCTGTATATGTATTTAAACCATTCTTGTTGGAACAGTTGTTAGCATCTGAAGAAGTGGGATTTGTACCTACGAAAGCGCTTGTGCTTCTTTTTTGTGGATTCAAACTGTGTTTTTAAACTGGAAACTACAGCCTTTTCACTGGGTCCTTCTGTTTTTTAACTTATTATTGGATTTTGCTTTGTCCTTGAACCTGACTGCTCACAGAGTGTGGTGATAGTTTTATTTTTTGTTAGATTCTTTTTTGGTTAAACTTAATGAAAGTATTGATTTCTTAGATTTTACTCTGCCAGGGAAGGAAACAAAGTGCATTTTCTGGACATTTCCCTTTCTTTCGACCTCACTACCAAGGAATTTATGTCTTCCATCCATAGGAAGGATACATTTCATAACAATTGCCTTGACTTCTCCAGCCAGCACCCCAGTTTTATGAAAAGACATAGGGCAATATTCACGATGGCTTGCACAGAGTGTAAGAGTAGTGTAAGACTCCATGCAGCCATCGCGATCCAGGAACAGCCTGAATGTGCGTGTAAGAGAGCACCTAAAATGGCTCTTACACGGGCAGGGTGTGGATATGCTAATTACCTCACTGGCAGCCGAAAGGCATGCAAATGAGGTAATTTTGCGATCCAGGAAGCAGGAACCTGCCCGTGTAAGAGCCGTGTTATCTGCATAAATGTACTCAGTTGATAACTGAGTACCATTCTGCAAATAACACAATGGAGCCCTGTCAGCTCCAAATAAAGGTTGCAAATGTCGCAGGCAGCATGCCAATGGCCAAATATGTGGCTACTGGCAACGTACCCTGATGCAAACATGAAGTAAAAATAATTTTTTTTTCGGCGATCGCAGATGTTTAAACGTAGCGCAGCGTCGCGCAAATGGGCTGCGCTATAAAAAAGCCAAAAAATAAAAATATTAAACCCACAAATGTGGGTTTATGCAAAGCATGAGTATACAATGGAAGGGAATAGCAAGGTAAAACAACATGGCCACCGAGTAGGGGTTGCTAAGGGGGGAAGCGGAGTGTAAGACATGTAACTAAGCATTAGTAGGCAATCCTATGTAAATGAGTGGTAGGATAGTGAATTGCACTGTTACATAGAAAATGAGAACAATCCGTGCAGTGTAGGAGTAGGATAAGGGGGAGTAACAGAGTAGGAGATAGGTGACATCACAGGGGGGAATGTATGAAAGGAATGCAGCTCATTGGAGCACAGTGGCATGTGAAAGCTGTCAGTCACACATCATGGAAAGAGGAGTGTCAACAAGTAGGCATGGGAAAGCCAAGAAATGGAAGGTGTACACTATGGATAACACCAAAGTTTCTTGCTGGGTGTGCATCTTGGCGCATGCGCTGGTAGGCACGAGTAAGATAGAGTCTTGGCGTGTGGCGTGAGTCTTGTGGCGTATAAGGCAGAATATGCATGTAGGAGCCTGTTTAAACACCTGTAAGCTTGTTTGTGCTGGTGTGCGCGCATTTTAACCCAAATAAGCAGATTCTAGTCCGTCTAAGCATGTGTGCGCACGTGTTAGCCGCTGTGAGCGTGTTTTTGCTGGTATGCGCCTTGCTCCCACCTGATGAAACAGAAAGGAAAAAGGAAGCATGGGAAATAGTAGGAAGCTAGCAGAAATTACTGGCAGAGCTAGCAGGTGAAAACAATCAGAAGCAGGCAATTACACAGGCAGAACAGTAGCCAGCCCAGCACTTAAAACTCTGCAAACAACAATGCAGAATGTTTCTCTCAAGAGACACTGCAACAGAGGAGTAAGCTACTAGAAGTGAAAACTGAAAAAGCTTCACTCAGACCAAAAATGGTAGGGGCTGCCATAGCTGTTATAAGGAGACATATGCAACTTGCTGAGGGTGGTGACTATGCAAATGCTGCCAGACAACCCACAGTGAGGAGATGGAGAAGAGTGTACAGGCCTAGGGTCACCTACCAGGGGTTAGATGAGCTGGAGATAGTGAAGCGCTATAGAGTGGACAGAGACCTCCTGCAGCAAATTGTTGAGCTGTGCAGGCCACGCCTCACACACAGAACCAACAGAGGGGAACCCATCCCAGTGGAAACGGGTATGTGTTGGCCTAAGAATACTAGCAACAGGTACCTTCCAGAGACCAACTGGTGATATGATGGGGATATCACAGGCATCAGTATCCAGGGTACTGTACCAGTTCCTGGATGCCATGTCAGCACATGTTGGTGAGCATGTATATTTCCCCAATTCCCGTGAGGTATTGGCCAGCAATATGCGTCTCTTCCAGCAAATAGCGGAATACCCTGAGGTAGTGGGTGCAATAGACTGCACGCATATACGCATCAAAGCACCAGCTGGTGAGCGGGGTAGGGCCTACATTAACTGCAAGGGCTTCCCCTCCAACTGCCAGGTCGTGTGTTTTGCCCAGGGCATAATAATGAATGTGTGTGCTGGAAGCTACCATGATTCCCATATCTGGCATTTGATGCAGCTGTACCAGACATTTGCCATTGGGGACATCCCACATGGCCACTTAGTTGGGGATGCTGGCTATCCACTGTGCCTTGAATAGGTAAGGCTCAAAACACAAACCCAACTCCATAGGCATCACAAGGGATAAGAACCTAGATGTAATGCTACCCAATGCCAGATGTCCAAACTGCAAGATGCATGCAGTTTAAACTCCCCTCAGCATGGAGAATGTTGATATCTGTCCTGTAACAGAAAACTGGGTTCAGTCTCACAAGAGCACCCTAACACTACCAGGTTACACCTCATACCGTGCTTTACAGCCCCAAAACATGGAACAAACTACAAAAGGAGGGTGAGTAGCAATAATTGTGCAGGATAACCACACCCCCATGTTGGTACCACAACAAGAAGCAGCACGGATTATCCATGCTCAAGTAACAGTGGCTAAGACTGCCTGCCAGTTCGTAGCCTGCTACAGACTACCCTCCTAATGCCAGGAACTGCACTTGGCCTACGTTGGAACACATGGAAATATCAAGCTCTCCAAACAACATCATATTGGGTGACTGAAAATACTCAAACATAGATTGGGAGCATTATCCCAGCTCCACCACCCTAGGCCAAAGGTTCCTAGAATCCATAAACCAAAATGCTCAGGAACAATGTACCACTCCCACAAGAGGGGTAAGCATACTGGATGTGATAATCAGCAACATGGGTACTCTATGGCCAGATGAGAAGTGTATTCCTCACTGGTAAGATCAGGCCATAGAGTAATCACACTGGATATTCACATCCTGACCACAGTCCCTGGCCAGAAAACCACAGTGAAAAATGTGTAAAGGAAATGTTGCACTCCCCCAAACTGATGTGGAATCCATTAAAAGCCCTGTGCCTGTGGTAAATATGGGCCACACCTCAGAACCCTTTATAAATGCATTCTATGAACACAGTCAGGAATGCATGGATTATGCAATCCCAAATAAAACCAAGGCCCAATACCATACACACAGGCATCTGGCATGGTGGACCACAGCCATTACCAAACCATGCAAGAGAATGAGGAAGTCACCACATGATAGAGCAAACCCAAAAAGGGAAGTAATCTCTGATCAGTATTATGGCAATAAAATATGGCCAGTCATAAAATCCACTAAGGCCAGCTACAACAAGTTGAATCTGTGAATCTTGGGCAATGTTACACCTGCCCCATGTACACAGACAACCCCCTCCACCCCCCAAGAAATACAAATATATGTGAGAGATGCAAGCATGTCTGCAAACTGGAGGCTGAGCTCTCTCAACTCAGTACTGTCTAAACTAGTCAGGAGGAGAAGGTAACCACACACACCACAAACCCACTCACATAGACCTATCACAACTGCAAACCAAAGACATAAACACACAAAAACATTCCTGGAGGCTCTAATTAAAAAACACCAAATCAACAGAGGCCTCCAAAGCAGACAACCAAGCAACCACTACCCCCAAACATAGCACATGCAACACATAGTACACAAAGTCGGTGTGCCAGTCACAGCCCATAAGGACAAACAACATGCCTGATACACTTGTAATAGGTGACTCCATAGTCAGACACACTGATGTCCCGCTCACATGACTGAACAAGGAAAAGGGTACAGTAAGCTGCCTGTAGGCTGCTACAATCCGCCACATAACACAATCATGCAGGTCACTCCAAAGCAAGTACAAATATGACTCAGTCATTGTCCATGCTGGTGTGAATGACCTGAGACGTACCTCCCTGAACTACATGTAAAGAGACATAGAGGAGCTCTCCGATTATGTAGGCCAGGCTGGTATAACTCTGACCCTGAGCAGCATCCTACCCCCACCAAGAATGATGCCACAGTACAAACACAGAATGATCTGCTTTAACAATTGGCTCAATTACTGGTGTCATTCCAAGGGGATACAATGTGTGTCTGCTTGGGATGTCATGCTTGACAAGCCACTCTGCTTTGCCAGGGATGGCTTGCACCTGTCACCCATGTGCGTCTGGATATTGGCTAAGGCTCTTGCCACCTCCATAGTGCCTTTTGTAGGCAAGGCTGAAAAGACAAACCCACCTCCCCAGAAAACATAAGTGGAAAAAACATAAGGGTAATGCTGCTCAATGCCAGAAGAGTAAACCACAAGATGCATGCTCTCGAGGCCCTCCCCAGTATGGAGAACATCGATGTCTGTGCAGTGATGGAAACCTGCATCAAGGCTCCTGAGAGCACCCCAGCACTACCAGGTTATACCTCATATCATGCTTTTCGGCCCCAAAACCTGGACCAAACCACAAAAGGAGGGGGAGTATCCATATTCAGCAAAGATACCCACACGTCCAGGTTACTGACAATGCACGAAGCATCAGAGATCATCCATGTGCAACTAACTGTAAGCAAAACTGCTGTACAGTTTGTAGCATGCTACAGACCACACTCTCAGACCCAGGAACACCACTCAGCCTTCCTGAAGACACTGGAGAGTATGAATGTCTCCCCAAATACCAAACAAGGTACTCACAAATCACCACATAGGTGGTAATCCATTACGTATGGAAGAAGTAATCAGGGACCTAGGGACACAAGTGGACATTAACCCCACATGCGACACTCACATTGCCAATGTGGCTAGGAAGACCACCTATATTAGCCACCTTATCATGAAAGGATTCACATCTACATCAAGAGAGGTCATTGTGCCCCTATACTCTTCTCTTATCAGGCCCATAATTGAGTACAATACCCCATTTGGGATGTACCGTACCCGACACCTGCAGCAGTTAGAAAGACCTCAAAAGTACCTCACCAAGAGGCTGAAGGGTGTCAAACATTTGTCATATGCTGCCTGGCTGACAACACACCAGCTGTATGCAGTCACATACTGCATACTCAGAGGCGATGTATGCCCGATGTACAAGGTCATGTCCAATACAGAATTGATGGACATGCTCCACCTCAGAAAATCCAAATCCATCAGAGCCGCGAGAGCGACAGATGTCAACCTCAATACATAAATAAATAGGATGTGCTGGAGGGACAGATTCATAACCCAGAGGCTCCCTACACTCTGGAACAGAATCCCACTCCATGTTAGGCAGAGCCCCTCACTGACTCTCTTCAACAGGAATCTTGCCAAGTGGATGGGAGATCATAGATTTACACTGGGGGTCTTCAGTTTGTCACATCTAGACAGAG
This sequence comes from Protopterus annectens, assembly GCF_019279795.1. Lineage (NCBI taxonomy): Eukaryota > Metazoa > Chordata > Ceratodontiformes > Protopteridae > Protopterus > Protopterus annectens. The sequence continues at coordinate 1,544,131,436 of NC_056739.1, forward strand.
GCACAGTAAAGTAAACCGTAAATGGGCATAATATTCACATAGCAAGGGGTGGCGAAAGCCACACACACTCTGGCTAGGCTGATAAATGCCCTAGGGCAGATAGCCCAGTATGAACCTATGAATCTATGGAGATACAAATTGTACAGGACACTAAGGATAATCACAAGGTTGTCTTAACTGATGGTAGGAACCTTGTTGGGAATTCACATATATGCTCTGAATTACCAAATATTACAAACAATACACCAAACCCACACACATTGCCAACATCCAATCTGACAGGTTCAGTGCAAACCTCCCCCCCCCAAAAAAAAGCCAAATATCTATCCCAGCAGAGTGCTGTCCCCCTGACATTGCAGATGCTGAGGTAACAGGCAGCATCTTCAAAGCACAACACATAGCATCAATGGTATGAGATGGTGTCCTGGGCTGTGTCCAATATGAACTCCAAGAAGAATGGAACGCCAAATAACACTACTGCTCAATTTCAGCCTTACCACAGGATATGTACCCAAAGAGCAGTGTACAGCAACAGTGGTCCCTCTCCACAAAGGTGGTGCCTGAATGGATACTGCAAACTATCACCCCAGAATCCTGACAAGCTTGGTCTGCAAAGCTATGGAAAGGATCATCATGGACCTCAGAAATAAAGATATTGGGGACCTACAGACACTGGACCCTACCCAGCATGGCTTTCTTAAGGGCAGATCCTGCCCCTTAAACATGTTTGACTCATTTGAAACAGTCATCAAGGCCATTGATGAGAGGAATGTGGTCCACACAGCCTATCTGGACCTTGTAAAAGCCTTCCATACAATACCCCATGTGTTCATTATAGATAAGCTTACCAGCTTAAATATAAACCCCTATGTCAGTAGATGGGTTGCAAACCAGCCCAAGGACAGAACTGACATGGTCAGACATGCTGCAGCCATGTCAGACTACAAACCAGCTACAACTGGCATCCCACAAGGCTCAGTCCTGGGACCTCCCTTGTATGGTATATGTTTCCCATAGGTACAGGCCAACATGGAAGGACTGTGTCTGAACAAGTTTGCAGAGGACTACAAACTGGGCACCTTATCTGACCCTCCAGCTGACACAAGCATCCTACAAAGGGGCCACATAGAAACAGACAACTGGTGCCAGAGCCATGTCATCAAGCTAATTGCAGAAAAGTGTATAGTCATCCCCTGTGGATAAACAGTAAGTGCCCACCAATTACCACATAGTTGTTAACCCATTAAGTACTTTAGAAGTAATAAGAGACCTGGGGACACAATTTGATAGATATCTTGCATTTGACAACCATGTGGCTGTAGTGGTTACAGAAACATACCATATACCCACCTAATCATGAAGGTAGTCAGATCTAGATCAGGGGAGGTCATCGTGCCTCTTCAGTCATCCTTCATCAGCCTCACAATTGAGTACAATGGCCCCTGTGGGATGTACCTCAGCAGACTCCTCCAGCAACTGGAAAGACCCCAAAAGTACCCCACCAGGAGGATAAAAGAGCTCAAACAGATGCCATGTTTTGCCTGATTAAACAAACTGCAGCTCCACACAGTGCCATACTGCCTGCCCAGAGGCAATCTGTGCCTGATGTATAAAGCCATGTCCAAGCTGGAATCAATGAACATGCTGCGCCTTGTACAATCTGAATGCCAGTGAGCTATGCACATGAGAGACCTGAACCCCAGCACTGACATACATAGGACATGCTGTAGTGATTGATCCATAACCCAGAAGCTCACTCCACTCTTGAGTAAACTCCTAGTACAGGTGTGCCAGAGAGTCCCTCATTGACTCTCCTCAACAGGAATCATGATGAGTGGATGGGAGATGGTAGGTTTACCCTGGGTATCACTGTTATGTCACGGGTAGACAGAGGCATAGTATACTAACCTTGAAATATGTCATGTCAAAATCCAGTTACAATGTGTGTTGAAGGACAAACACACTCTCTGACTAGCAGTAAAAATGGCCTAGGGCACATCGCTAGTGTTTGTCAATGTCCACCCAAGTTGAGGAATACACTACCAATGTTGGACAAGCCTGGTTTAAGTAGTCCATATCCGAACAAAATGCAGCATGGTCATATGTGCACAACTGACCCGTAACCGGTCTGGTGTGCTCACTATGAATATTTAAAGCAGTGATAGGACTGAAACCCAGGATACTGTCCACCACACTGAAAGTACTGAACCAGTACACTATACAATATAACAGTGTATGGTCAGTATGAAAGGATGTTGACAACTGTATGCAAACTATCCCATGGAAACCCTGCAGGCACAGTATAATCCCTGTTTGGTTCAGACACAAAGCAGTTGGGAAGTATGTACACAACATGACTCCCAACACACAACTATAAATGTGAAATATTGCTGAAGTTCACACACAACCACAAATGTGGTGGACTGCAGATCTCAACATATGGAAAGCAAACACTGGGCATGCTCGCACACTTTGATAAATGAGGCATATGTCAGGCAACAAGCCATGGAATATGCCTGAACTGGGCATGCTCACACACTTAGGCCATGTCTCAGTTTAGCAGTTGGCCACACATATCTGGTATTTGTATGTGTTAAACCAGGAACCAACCACAATACGGCAATCTGCCCAGTGCACACAGTTAAATTACTACAGAGACATAAGTTAAATAGTGGATCCCACACATATTCAAACATCTTCCACAGATACACAAGTTGTACATAGAAACAGGGAAAGCTATGGCAATAAAGACCTGCAAACAGTTTATCAGCAACAAATATTGTGCATCTGAAAATTAAACATATGGGTGTAGAGGTCAATACTAGGCTGTTTGCCCTAGGGAATACAAGCTTAGCCAGAGTGTGCTTGGCATCTGCCTCCCCAGTACAGTAGGCTACTGTGCCTCTGTAAAGTAGGTCACAGAAGGCACCATTTAAGGCTAGTGTGCTGTGCCTCCGTCAAGCAGGGACACAGTGGAGATCCCAGGGGTTGAATTTGCAATGTCACATCCATGTTTGAATCCTGCAAATGCTCAGTGTGTGTGTGTGTTTGGGTGAGGGGGGTTAGTGTGTGTACAATTCTGTGTGAAAGAAATGTCCCTTTTGCCAACTAGAAGAACACACTGCATGATGCACACGCCTCATTCTAAACACTGATGATGTCAGCACCCTATAAGTACAGCAGGAGAAGGGAAATCTCCCAGTAATTCAAATAGCGCGCTCCGCTAATGCGTCTCTCACAAGTGTCATAACATAGTTAGGTAGGGGTTTGAATCCTGCAAATGTTCAGTGTGTGTGTGTTTGGGTGAGGGGGGTTTGTGTGTGTGCAATTCTGTGTGAAAGAAATGTCCCTTTTGCCAACTAGAAGAACACACTGAATGATGCACACTCCTCTTTCTAAACACTGGTGATGTCAGCACCCTATAAGTACAGCAGGAGAAGGGAAACCTCCCAATAATTTGAATAGCATGCTCTGCTAATGCATCTCTCACAAGTGTCATAACATAGTTAGGTAGGGGTTTGAATCCTGCAAATGCTCAGTGTGTGTTTGGGTGAGGGGGGTTAGTGTGTGTGCAATTCTGTGTAAAAGAAATGTCCCTTTTGCCAACTAGAAGAACACACTGCATGATGCACACTCCTCTTTCTAAACACTGATGATGTCAGCACCCTATAAGTACAGCAGGAGAAGGGAAACATCCCAGTAATTCGAATAGCGCGCTCCGCTAATGCGTCTCTCACAAGTGTCATAACATAGTTAGGTAGGGGTTTAAATCCTGCAAATGCTCAGTGTGTTTGGGTGAGGGGGGTTAGTGTGTGTGCAATTCTCTGTGACAGAAATGCCCCTTTTGCCAACTAGAAGAACACACTGCATGATGCACATTCCTCTTTCTAAACACTGATGATGTCAGCACCCAATAAGTACAGCAGGAGAAGAGTGACCTCCCAGTAATGCGAATAGCGTGCTCTGCTAATGCGTCTCTCTCAAGTGTCATAACATAGTTAGGTAGGGGTTTGAATCTTACAAATGCCATGTGTGTGGGGTGTTGCTCTTAATATTGTATGACATAAATCATATCAGTAATGTCAATGCACACATGAGGTACGTGTGTGCCACACAGACATATGTACCTGTGACCTGAAATAGTTCCCATGTGCGAAGCCTGCCTCATGTGAATACATGTAATTTGCATTACACAACTTTATGACTGTGGTTCTCTGTGCAGGGGCTGCATTTGGTATGTGAATATACAGTGAGAGTAGTCTATGGTGTCATCTTGCCAGCGAGGGATACACTTCTGGTCTGGAGCATATAGTCCACATGTTGGTGATGAACAGGTGCAGCATGTTTTCCCCTCTTGTGGGAGTGGTAACAAGTTGTTCCATAGCAATTGAGTATATGTATTCTAGGAACTTTACACCTAGGGTGTTGGAGCTACAGTAATGCTCTCAGTTTATGTGTGGGTAAATGAAGCTGCCCAATATATTGTTGTTTGGAGACACCTGCAGATATTCATGTATTCTTAAGTAGGCCAAGTGGGTTACCTGGGTGTGGGAGTGTGGTGTGTGCCAGGCTATGAACTGAAAGGCAGTCTTACCCACTGTTAGTTGCACATGGATAGTCTCTGATGCTTCGTGCTGTGCCACCAACCTGGAGGTGTGTGTATCTTTGATGAATATTGATACTCCCCCTCCTGTTCTGTTTCAGTGCAAGTTATGTGACCGACAAGCATGGTATGAGGTATAAACTGCCAGTGCTGGGGTGCTTTTGGGGGCCTTGAACCAGGATTCTGTTACTACACAGATATTGATGTTCTCCATGCTAAGGACAGTTTTCAGTGCATGCATCTTGAGGTTTACACTGCTGGCATTGAGTAGCATTACTATTAGTTTCCTATCCCTTGTGATACCTATGGAGGTGGTCTTGTCTGTTGAGCCTTGCCTAAAAAAGGCACTATGGGTGTATCAAGAGCCTTTGCCAATATCCGAAAGCCCATGGGTGACAGGTGCAAGATGTCCCTAGCAAAGCAGTGTGGCTTGTTGAGCATGTCATCCCAGGCTGACAGGCATTGGATCCCCTTTGAATGACACTGAAACATAAGCCAATTGTTTGAATTGATCATCTTGTCTACATATTGTGGCATTATTCTTGGTGAGGGTAAGATGCTACTCAAGGTCAGGGTCATACCAGTCTGGGCCACATGCTCAGAGAGCTCCTCTATGTCTCTCATCATGTAGTCCAGGGAGGTACGTCTCAGATCATTCACACTGGCATGGACACTGACTGAGTCATATTTGTACATGCCTTGGACTGACCTGTGTGCTTGTGTTATGTGGCAGATAATAGCGCCCGACAGGCATCTCACCATGACCTTCTCCTTGTTCAGCCTGGTGAGCGGGACATCAGCGTACTTGACGATAGAGGCACCCATCACAAGTGTAGCAGGTGTGTTGTTTAGCCTTACATCCTGTGACTGTTCGGCACACTGGCTTTGTGAGCTATGTGTTGCACGTGTTCTTGTTCTGTTCTGGGGTAGCAGTTGCTTGTGTGTCTGCTTTGGAGGTGTCTGCTGCATAGGCAGACCTTTATTTAGAGACTCCGAGTATGGTTGTGTGTGTTTATTTGTTTGGATTGCTGTCATGGTAGGTCTATGTGAGACTGGAATTGTAGTGACCGTGGTTTCCTTCTCCTCCTGACAGGTTTTGCCAGTACTGAGTTGAGAGAGCTTAGCCTGCAGTTTGGATATATGGTTGCATCTCTCACATGTGGTGGAATTTGTTGGGAGGAGGAGAGGGTTGACTGTGTAAATGAGGCAGCTGTAACATTGCCTCTAGATGCCCAGATTTAGCAGCTGGACCGTAGAGGATATTGACAACTGACCTTTGAACATGCTAGGATAGTATTGGGAATTCCTTTATAATTAACAACAAAAAGGGCCAATGGGGAACAAGGTACACAAGGTGAGTTTGTGAGGGTGTAGTGCTTTTAATTTGTTAGTGCTGGCATATATAAATGCTTTAGTGAGCAAGTGCCAGGTATCTCAACTACAATGTGTTACAGGTAACTTAATTGCATAAATGACAAACACTAACTTTCTGTCAAGTGAAACAAGGACATACATACAGTAAGCAATGCACATGTCACTAGGGATCCACAGAGGTGCTGTAAAGCTGCGTTTCAGGTGGAATTAGTGTTTCAGGGAAATAACAAGCAAACAAGCATACAAACAAAGCTACAATCAGCAGGCATGGATCTAGTCTATGCTACAGCAAACAAGGTGTACAAATTTCAGTAAGAAACAGTTCAAATATGCAGGCACTATAAGCCTTTAGCCAGAAATTCCCAGCTCAGACAGGCAGAGTCCAGCCTCTCCTCCCACAAGAGTGCAGACCATGAACCTTTGTAATGTCAAATAACTGGCCTGAATGACAGACACTGAGCCCTCAATCAGCATTCCCCAACTTAGTAGGCTGTATGACACCTGTCCTGCCACCACAGCATCCCTGACATTTAATGAGACTCACTGCCTGTCATAGTTAGTTGTGTGTTTTGGGGTTGTCAAGCATGGTATGAGGTGTAACCTGGTAGTGCTAGGGTGCTCTTGGGAGACTTGAACCTGTTGCCTAGTACTGCACAGATATCAACATTCTCCATGCAGAGTAGAGGTTGTACTGCATGCATCTTGTGGTTTACATGTCCACCATTGAGTATCATAACTTCCATTTTCTTATCCCCTGTGCTACCTATGTAGGTGGCCTTCTGTTTACAGCCTTACCACCAGAATGCAAAGATGTGCAGACATTACACTATGGTAATTAATAGGGGTGTACCAAACAATACAATGACAATCATACTGTTAATGCATCAGGCATGCTGGGATATGCCCACAATGATATCATTACACTGTACAGTTGACAACATGATAATATTACTACACATCTATGTAGTCACCCTGTGCATCAGCACCATGTTAACCGGTCCTGCATCGATGTTACAGATTGCAGGAGGTGGCACAGTTTCATCATATGCACAGGGTGTGTACTTGGTATGCCTGAGTCTGCCACTGATACAACCAATCGACATGTATGTGTCTGTGTGTGTTAGTGAGGGACAACTGTAGAACATGGGGCAATGTTGATGCAGTGTGTGCGTGTATGTGTTAGCCCTCGGTGTTAGCATTATGCATGTGTGTATGCATGCACACAGTTCCACCTTGTGGCCGCCATATATGGGTGTTTGTGGACAGCCACAGACTGTACCTGCCAGGTCGTACAGATCACTGTCTCTGGCACGGACACGGTACCTGTGCCTGGCAGGGGTGCTACGGACAGTATCAGGTACTAAGCCAGACTAGGTACTGTCATCAGAAGCAGGTGGTTCAGCAAGAAAAGAACACTGTCAGGGTAATGTATCACCTCCCAAAAAAAGCACAAATCCAAAATCAGAAGAGGATGATACTCCACAACAAACGAAGCAAAACCAGATGAATGAAAAGACAAGTCCTTTATTCGAATAAGTAAGCGCTTTCACGTTGCTTGGAACGCTTCATCAGACTTCAACAAACCATAAAATTTAAATCAACTTATATATAAGTAAAACACCAATGAAAAACACATTAGCAAGTCACATGTAAGTTACAAAAATACATCATTTCCTTTCCATAAAAATTATATAAATACATCATAAAGATCTCATGTTAATAAATGAATAGTAGAAGTAAAATATTAAAACATACTAAAACACATATTAAGACTTATGTTTAATGTTTCAAAGGTTTATCTAATAAAAATGATCTCAATGAAAATTTATCATTGAGACCATGACCTTTATTTGCAGATAGCTTAATAATCCATTTTGCCTCAGCTTTTTCTGTCTTATTGCCAATATTACCAAGTCTTTCAGTCTCTGTTAACTGTCCTATTACTAAAAATCTAAAGGCATGTGTGGTGTCATTTTGTAGTACATGCTTGGCTAGGGCATTCCCTTCATTCTCTCTATGTATAGCATACAAATGCTCTCATATCCTTTCTCTTAAGGTTCTATTAGTCTTTCCTATATAGAAACAATAACATTTTATGCAGGATGCTAAATAAATCACATTTCTTGACTTACAATCAGCGTATTCATTAAACTCATATTTAACACCAGTATCTGGATGTGTGAAAACATTAGATTTCATTATATATATATATACACTGGTTGCAAGAGCGATATGCAAATGTACCCTTTCTCTCAGAGGAGATCTTATTTTTTGGCACTCTCTCATAACAAAGCATACGTTTTAAAGATTTAGTATTCTTATAGCTAAAGGATGGTTTCTCACCCACTAAGTCTTTTATACCATCATCTAACTGTAAAATGTTCCAATGTCTCTTAATAATGTTGACAATAGAAGTGTTATTATTAGTAAAGGGTATCACTGGTCTCCTCTTATCATTATTCCTCACTATAGGTCTCTCATCTATGCTGCCTTGTTTTTTAATAAAAGGACGTCTTAGATGTGTACGTTCAAAAGTGTCCAAAGAACGCATATCTCTATTGCAATAGCCTCTATGCCTAAAATCACTTTCTATAGTTTTTAATGCATCAGAGAAAACCAAATCATCACTAGTTATATTAGAAAAACGTTTCACCTGATTACTCACAATGTTTCTGTGTATATGGGGGGGTGCATGCTACTTCTGTGAAGAATAGCATTCTTCCTACATACCTTCCTAAATACTTCTGTTTCTAGAGTATTGTCTTTTTTCCTCAATGTCACATCTAAAAAATCAATTGTATTTTGTGAATTTGGGAAGGCACACTAGAGCTCCTAAAAGAGTTTGTTCTATATATCAATGGAACTACCACATTTCTTAGGTTGACTGAAATGTATACACAAAATACAGGTGAAACGTTTTTCTAATATAACTAGTGATGATTTGGTTTTCTCTGATGCATTAAAAACTATAGAAAGTGATTTTAGGCATAGAGGCTATTGCAATAGAGATATGCGTTCTTTGGACACTTTTGAACGTACACATCTAGGACGTCCTTTTATTAAAAAACAAGGCAGCATAGATGAGAGACCTATAGTGAGGAATAATGATAAGAGGAGACTAGTGATACCCTTTACTAATAATAATACTTCTATTGTCAACATTATTAAGAGACATTGGAACATTTTACAGTTAGATGATGGTATAAAAGACTTAGTGGGTGAGAAACCATCCTTTAGCTATAAGAATACTAAATTTTTAAAACATATGCTTTGTTATGAGAGAGTGCCAAAAAATAAGATCTCCTCTGAGAGAAAGGGTACATTTGCATGTCGCTCTTGCAACCAGTGTATATATATAATGAAATCTAATGTTTTCACACATCCAGATACTGCTGTTAAATATGAGTTTAATGAATACGCTGATTGTAAGTCAAGAAATGTGATTTATTTAGCATCCTGCATAAAATGTTATTGTTTCTATATAGGAAAGACTAATAGAACCTTAAGAGAAAGGATACGAGAGCATTTGTATGCTATACATAGAGAGAATGAAGGAATGCCCTTAAGCATGTACTACAAAATGACACCACACATGCCTTTAGATTTTAGTAATAGGACAGTTAACAGAGACTGAAAGACTTGGTAATATTGGCAATAAGACAGAAAAGCTGAGGCAAAATGGATTATTAAGCTATCTGCAATAAGGTCATGGTCTCAATGATAAATTTTCATTGAGACCATTTTTATTAGATGAACCTTTGAAACATTAAACATAAGTCTTAATATGTGTTTTAGTATGTTTTAATATTTTACTTCTACTATTCATTTATTAACATGAGATCTTTATGATGTATTTATATAATTTTTATGGAAAGGAAATGATGTATTTTTGTAACTTACATGTGACTTGCTAATGTGTTTTTCATTGGTGTTTTACTTATATATAAGTTGATTTAAATTTTATGGTTTGTTGAGGTCTGATGAAGCGTTCCAAGCAACGTGAAAGCGCTTACTTATTCGAATAAAGGACTTGTCTTTTCATTCATCTGGTTTTGCTTCGTTTGTTGTGGAGAAGCAGGTGGTTGTTGACTGGAGACATGTCCCTGCTGGGACTGTCCAGAGCCACGTGCACGTGGTCTCCTAGGGCAGTCTGATGACAGCACAGACCCAGCATTTCTGGGGCTGGTACTGGCACTATGGGAGCGGCCGCGGGTTTGTTGTCGTCCACGACGACTGCCAGCTGCTGCTGTTGCTGGCATTCGTCCACGCCGACGCCTCAACCGCCTTGCGTTGCCCTGGCTCATGGACATGTAGTTGTGGAACAGATCTAATGTCCCCCCCAATGTCTGTCAATGACCTCTGTGAAATTACAGATGGCAGCCGCAACATCACACATAGTGTCATTCATAGCAGTGCGATGTGCTCATAGCTCCCTCAGACCCTGTCTGGTGTACCGTTCCATACGTGACTGTGCCTGCATTACAGCCCGGAACATAGCTGAGGTTGAAAGTCCTCTGTGGGCACATCTGACAGGGGCAGTATGACCACAGATGCTCCCACGAGAACCCCTGGACATCTGCCTGTGTGGTACCATGTCAGGACTATGGCCATGGTTGCTGTGAGGGGATGCATGTGCCACTGATACCACATTACCCTGGTCAATGCCCACTGTATGCTGTCCATCACCTAGGGATATTGGTGACAATGGATGTATTGGCAGGATGACTGTGCGCATTGATGGGGTTGACAGCTGTGTACTGTAGATTGGCTGACCAACAACGGACCCTGGCACACCTCCCTGTGCCATTACACAGGTATCATCATTATCACTATCCCCAGCAGCAGATTCAGGTTCCCTGCTGCACACCCCCAGAGCAGCACCAGAACCTGTGAGAAGAAGACAGGAAACACAGTTTACAATGTGCACATAATGTTACCACACATGCACACATGGGCACATGCACACATGGGCACATGCACACATGGGCACATGCACACTTGCACACATGGGCGCATGTACACATGCACACATGGGCACATGCACACACCTCAGTACATGAGATACAAACACACAGACACAAACACATCTGCAATCACACACATAGCAATACCATTTTAGGGTATTATTACTATTACTATCATACGTATTAAAGGAATGTTATTACACACTCACCAGCATGGATTGGCTGCCTTGCTGTTACACCAGAGGAGCCTGCACAAATAAGACATTCATTGTCAGTGGGCACAACTGTGCCAGTGATACTGTGAGTATGATACAGTTCAGTAGTACAACAGTTGGCTTTCACAGGTCTACTGCCAATATTGAGAATATCACTCTTGCACAATAATTACCAGGATAATAGCTACAAACACAGTACACACCTCACACATGTATAAACTACCAGTGTAGAGAACAGTCAACTATAGATATGGCATGTTACCTGCATGCTCCAAGTCCCCTTGCTGGGTGGCTCCAGCCTCCATCATTACACATGTGTGTGGATGTTGTTGGGCTGGAGCCACAACATTTAGAAGGAGCCCCTCCAGTCTGGTGAGGGGGGGTGTATAGCCGCCCCACCACCTGTGGCAAGCTGGTGCCTGTGGATATCAGACGCACGCTGACGGACATTTCTAATTAAATCACTGCAGTGATGGCGTACCTGCTCATATGTCCGGTTGTGCATGCCTATGTCATTTACCCGACGGACAAGGTCTTGCCACAGAGCAGCCCTCTCCTACTGGTTCTGGCTGGTGTGGGAAAAGAGTATGTCAAAATCCCACACCAGGCTCTGGTGTATCTCCTCTTCCTTTGCAGCAGAGTACGTGGGATTGTGCTGGTGCACCATTGCCCTGGAAGGAAAAGAAAAATATGTGAGCAAGTGATATGGCACACATAAAACTCTACTGTAGTGATATCACTGAACTGCCATATATAGCATCTGTCTGTCTATTGGGGGATGCACATGTAAATGACCACATATCAGTGCTCAGCCGACAACTCTGTGACAGTGCCTGGCACACTCCATACAACAAACAAGTATACTCCAGCAGTCGGCACACTGTTTGAGGTCCAATGCACAGCCTCACACTGGGGGTTTGTATCAAGGTAATGTATGGGGAACATTGTCAACCCATGCAATGCATGCAATGCACAGTACAAATGTCACTGGTAATGCACTGTAGTCTTTGTTGCCATAACCATATCTACACCACAGTCACATACAGGGAACCACAGCACAACATATGGCAATGTAGTATGTTTGTATCCCAATACCTGACACATCTTTCTCTGGCCTCACACCAAGGACACACACTACCATGACAGATACAAAGTCATGCTGAGCAATCACACCATTACAGACCTTGCACACAGTCAGTGGCACACTCATTCCACCTCACATAGTTGGTATTGCAATGAGTAGATGTGTGTGTGCATTGTGTCATAGGCAGGTAGTATGCTATTGGGCCTGGGCCTACAGCAGCATACTGTTATGCTACCCTGCCCCTTGGGACACATGTAATGTGGTTATACTTGCTCCTGTCAAACAGTTACACAGGGTGACTCATATGGCATACTACCTATCTGCATAACATTCAACAGGGGTATGTCTGACATCTACTAATGGGGAGCCTTGCTTTGTAATACTGGGTGGTTTACTCCAGGGTATGGCCTATTTGTGGGTAGAAACCTGTGCCTCCACCATGTGCTCTTTACTGCGGTGCCAAGGATGACAGACATAGGTCATTTATGCTGGGGATATTGTGAGGTGTTACCTTGGTTGTTGGACAACTGTTATGGGTGTGACTTAACTATGTATATCCAGCAGTGGTAAGCTGTGTGTCGGTAGTTTGAGAGGCACTCTATCTGTGGTTTTGTCAGTCACTCTGCATAGGTAATGTGTTTGAGGGCATTATCACTGTTTGTTAGGTATGTCTGTATCCTTCTCCCTTTCTGTAGTTGTCATGGGAGGTACATACCATGTAGGACATTGTGAGGTGTAGAGGGGTACAGTGACCTACATTTCACTAGCTGACACACCATTTCTGCTGATATGTACCATGTACAGGTAGTACAAGACTGGTGTGCCACTGTGAATATCAAAGGGGAGGCTATTGTACACTTGTTTCCCATGTTCCCTCCTGACACATCCAGTAGTAGGCAGGCAACCACATATGTGGTGGTTAGTGGTGTAAGTGTGTTGGAATGGGGTATGGTACTCCTGTATCCACATTGGTGTTCAGTACATGCCTTTGTCACCAGGCACCTGTTGCAATACATCTGCACACATGTGCCTCTCTCAGTATATATATATATATATATATATATATATATATATATATATATATATATATATATAGAGAGAGAGAGAGAGGGGGAGTGAGAGATAGAGAGAGAGAGAGAGATATTCATATACATACATATCTGTAGACATTCATATCTGTCTGTATATGTGTATGTATCTATATATATCTACATATGTATGTGTCTATTACATAATATGTGTATATACATATTCTATCCATCTATCTATATATGTTCATAGGTTCATAGGTAGGCACTAGGCTATCGGCCGTAGGGCCCATACAAGCCTAGCCAATAAATGTACCCTGGCTTTCGCCACCCAAGAAAGGTATTTTCCTATGCCCCTGTCGAGCAGAGCCACAGACGTGATCCCCGGGGTGAATTACCCATTTCCCATCCAATCATCAAGATCCTTCTTGAAGAGTGCTAATGAGGAGCTTTGTTTGACATAGATAGGTAGTGTGTTCCAGAGTATGGGAAGTGTCTGGGACAGGACTCTATCCCTCCAGCATGTTCTGTTTATTGTGGTGACAAGGTTAAGGTCCCTAGAGCATGTAGCTCAGAGGGAGTGGGATTTCTTTAAGTGGAGCATGTCCTACAGCTCTAGGTTTGACATAGCTGTGTATGTTAGGCAGAGATCACCCCTGAGTAGGCGATATGCCATGGAGTCAAGCTGTAGTTTTTTGAGATGGTCTGCATAGAGCATCTGTTTGAGTCCAGTAATCCTCTTTGTGAGGTATTTCTGTGGTCTTTCCAGTTGTTGTAGTTGTCTTGTGAGGTACATACCAAAAGGGGCGTTGTACTCTATAATGGGTCTAATAAGTGATGAGTTGAGTGGAACAATGACCTCTTTTTTCTGGATGGGAATCCTTTTGTGATGAGATGAGCCACGTAGAATGATTTTCCGTCCACTGTGGCAATGTGATTATCAAAGGAGAGACTACTGTGCACCTGTGTCCCAAGATCTATTATCACATTTTTGGCATTAAGTAGACTACCAGCTATGTGGTAGTTCATGGGTACAGAGTTTTTACCACGGGGATGACAATACACATTTTGGCATTGAGCTTCAGGCCATGGCTTTGACACCAGGTATCTGTCTCAGTGAGGGCCTTTTGTAGTTTGCCCACATCGTTAGGAGTTGCAATTATGGCCCCTAGTTTGCAGTCATCTGCAAACTTTGTTAGCCAAAGACCTTCTGTGTTGGCCTGCACTTCAGAGAAGTAGATACCAAACAGGAGAGGACCCAGGACTGAACCCTGTGGTACTCCACTTGTCACTGGTCTGATGTCAGATTTGGAATACACTACTTTCACAGTGTGGGTTCTGTCCGTGAGCCAGTTGGCAACCCATGTTATGACATAGGGATTTATAACTATTTTAGTGTGCTTATCTATAATTCCAGAATGAGGGATGGTGTTGAAAGACTTGGCGAGATCTACATAAGCTGTGTGAACCATTTTACCATCATCTATGGCTTTGGTGACTGCTTCAAAGAAGTCAATCAGGTTTAGGAGACATGATCTGCCTTTTACAAATCCAAACTGAGTAGAGTCCAGAGTTTGGAGATTACCAATGTCTTTGTTTATGAGTTCCATGATGATACATTCCATGGCCTTGCAGACCAGGCACATCAGACTAATGGGGTGGTAGTTACCGTGGTCTGTCGTGGCTCCCCCTTTGTGGAGTGGGATGTGTTGTGGTGCGCCATTCAGTGGCTACAAAGCCTGAGGTGAGGCTATGATTGAACATGGTACTGTGGTAGGGTGCCAGTTCATTCAGTTGTTCATGTAGAACGCAGCCTGGGATATTGTCAGGTCCCATGGATGCTGTGTTCTTGGCTTTGGAGAGTGTGTATTTTACCTGTGCAGCCGTGATTATAGGGACTTTGCATTCTTCCAGTATAGAGGTGGGCCCTCTAGGGGGTGAGAGGGGGGTAAAGTTAGCACTGAACCTGTCTGCCAGGATGTTGGCAATATCAGTTGGTTCTGTATATTTAGTGCCATTATGCTGTAACTCAGAGCAGATCTGAGTGTTCCCATTTAGATTCTTGACATAGCTATAGAATGCTTTGTGGTTGTCTTTAGTGTCAGTGGCAATTTTGTTTTCGTAACTAGCTTTGGGGGATTTTATGAGGGATCCCAGCTTCTTACTGGGGTTGACCAGGGAGTTCCCCCAGTCTTGGGAATTTACTTATTTTTGCAACAGTTTCCTTCTTCTGTTGTAGAGTTTGTTTATGGCAGAGGACCACCAGACTGGCTTCCTTTGTCTGGGGGATAACATCTTGGTTCTGTTAGGGATAGCATGATCCATGCACTCGTGTAAGTGCTTATACAGTGCATTTGTGTAGGATTCGGCAGTCATACCTCTATTGTCCGTCTGCATGGGTGTCATGCAGTTTGCCACTTCTGTGTTAAGAAGTGTGACATTGGCTTTTGAGAAGTTTGTTACGATGGTGTCCCTAATTGGGGCTGGGGGTGGGATGTGGATGTCTAGGCTGATTACCTTGTGGTCGGATCTGACCAACGAGGAATTGACCTCTGGTGTGGAACACTGGTTTCCCATGTTGGTGATGACCAAGTCTGGGATATTGCTGCCCCTGGTGGGGGTATGAATAAGTTGATCCAAGGCGTTGGTATTTATGAATTCTAGAAAACGTTGAGCAAATGAGTTGGTACAGGAGTAGTTTTTCCAGTTAATGGTGGAGTAGGTGAAATCGGACATTATTAGGGTGTTGGGTTGTACCCAATACTTTCCAGTGTATCATGAAATGAGGGGTGTGAATCCTGGGGCATGGTGGGGGGGTCTGTAGCAAGCAATGATTTGGATTGCGGTCTTGCCCAGAGTTAGTTGCACTTGGATACCTCAGATGCATTATGCTGTGTAACTAGCCTGGAGGTGTGGATATCCTTAATGAATATGGACACGCCTCCGCCTTTAGTGCTTCTTTCTGGGTTAGGTGGCCAAAAGCTGTGGTATGAATTGAAGTCTGGTAATGCAGGGGTGCTCTCTGGAGCTTTGAACCAGGTCTCTGTCACTGCACAGATGTCACAGATGTCACCGTTTACGGTGGTGAATTTGTCATTTGAACCTTGCCTGACAAAGGCACTATAGGGGTGGCATGAGTCTTAGCCAGTATCCAGAATCCTGTGGGCGACAGGTGCAGGCCATCTCTGGCAAAGCATCATGGAATGTCGATCATGTCGTCCCAGGCAGACAGATGCTGGATCCCCTTAGAATGACACCAGAAGCTTAGCCAATTGTTGAGGTCAATCATTTTGTCCTTGTACTGTGATATCATTCTGGGTCTATCTATTTCTACATCCCTTTCTATCTACGTATACATATATGCATATTACATATAGATACATATATAAATATACATACATATACATATAATATATATATATATATATATATATATATATATATATATATATATATATATATACCTTTTTATTTACACATACGAATACACACACTAACATACTGCTAAACATTCGTTACTGTACAACCTACATTGTACGTTGCACTACAACCTACATTGATATGTGCACATAGCATCCTTCACATACATATGTATGTCCAGCCTTCACTAACAGTTGCAGTATGTCCCCTGCCCTATGCACATCTTCATATATATATATATATATATATATATATATATATATATATATATATATATATATATATATATACAGACTGCTAACACATATGGAGGGTTCACAGTATGTAGACTATTACATTATTAGTTTACATTACCTTTGTTGGACACTGCTATTTTTGATGGCTTGCTGCTGGTTAGCTTGTTGTTCTGTATTGTTTTATTTTCGGCTGTCTGTGTCTCTTATTCGTTTTTTATATATATATATATATATATATATATATATATATATATATATTTTTTTTTCTCTCTCTCTCTCTCTCTCTCTCTCTCTCTCTCTCTCTCCGGCTGTTGCAATGAACGTATTGCATGTGTGGACTGGGAGTACAGGCTGCTTTTGTAGGTAAATGCAGATGTGCATGTGATGGCCTCTGCACCAGTTGTTAGCCAGCATTTGCTAATTGCATGCAGCCTGCGGTGTGGTTATTGCAGTTCTCACTGTGATGTCAGGACAGTGCTATAAAATGTTAGGTGAGGTAGGCGTAGCCCTTTCAGATTTTCAAGGTGGGGACCATGCTGGTATGTTGTGGACACTGTTGTGTGAGCGTAAAGGTTGGTATGTCTCTCATATTTCAGGCTGTGTTGTAGGCACTGACATGCATGTTGTAGTGACACCTGACTATTGCTTCCTCCAGTTTATTCTTCTCAGTGTGTATGTTAACTGACACCTAATAATACTAATACGGTTTAAATGTGAGTATGTGCTTTCCTGTAGGACTTGTGGAGTAACTGGTTTACAGCAGTGGCTCTTGCAATTTGTTGCTATGGCTTCACTATTTAGCCTTTACATTCACTCCTTGGAGGCCTGCTAGGTGTCTATACTGGAATGTGTTGCTATGGCTTTCCTATTTTCCATTCATATTCACTCCTTGTAATGCTTGCTATATTTATTTCAGCAGCAATTCCTTATATGTTTGTTGTGGTTTGGTGGTACTGCATGCAGTCTGGTCTGGCCAAGGTGTGGGGCTTGACACCTACAAGGGTATTTTATTTTGCTGCTGAGCAGTAGTGGCACCTTGTACTTTGTACTAACAGTTATAGATAGCAGGCACATGCAGTGCATGTAAACTGCTATACTGTCCTTCTGTTATTAGTTGGATACCTACTTTGATATTTGTGGGTTGTACACCTACATGTGGGTGTGCTTGTGGAAGCTATTCTACAGTTATTCACAAAAAAGTGTGTGACAGCAGACAGAATAATATGCCTGTGAATTTGTGACACTTGCAGGCCTCAGATACTCACTCTCAGGTGTATCTTTTATCAGCCTCAGGGAATGGACCATATCAGTGGGATACACCCGTGATATATTTCAGATATTCTGCAGTTGTGACTGTGGGGTATTTTGAGCATATGTATTAATACACCATTTCTGACATGCATGTAGTGCATACTTTCAGTAGTTGACAGTTACCATTACGTGGGACAAAACACCGTTCTGCCTACTGTTAGTACATTTCACAGGGAGTCAGTGGGGCACAGTTAACATTTGTTTTCAAATCAGGGACATCCCTGTAAATCAGTCCCAGTTGCAAGATCTGGCCTCTTACCTGTTCAAATATGGCAGTGTTTATCCTGCTCTGATAGTGTGTGTGGTTTGCAAGATGCTACTGTCACATTATTACCTACTAGCTACCGGCTAGCATGGCTGTTTCTCTTCTCACACTAATGTTATACAAATCCACAAGAATTGCCAGTAAAGATACAAGAAAAGCTTTATGTAATAGCCCTCCTATATTCCCTTTACATTCAGTCCTACTATTTCATGATATATTGCTTTCAGCACAAAGTTCTTGTATATCAGTCATGGCTTAGTGGTAAGTCATGCAGACTAGTGTTTCCAAGGTCCTGGGTTCGAGACTGACAGATGAAGTTTATTTTGCTGCTAAGCAGACTACAGGCCTTGTCATTCAGAGTGACTAAGGCACTTTTAAGCAGTTGTAAGCGGGTTAGCGCTGGTTTACGCGGTGCTCATGCATGTGCACTGTCGCTTAGCTTTGCGCACACACGCTTAGCTAAGCGCACACAAGTGCACACCTGCTTACTACTGCTTAAAAGTGCTTACTCTCGCGCACACCCACGCTAATTTCTTTGAAAGAAAAGAAAATGGGGAGATAGGATAGTGGTGAAAAAGGGGGCACAAAGAGGGTAGGACAGTAGGAAAACAAGCTCGGGATTTGCAGGAAGGATGTAGGAAAGGCCCATAGCTGCCCATTTCTTTATCAGTAACAGCTGTGCATATGTCTGTAATTTGGTGTGAAATTTGAAACCTTCCACCCCTGAGAGAGGGGTGAGGACAACAAAATATGTTGTACAGCCAATTGTAATTACCACATCACATGTCCAGCAGACATGTCTGCAAAATGGGCAGCTATGTATGGGGCGTAATTTTTTTGCGGGAACAGAGTGCCCTTTTTTTTTTTTTTTTTTTCAGGTGAGAGTGGAATGTGAGGTACAGGAAGTAGGTATATTTGGGGAGGTAGGTAGGGGAGGTTAACAGACAAGACAAACAAGACGCATACAGGGGTGGAGTATGACACATGTGGGGGGGAAATACAATTGACAGGGACAGATGTTGGGATATCGCGAGCCCATGAGCCCACAGATGGCAACAGTGGAACTGAGATCCCCACCCATGGGAAGTTGCCACTGTGCCTTCACAGCCCAGGACGGGGCTGTGCTGGGGGCTGTGTAGGATGGGCAGCAGGGACACCCATGAGTTATGTCACCCGAGCCTCAAGCTAGCATAGGGGTTCAAGCACAGAGTGCCTGATCTCGCTACGCACCACAGACTGGACACTTTGGAGGGTGAGTGGACAGTCTCCTCCAGCCACGCTTGCAGATGGGGGACGAGCCCCATCCCCTGCAGTGCTTCCACCCGAAGGTGGCACAGGGCCACCGGAGGAGGTTCCGGCCTGGGCACTAGTGCCAGGTGCACTCGCCAGCTGAGGTGGGACCGCTGGAACCCGCCTTCCATGTTGTCCTATGTTTAGAAATATTTTATGACATTTTGGGTTAGTAACAAACAATACCATTCCAAATTAGTTGTAACAGCATGCATCAGTATTCCCATTAACCAAACACCCATGAATTCCAAACATTGAACAGCAAGCATAATACATGCATATTTTGAACAACAGTACACAATCCAACAGCATGCAGGGTCGATTGATGGCAGCAGGCCATCAGGTTTGGATATGTGAACAGGGCACATGCAGCAACGTACATGCAAATATGTTTGAACCAACAGGACAAATGTCCATAGGAATTGATTGTGAATACACATACCCAGTTTGTTGTGGAATGGCATTATTTGTGAATATAGGGTAGGGTGAAGAAATATTTCATGAACAACTTCAACTACATATACATATGCTGTACATCTCTAGTAGCTGCAGATATATATACCCTACAGGTCTTAGTACAGTTTCCTATATGTAACCTTAGGAATGTTGGTGATGGGACTGTTACTGCTACATTAATAAACATTGCATTTTTATTCATACACATTTCATATCTGGCTATGTTCAGGTACAGCATCCTGCTACATTTCATTTATATGGCTCTAGACAACTGTGGATGTTCCTTATTTCATACAACCATACTATCTCCATATTGCAAGGGTACAGCAACATATACAAATTGTGGGACAGACACATTCCAGCTTCAGTACTTTATTTCAAACATTTCACTTTTTGGTTGTGGCTGTCTCATTCATTTCATTATATACTGACTGCAGTATACTTTATTCAGAAGTTATAACAGCTTTCTTGGTCGATTCATACCTCTTTCTCACACTCACTTGTTTTATTTTTACAATTCAAGATGGTATTTTATTCTAGGCGTTATTAACATGCCATACCTGATTACAGCAATCCTTTCCAACAGACTCACTTGTTTCACATGGCAGATTTTCTAAGGGGATGTATTTGACACATGTCTATTATCTTTAGCTTGTTTACCACTGATTTTCAGGCTGCTGCAGGTTATCTGATATTACACTTCAGGTGGGTAATCACTATTTCAGACTTGTTTACTTTTTATTTCTGGATTACAGGCTGCATCACTTATCTAATCATACAGTACTAGCAGAATCTTTCTTCTAGTGTTATTTGAACTTTATTAATATGTGACTACACTGAACTCTTTTACAAGCTGTCTCACTTATATTGTATAACAATTACAGAAATATAATTACTAACCTTATTGTTAGTTTTTTACTGAATGTTTTTTTCTTTAATTGTTATTTAGTTTTGATTGATTAATTAATGTATGTAATTACTTAATTAATTGTGATATATATTGTAGTGGGTGTGTGCTTGTAACTTGTGCTCATTGAAGGCTATTATGCTGAGGCGCTAAGCTGTATTAAATTTTATCTGTGAACTGGCGTTGTTTTTTAGGCTGTGGCCTTCTTTTTCATCGTTGTTTTTGATATTTCATATGGATACCAGTTCACTGTTAAATACACCCAGAGTTTTCAGAGAGAATTTCTCTCCATCGGCTAATGGGTTTACTGCTAATACTGAAGGTGACAATGGAAGAACTGTTGATACTATTAACGTTACTAATGTTACAATCCCTTCAACTGTTAATGGTTTTGCTGGAGGGATTAGTACTTCGTTTCCCGTGATGGCAGTGGCAGCGGCTGCTGATAAAACAGTCAGACCGAAGGTTATGAAGGACGTTACAGGTGGGCTTCCTGCGATGCTATCGACTGCTGAGGGCATGGTGAGAGCGAACGCTCCTACGGATGTGCCGGGTTCTTCTGCAACGATGGATGTACATTCAGCTAGCAGGTTACGTGGTACCGGCTCCGTATCTAATTTTCATCGGGCAGATTCTGCAGTGAATGTAGCACCTAATGGTAACGTCTCCTCAGAGTATATTACAAAACTTTTTCAAGATAGACAGCAAAAATTTATGAACCCCTTCGGCTCTTTAGGTGGCCGTATTATTAATCCTGCGTTACCGCAGGATATTCAAGATAATATTAAAGAATTTGAAAAGCTGCTTTTTAGGGAAACAAGGTGTCACTTCAATTTGTTAGGGCTTCAAAGATATGTGGACCTTGATATTTCTCCACGAGGTTTACGAGCCTTTAAAAGCCCAGCGACACCTTTTGACAATGCAGATAATAATGATTTAATATTTAAAGACCGCTGGCTTTCAGCGGCCCATAATTGTGCAATGGAGTGGGTCAAGATACTCGTGGAAAGGGAACAACTTCTTTTGTCGAAATTACAAGAGCAATTACACATTATGCATTCTAGATTGTTGACTGATATTGGTGTGGCTAAGGTTAATGATATTTTTGTTAACTTAAATGATAATTTACATAAATATGAGACTGAACAGATACAATACAAATCAGTAAAAATTAAAAGAGACATCAAAGATTATGATAATGGGCGTGCTTTCCTATGGAAACGAAAACAAGTCTATCGCCCTTCAAAAAAACAAGTAAATGTTAAAAATAATAACAAAAAACAGCTTTCTGTATCTTTTGCTTCCTCAGAAGGCTATGGTTTTACTACAGATTCTGATACTGATTTTCCACCTTTGCCAGCTGCTAATGATTCCCTAGGGCATCAGCAACGCTTTCGGAGTGATGGCAATAATTCCAGACGAGGATATAAAAAGAAAGACTTTGTTACAGGTTCTTCTCCAGGTGAAGGGCAATCTAGACAAACATTTAAAAGAGGAAGATGGACTTGATTTTTCGAATCCTGTCTTACTGAATGGTAATAATGTTGTTAATATTTCTGGCTGTAATATTTCCAATGAAGAATTAGCTGTATTGCAGTATGGTCTTAAATTTGTTCCCACTGTTTTTCCTAGACATCATATATTGAAACAGGAGTTTTTCAAATTTGTTAGAAAACTTCATTTGAGATATTTTTTTTCAAATGATAAAAAAATGTCTATATATGATGAGCCTGTTTCTAGTTTTTTATATGGTGATAGTGATGTTGATACTAGTATGGCTAGCTATTATTCTTGTTTCTCTGATGATTCTTTGCCTTCTTTATATTCTTTAGCTTATTCTACACTTAATACTGAAGGTATTGATTTTCATAGCAAGTTTATTCCTCCATACAATAATTCTTCCATTATTCATTTCTCTGAAATGATACATTTCTCATTACAAGAAATGTTAAATGTATGTAGGAATGATCAAAAGTTATGTAATATGACCAAAAATGAATGGATGGCTATGAAAAATCTTTCTAGTAGACATGACATTATTATTAAAAAATCTGATAAAGGCAATAAAATTGTAATACTGAATAATAAACAATATTTAGATATGTGTATGGAACATTTAAGTGACCTATTAACCTATGAGATTAGTGATTATGATAAATATATTGCAGCCATGAAAGAATGTACTATCTTATTGGACAAGGGAGTAAGACTAGGATATATTTCCAAGGATGATCTTGATAAAAAATTCTGTTCGGAGAATTGTAATTTAGCTACTTTCTATTGTCTCCCAAAACTTCATAAAAATATGAATAACCCACCAGGCCGTCCTATTGTTATGCCAGTAATTATTTTTGTCGAAATATGGGTATAGTTATTCATAATTATCTGTCATCATATGTAAAAAAATTAGATTCTTATGTTAAAGATTCTTTTGACTTTATTGATAAATTAAGTCATATTATTTGGACAGATAATATGTTTTGGATTAGTATAGATGTAGTTAGTCTCTATACTAACATTAATCATTTTGATGGTCTGCAGGCATTACTTTATTTTTTGGGGGATAATCCTACCACCCATTATATAATGGACTTGACTTCTTTTTGTCTTTCTAACAATTTTTTTAGTTTCAATCAAGCTATCTACCATCAACTAAAGGGTACTGCTATGGGGCATCATTTGCCCCATGTATGCAAACCTTTTATGGGTAAATTTGAATTGGAATATGTATATACTAATAAATTTTATAAAAATTTTGTTTTGTGTTACTACCGCTACATAGATGATTTGATTTTTCTATGTAATGGTGGTAGTGAATATGTTCATGAGTTTTTTTCAGATCTTAATAATAATAAGTATAATTTGTGTTTTGATGGTTTACAGTTTGGTAGTCAAGTTCATTATTTAGACATTATGTTAACTGGAGTGGTAGGTGATCAGATCCATACTACAGTGTATCGTAAGTTTATGGATGGTTATCAGTTTCTTTATGGAACTAGCTGTCATCCCCCTCATACATTATCTGCTATTCCTTATGGAGAAATTATAAGATTATCTAGATTATGTAATAACGTAATAGATTTAGAACAGAATATTTATGATAGTATTATTATGTTCTTGAAAAGGGGATATAGTATTGATATATTAGACTTCTGTATTAATAAGTTAATGGATAAAACAAGTGCTAAAAAGGGTAATAAATTGATTACTAGTAATAATAATAGAGAAATAAATAGTTTTTTACCTTTTAGGAATATGGCTAGTTCTGTTAATAGGAATAATAGGTGTTTAACGGGTTCTACGCAGGAAATATCAGATATTTATTTTGTCACTGTTTATAATTCTTATAGTGATAAAATTTGGAATATTATTAAATATTTTTGGAGATTTTTGATTTCAGATAAAAATCTCTATAAAATTTTTCCTATTGTTCCTAAATGTCTTTTAAAAGAGGTCAAAATTTATCTGATACATTAATTAACACCTATTATATTTCTCCTTTGGATAATGTATATAATAATTTGGCTATAGTAGGTACTAATGTTTGTGGCCAGTGTAATATTTGTAAATTTGTAAAGCCATACTTTGACAATATTAATGGTATTCCATTTAGACCTAACAATATTTTTTCATGTAATTCTGAAGGGGTTATTTATTGTGTTAGATGTCCATGTACGTTATATTATATTGGTGAGACAAAGAGAAAATTTAAAACCAGAATGCAGGAGCATGTCAGAGATATTAATAAAAGAGTATTAACTAGTCCCATTGCCTTGCATTTTATGGAGTGTCATAATAGTAATGCTGCATTGTTTGAATGTTGTGTTTTAGAAAGTATTTTTATTAAAAAAGGTGATGACAAATTAATTAAAAATATTTTGTTATTTAAAGAAACTATTTATATTCTGAAATATAATACCATGTCACCTAATGGTTTGAATTTAGAAGTAAATTGGAAAAGTTTATTATAAGTTTTATATTACTAATATTGTTAGTTTTTTACTGAATGTTTTTTCTTTAATTGTTATTTAGTTTTGATTGATTAATTAATGTATGTAATTACTTAATTAATTGTGATATATATTGTAGTGGGTGTGTGCTTGTAACTTGTGCTCATTGAAGGCTATTATGCCGAGGCGCTAAGCTGTATTAAATTTTATCTGTGAACTGGCGTTGTTTTTTAGGCTGTGGCCTTCTTTTTCATCGTTGTTTTTGATATAATTACTAACCTGCCTGGTGGCGCAACCACTCCAGCCTATCAACATAGGCTTGCCGATTCGCGGAACGCACACCTGCAGCTGTAATATAAATTAAGTAATATTGGAACATACATCTCCATAATATCAGCTAGGATAATTCCTTACATACATAATTACATGGATACTTACTCAGTAGTGGGGCATTGGGCATTTGCCGGGCCTCCTGGATCCAACGGTTCAGTTGGTCCTGCTTCCGTCTCTTCAGGTACGCATGGTGGTGACGGACCTGTTCACCAGTCCTTGGTATGCCTGTGGCACTGGTGAGATCATGTGCCAACCAGTTCCACGCCTCTGCCTTATATGCACCCCACAGAACCTGGCCCTGCATGAGTTGACTCTCATGATCGTGGACTAGGAGCCAAACCATGTATTTGGGCTCCTCAACACCCCACCTCTGTGCTCGAAAGCGACTACCCTCTCCTACACCTGCCATCCTGACTGCAAATAGGTTCCACAATCAGTTATGCTGTGTATTCCCGCCTATGGGGCTTATATATGCCGTTTTTCCGCACTTATCTGTGATTGGCCATTTTGGAATTGTATCAGCTTCACAAAACCTGCTTTGTCATGCTTCTATTTCCATTCATTCCTATATATATGCTAATAATGCATTTTTCAGTACAGCTGTCATGGCTTAGTGGTTTAGTACTTTGACTATGATGCACAGTATCCTGGGTTCAAGCCTGGGCATTGCTTTTTTTTTTTTTACTACTGTCTAGACAGGCTAGGAGGTGTGTCTGTTTAAAGGCGGCTTTGATACAGGTTGCTCAACGTTGCCCGCTGGTAAGCCGGTTGGCACGCTGCGCAACTCCGCACAAACGGGTTACACTGGTTAACGCGTTATTTAGCTATGAGCACGCATATTACACTGTGTGAAATGTTGTGCAACTACGGGCACACACTTTCAGCGTGTTAAAGTACTGCTCAACTCCGGGCACTCCTATTACACCTGTTAAACCACTGGTCACCTGCGGGCAAACATACTCAGCTTGTTAGAGCGCTGCTCAGCTATGGGCACTTATAAAATATTTTATTTTTTTATTGTGTCAGATTTCTTCATAAAACATGGCCCATTTCATTGCATTTTACTTAAATTATAATTGTGTATATATATATATATATATATATATATATATATATATATATATATATATATATATATACATATATGTCAGGGGATTGTTTTGTGCTTATTTCACTAAAAATACAAAAATTATGTTGTTGGGGCTCGAACCATGACTGCCTCCTCTTTGGCCGACGTCTCTACCGCTACGCTATTGCTACTTGGCTTATTTTGCATATTTAGAGCTTATATATTTTTTTTCAATGACTGCTAACTGTGGCTGAGCGAAGGGCACACCCGTGCAAATGAGCGCAATTACAGGCAAACATTTTTGAAATAAAAAAAAAAATTAAACTGTTAATTTTTACGTTTTACATTTCAGTTAGGTTAATAGTCTGTAGGGGCATGTGTGCTGTTGTATTTCTTGACATTTCCGCGGACTCGCTCGTGGGAGTTTCCTTTTGGGACTGTGATTCTTCTCGGAGCGTGTCCCTTGGCAGGTCTCGCCATGCGGACACACCCCCAACATTGCTACACGGACCGTGGTAGCCTAGGGTGTGATTCAGCTTGCCCTCATGAATATGCATGGCATGCTGACATCACCCCATTTAACTGCAGCCTCCGTGTAAGACTTGCTAACTCTTACACGGAGGCTTCGTGAATCCTGCAGAAATAGTTAAATGTCAAGTTGTCCAACTGAGTAGGATCATAAGTGATGACACCTTGTTTTTTGCTGGAATACCACTATCTTATGAAACTCTTTGCAGATAAACATTACCTTGTTAATCTGGTTTTTAACTGTTTTAAGGAAGTGGCAGACTGCAGGTATACCAAACACCTACCTATTCTTAAGCACAGATTCAGTAGTGCTAGGGGCAGTTTATCAAATGAGTGCAAAAGATTTCCCCTTCCTATTTCTTTAGACTCTGACGGTATCAGGAACATTATTACCAAGAACTGGGGTATTGTTAAAAGCAGTCAACAGTTAGTTAAAGCTGTAGGGACTAGCCCTTCATTTTCATATAAGAAAACCCATTCTTTAATGTCCCTTTTTGAGTCCAATCCTTCACAAAATATGTTGCTCAGGTTAAGTTAAAAGAGTGTGTTGCAGAGATTTAGCAGTTTGGTGGATTTCTTCATTCTACAGTTTGTGTTTGAGTATTTGTGGTTTTGGCTCAGGTTAAGACACCCAGGTATGTATACTTGTGGAAGATGTGTTTGTTGCCAACACATTGCTCAATGGGATACATTTCTATTGAGACCACTTAATTTTACTTTCATTTTGTAGAAAAGTTTGATTGTAATTCCACTAACATTGTCTGGGTTCCTATTACAAAACCAAAGATGCATTTGAAACTGAAAAGACTGAAAAGGCAGGGAAAAAATTTGCTTAAAAGCCGCTTCATTACTTTGCCAGTTTCGACACTGTAGTGTGATCTCAGAGTTAGTATATTTAAGTAAGGGGGGTGTGGGGGGCAAAGCCCCCCACTTCATGTAATGTTTAAAGTGTTTTCTTTTTTTTTCTTTTCTTTTTTTTTTTTTGTTGGAACAGCGATTTCTTTCCCTTGGTAAAAAATCACTGTTCTGACAGTTTGACATTGTAAGCTTTTGCTTACATAGGGTTGATTATAGACCCCATTGTCTACTTAGGAGTGTGTTCTACTTGTGACACCTTTTAGGTGGGGAAAACCACTAGAAGACTCAGTGACAGGATCAAAGAACATTTTAAGGTATTAGAAAAGGTGACTGTAAAAATACTCTAGCCAAGCACATTAAAATCAGCACTCAATGCTCCATTTTTTAAATTCATTGTGATTGAAACAGTTTCCATTATTTTTGATGACTGTAATCCATTACTGAAAGTAAAGGAACTCAAATGGCAAGTGAGACTTAGGATGGGCACACCCCTGGATTAAATGGACATTTAAATGTAAATAGCATTCTTAGATGGAATAGATAATTGATGATGTCATTAATATGCTAATTAGCCTTGCCTTATAGTGATACTAATGCTTATTTTTGTTTCATATTTCTGATGAAGTTCAATGTGAAACCTTTTACCAATGAAAGTGCTCAAATTCTAGTTATGTCTTTAGTGATCGCTTATTAAAGCTGTTTATTTGTCTTATTCTGAACATAGTTCTTCCATTTTTCATAAGGTTTTTTTTTTCTTTCATATTACCGGCTTTGGATAGTGGTTTCATTTTTTAAATATATTTAGTATTGTCTTGTTCTTTTATTATTTATTATTAAATATATTTAAACATTTCATTGTGGCTGCTCTGTGTAGAGATATTTAGGTTTTGAGAGTACTTGCATGTTTATTTGGTGACACTGTGTGGGCCACTCCTAACAGCCTTGCTCTTGGTCAAACTACCATTTGTATTAATATTAACATTATACAATAAAATTAGACACCCTTGTTAAGGGCCCTAAAGTAGCTGATAAGGAGTAACTGGTGGCAGTGGTAACTACCTTATAGTCTGTGCAGAAGGGGGCATAGCTGGTAAACGTGTGCCAGCCTTTCTCAGGTAGGTGTGTGTGTGTGTGTGTGTGTGTGTGTGTGTGTGTGTGTGTGTGTGTGTGTGTGTGTGTGTGCGCATGCATGTGGGTATGCATGTGTGCGCATGTGCATATGTGTAAATAAAACCTCAAGGTGTATGTGTGTCAGCTACTTGGGCAGGGACATGAAGCACTGGTTGGACAGTCGGTCTTGGCCTGGTCACTCAGCTGAGATCTGAACTCTATAGCTGTGCCAGTAGGGAGTCTTATTGGGGATCTGGAGAAAGAGTGAGAAACCAGCCCTGGACTGATTGTGGTCTCTGTGTGCTCTTAAGGGAAATTGCACTTGATGGAGAGAGCTGCATCTGGAAATACAGTGTGTGTACCTGTTATCCTTCCAGTGAACATTCTCACACTGTTGCCAGTTGTGAGGATTGAAGCTCCTTAATTACTGGTTGGCAGTGGTGTTTCATCACACTTGACATGGTGGAGGCCAAGTATTTATGATACTGTATAGCAAATGAGGCAGTAAGACGACAGCTAGTAAAGATAGAGGCCATAGAAAAGTGGCCTATACTGTTCATTAAAAGACAGGTGAAAACTTTCCCTGGACTAGTTAGGTATCACAGAAAGTTTGTACCAAATTATGTAACTATTGCTTGTTTGTTTGTTGACAAATCTCAAAAAAGGGAAAGCTTTTTTCAAAGTTTGCTGGTCTCTTAAATCAGATAAAGAATTTAACAAACTAAAAGGATCCAGTGTTCTGAACTTATGTTAATGATCCTGGTTTTAATAAAATAATTTACCATATATATATATATATATATATATATATATATATATATATATATATATATATATATATATACATATCAGTGAATCAGAGGTGGGTATAGCAGCAGTGCTCTCCAAAGACATTCAATGTGAAGAGGACTGTGTGTATTATCAGAAAGTTAAGTAATGTGGAAAGGAGATATTCAGATACAGAAAGACAGTGTTTAGCAATAAAGTGGGCATCAAATTCCTTGAAATAGTATATATAGGGCAGGTATTAGAACTTTGCCACTGATCATGCCATCTTCAGTGGTTTAGTAAATAGACATTTGGCAGTACCAAGTTCTGTCAATAGGCTTGATCCTTGCAACCATTCTAGCTCACACTGATCCACAGACATGGACTATCAAATCAAAAAGACAATGGATTATCTAGTCCATCAGACTGAGTCCAAAACCCATGGGGGTAATTATAACATGTTGAGTGTAGTAAATGTGTATTGTGCCTTTAAGTGCAAGACAAAGCAATTTGTGTGTGGGAACATTCACATAGAAGGTTAGTCAGGAAATTGGTTTGTATCAGTTAGCTAGTTGTTTATTACTGTTGCAACAAAGAAATGTGCCTATTCAAAAGAATTCAGGAAGTTAGTTCCTCATTCAGAGGATCAAGACAGAGTTAAGCCGTAATTTACCAGAAGACCATGGAGGCATGCAGTTCAATAACACACTCAGGGCCTGATGTAGAACTGCGCCTAGTGGAGATGCCTACAATCACACCTCTTAACTGCCCCTATTTTGGAAGAACATTCCTATTTTCAGGTCTGATTTACACCTGCACAGGATGACCTTCATTTTGGAGGTATATCCCCCTTTCCTGTCTTGATTTACTCTTTACCCAATTTTTTGAATCCCTGTCATCACATATCATTTTTGAAGCTGTCTGCTACACAGCAAACCAAACTACATGATCAATATGCCAATGCTGTCTAATACACAGCAAACCAAACTACATGATCAAAATGCCAGTGCTGTCAATACACAGCAAACCAAACTACATGATCGATATGCCAGTGCTGTCAATACACAGCAAACCAAGCTACATGATCAATATGCCAGTGCTGTCTAATACACAGCAAACCAAACTACATGATCAATATGCCAGTGCTGTCAATACACAGCAAACTAAACTACATGATCAATATGCCAGTGCTGTCTAATACACAGCAAACCAAACTACATGATCAATATGCCAGTGCTGTCAATACACAGCAAACCAAGCTACATGATCAATATGCCAGTGCTGTCTATTACACAGCAAACCAAGCTACATGATCAATATGCCAGTGCTGTCTAATATCCAGCAAACCAAGCTACATGATCAATATGCCAGTGCTGTCTAATACACAGCAAACCAAGCTACATGATCAATATGCCAGTGCTGTCTAATACACAGCAAACCAAGCTACATGATCAATATGCCAGTGCTGTCTAATACACAGCAAACCAAGCTACATGATCAATATGCCAGTGCTGTCTAATACACAGCAAACCAAGCTACATGATCAATATGCCAGTGCTGTCTAATACACAGCAAACCAAGCTACATGATCAATATGCCAGTGCTGTCTAATACACAGCAAACCAAGCTACATGATCAATATGCCAGTGCTGTCTAATACACAGCAAACCAAGCTACATGATCAATATGCCAGTGCTAATACACAGCAAACCAAGCTACATGATCAATATGCCAGTGCTGTCTAATACACAGCAAACCAAGCTACATGATCAATATGCCAGTGCTGTCTAATACACAGCAAACCAAGCTACATGATCAATATGCCAGTGCTGTCTAATACACAGCAAACCAAGCTACATGATCAATATGCCAGTGCTGTCTAATACACAGCAAACCAAGCTACATGATCAATATGCCAGTGCTGTCTAATACACAGCAAACCAAGCTACATGATCAATATGCCAGTGCTGTCTAATACACAGCAAACCAAGCTACATGATCAATATGCCAGTGCTGTCTAATACACAGCAAACCAAGCTACATGATCAATATGCCAGTGCTGCCTAATACACAGCAAACCAAGCTACATGATCAATATGCCAGTGCTGTCTAATACACAGCAAACCAAGCTACATGATCAATATGCCAGTGCTGTCTAATACACAGCAAACCAAGCTACATGATCAATATGCCAGTGCTGTCAATACACAGCAAACCAAGCTACATGATCAATATGCCAGTGGCAACATTAATTTAAAGAAAGAGGACAAACATCTTACATCTTTCTTTTTATGAAGCAAAAATAAATGACCTTGCTTGGTGGAATTTTGCAATACAGTTCATTAAAGTCTCCAGAGTTTACGCAGTCTCATTGATAATGTGTTTACTTTTTTCTATAATTTTTGTCACTCTGTTTTTTTAAACATGTATTTCTGAGGAGTATCCCACACTCCTACTGGAAGCAGGGAGAGTTATGTAACATTTGGTATTCAAATGTTATACTAATTAGATGCCCAGATGTTTAGCTGGATGATCCTATGTTTCAAGGGTCTTTGCTCCTATTTTCAGTGACTGCGGGGTGAAAGGTATGCCTACAAATCATAGCTGGAATCTGTGGCTGGGAGAAGCCTGCAGCCCTGAACTTTTTTTTTTTTTTTACAATAGCACATTGCTGGAAGGGCTGTACAGACTGTATATAAAGAGTGTAAAAAACCCTGAAGGTAAAGGCCAAATTAACTGTTTTTTTTTCATTCTCCCTTGTGGACATACTGAATAAAATGTGTTTTTTTCTTTTCTTTTTTTTTCCATAACTGCTGTGCTTTCATAAACTTGTAATATAGATAGATAGATCTATGCGCTGAGCAATAATCTTGGCTCAAGCAGAATTAAACTGACAGAAAACAACAAAAAACTATTTTTTGAAGGGGGCAAGCCCCTACACCCCTCACACCCCCTGCTAATTGTATATACTAACTCTGAGATCACACAATACTGTGGAAAGGGCATATTCCCTAACCCCAAGAATTGTGCAGTCTGGAACACCTGTTGTACTCAACCACAGTTTGTACACTAAACAAATGTTAACCAAAGCTATTGTTGTTAAAATTCAGTGTTCTCATATATATATATATATATATATATATATATATATATATATATATATATATATATATATATATATATATATATATATATATATATATATATATATATATATATATATATATATATATATATATATATATATATATATATATATATATATATATATATATATATATATATATATATATGTGTGTGTGTGTGTGTGCATGCACGCTTGCATGTGTGCATATATATATATATATATATATATATATATATATATATATATATATATATATATATATATATCTGTGTGTGTCTTTATGTTTACACACACACACACAAACACACATATTTTACTAGATATTTTATGACCACGCTGTCCATATTATTAGGCATTTATCAGAACTCTACATTTATTATATGCAGAAAATGAACTGGCATTAACTGGGTTTGAATTCCACCACTGCCAACCAAAAGTCGCACCCAGTATATGAAGGGCTAGTGTCCTTGGATTAACTCCACTGCCCAAACAGGTCTGAAGGCACAAGGGGGTGGTGTCTCATGTCACAGAACTGTTGCCCAGCAAGTGAAACTAACTAAGTACACACACATCTGATTCATTAACCACTTCATCAAATGCAACCTGGTCTCAACTGCATACAGGAAATATGTACTGTTGCCCTGGATATGGGTTTCCAACATCACATCAGGTGAGAAGACTACATACCCCCTAGTTATAGAGCTAAGCCTTTTGCCTAGCACCTATGCCTCTTTCTCACCACCTTCTCTGTGTACCACAGTATCTTCCAGTGCCTCTTATCCAGACTAACTGCTTTTCACATAAATAATTTTTCGCATCAGAAAACACACAGACACACACATACACACACATGTAAGTGATGTAGCTAATTAGAAGCAGCATAACAGCCTACATTGACAAATAATATCCCCTGCTCAGAAATATAAATAATATATAAATAAATACAGCCACAAGATTTTACAAGAGTATAAATAATAAATGTTGTGCCAGCGAATAAATCCAGCCTTATGGATGTTATTACCAGCATCAGGCTTTTTGCCAGAAGAGTGATGCTGAGCTATAGGTTTACTCAGAATGACTTTTCTTCCACCACAACTACCAGCAAGTGCTTCCTTCATTGGAAGCATTTGTTAAATTATCTTAATCTGACATTTATTTGAGTGTCACTTCTATTATATGTCTGATAGTGAAAGGGTGGCTTTGCAAGAGCTTAGATCTAATGATTTGATATGTATTAGACCTGCCATTTAGGGTGGAGCTATGGTGATCTGGTATACCAAAGAGTATGTTACTAAGTATGTGGAATTTGCTGTCAGACACAGCTACCTATTGTAAGGTCACCTGTCAGGATGTTTATAAGCAGATAACCCATGTACAATGACTTGTATGATTTGCTTATGTGTGGGCTTATTGACTATGCCATCTACGATTTTCTTTATGTTGAGCGCCCATTAATGCCTGTGATACATGGACTACATAAAATCCCTGCTCAGAAATATAAATAATACATAAATAAAACGTAGCCACAAGATTTTACAATAGTTTTGGGATGAGGTTAGCTTACTGAACCTTTGTCTTTATTTATGGAAAATAAGATTATACCTTTGTTATCTGAAGCACCAGCCATTTTAAGAGACACCTCACACTTTCTGTGCTCTCTTTTTCACCAGTGAATGGCTTGGATATTTCTGGTTGCCTTTTAGTGACACTTGATGTTAAAACATTGTTTACAGTTATAGCGAACATCGAAGGTGTGGACAAGGTCAGACTATTTATGTCTCATCATAGCAGTTATGCACACAGTATGGTAACAGTTATTTGTAGTTAGTGGATATCATTTTAAATAATAATGCTTTTCTGTTTGAAGGGCAGCATTTTTTGAAAATACTTGGTGTCACCATGGGGACCCCATGCGCCTACAGTTATGCTAATCTCATGTTGACACAATGGGAAGAAGAGGAGATTCATAATAACAACCCTTTTATTCTACACATTAAGCAGTATGCAATATTTGTAGATGACATTTTTCTTTTATGGGAGGGTGATACCCAGGCTCTTCTACAGTATAGATTACTTAGACTCTGCTACACATTTTTTAAGATTCACCTTGGATTATTCTTTGGTATCAATTGACTTCTTAGATATAACAGTCACTAAGAATAATAGAAAAGGTCTAGACACAAGAATGGTCAGGAAACCATGTTGGAAGAATGGGCTATTACATCGGACTAGTATGCATCCCCCTCACGTATTTTCCTAATGTAGTTAAAGGGCAATCCCTGAGGGTTTACAGATTATCAACTGATGATCACTCCCTTGACAAGGCTATGGTCCCTTTATGCAATGATTTTGTGGAGAGAGGCTATCCTCATTAACAAGTAACTGCATCCACTAAGGAGGTCTGTAATCTTAGGGGCAGTAGAGGGGCATCTTATTTTTCTAACTATAATAGGATTGGTTCACATGTTGCACGTAGGTCAATGAATGGTCCCCTTAGAATGACTTTTATCTATTCTAGTAATGTTCATCAATTTTATGAGGTTGTAAAAAAGAACTGCCTATTCTGTTAGTGGATGACAGAATTACAAGAGTCATTGAAGAAGAACCTGGTTTTATTTTTAAGAACAACCGCCTTTTAAAAAGGATGTTGTGCTACGGTCCTTCTTATGGTGTAACTTCTGATAGATTGGTTTGTGAGAGGAAGGGTACTTATCCCTGTCACAATTGCAGGTAATGTAATTATATTTCCTCTAACTTAGATTTCCGTCACCCTGTTACTGAACAGATTTTTACACCTAGGTTTTTGGCTAGTTCCAAGAGTACAAATGTAATACATCTGGCCACTTTTTGCAGTTCCAGTTTTTATGTGGGTAAGACCACACATCAGTTCAAGGAACAGATCTTGGAACATGTTGGTAATATTCACAACAAAGTAATGACAAATGCACTAGCATGTCATACTTCCACCTATATAACAGGTTTTGTTTTGGAGCTTTACAACTGGTTTCATTTAATATAAGGGGTGATGATTTTAATAATCAGATTGAGAAGGTAGAACTCAAATAGATTATAGCACTACAAGGACACAGAGTACCTGGTCTTAATTATAGTTTATCCTTGAAACCTGTTTTAATGTAGAGGTGACATTTTTTTAATTGATTTTTATTGGTCTATTTTTATTGTTGTATTTCCATTGGTTGTTGCATGTTTATTTAGACTGAGTGGTTTTGGATGTTTTATTTGGTCTGATTAAGTGGTAACCTCACAAAAGCGCTAACCAGTAAACTTTTTCTTTAAATTTTACTTGCTGCTGTGGTGGTTGATCTGCATTTGTTTTTATTATTCTTTTTTTTTTTTTTTTTTTTTTTTTTGTGGTAGATCAACCTTTGGTCACGAAGTGTTCAGTTTTTTTGTATTCCTAAGAATATAAATAAAAATGCACTTAGGCAATAAAGAAGTCAAGACAGTGCTGATACATATTATATATGCAAAGGTAAAGATAGTTGTACAGTGAAGAGAAAACAATAATGAATTGCACAGACAGAATATTTATAGGAAACGCTCTCATCAAGCTAGACAAATATCCTGTTTTAACAGAAGGGAAATTGTACACTTAGCTGTGCTACATACCAAAATAATATACAGGCAGATGGCAAGAGAGCAAACTTACATCAATGTGGTCATCTCAATGTCTACCAGCAAGACTGACAAACGTTTTACACTGGTGTAGGCTCAGAATATATATTCTGTCTTATTATCCTTTTTTTACAGAAACCAAAGGTATACATAAACAGGGTTTTTGTCCACATTCAGTCCCCCATAAAATGCACCGGTGCAGTTTCATGCTGCACACTAACAACTGCTTTCCCATTTCTGGCCACTGCCACTTTGAATAGTCTTTCTACTTTCATTTTTTTATGAATATTTTGGCTTCCTGGTTCAGTTTTATGACCTCCCTGCAATTACAGGCAAATAAGCAAACTGTCACTGGCAGGTGATCTTGCAACTGCAGTTTTACAATGCAATTGTTGTAGTATATTTTTCAAAGACTAAATATAGCTTACAAATATGTTAATAGTCTGAAATAAGAAAAAAAAAAAAAAAAAAATCACATTTTAAAATATGTTTAGCTACCTTGGCATTACAGCTCTCTACCACCAAAACTTTAAACAAGTTTTCTGAAGGCATCCCACAAGAAACAGAGCTTGAGATAAGGGATCACTAATTTGTACTGACATAATTAGTATCTCTCCTATGCTGTGTAGTCATGTTAACTAGAAAGCTACATTCCATTGATTAAGCTTTCTATTCTGCCTACCTGCCCTACATAACTTTAAAGGATGTGGTGCATGACCATAATGAACTTTCTGCCATGTAGGTAAGGTTGTACCTTTTACAGAGTCTAGACAATCCTTCATTATTGGACCACAACAAAAAACCTTCACACTCCTAATAAATACAACAACCAAAAAATCCAAATATGGAAGAAATAAAATGCACTGAATACGTTAAATAAGACAACTGAACAGTAAAATCCAATGTTTTATTCTAGCGCCTCGGTGTCACCACCTTCTTGGAATATAAAAAAGCTTCCATAAAACTTCACCTTTATACAATCTGAGCACAAATAACAACCAATCAAACAGTTAAAACACTTCATTCTTAAAGCAAACACTTCCAGTTTAATTCATTATTCAGTCCCTTAGGAACCAAAGTCTTGTATTTTAAAATATATATATACATTCCTTATACAATCATTTCTGTTTCAATATACCTTCATCTCCCCAAATACAAGTCATTTGCTCTACAATAGTACCCTGTAGTAGAGCAGCATCACCGTTGTGTTTTGTGTTAAAATGTGAAGAAACTATTTTATCCTCCCTTTGATGTTTTACATCTCTCAGATATTCCATAAACCTAGTACAGAACATCCTTTCTGTTTCCCCGATATAAAACAGACCACATGGGCGGCATAAAACATATATTACCCCTTTGCTTTCACAAGTAAACAAACCCCTGGATTCAAATTTACATTATTAATAAATCCAACTGTGTTAATAATATGTGAGCACACTCCACATTTACCACATTTCAAAGTCCCTAAATCTCTTAAGGGTCTTTGTATATCAACCAGTGGCATAATAAAAGCTCCATGCACCAACATGTCTTTCATATTTTTGCCCTTTGTATATGAAAAAGAGGGGTGTTCTGGTAGTATAGCTGCTAAAAATGTATCCTGTAGTAAATATTTCCAGTAATGTTTGACTAAACCTACAATTTCATCACTTTTAATATTATATACGGACACAAAATATATTGGATCTATTTTATGCTGATCACACACTATACCTCGATGTTGTCCTACACCCCCTTTCCTTTCAATTATTTTGTGTCCCCTCAAACCATTAACAACTTTAACTTCTGCCTCTTGCACATTTATGGGGTTATACCCTTCTTAAGAACATATCTACTGTTCCCTTTATTTCTTGTGTCAAGATGTCCTTATCACTACATATTCTTGGTAATCATAAAAAACTCCCCATAAGGGAGAGCTTTTAACACATGGGGAGAATGACAACTGGTGGTATGGAGGTATTGACTGCCATCCAGAAACTTTCTATGCGCACCAGTAATGATACACCCATCTTCTTTTCCTTCCAAAACAAGGTCTAAATACACAACTTTTTTACCTTGTTGTAAGCCATAAAAAGACAACCCATACAGGTTATTGTGTAGATCAGCCACAAAACTGTGCAACTAGTTTCAGCCACCTTCACAAATAAAAATCAGATGATCTATGTATCTGAAATAAAAATGTACATATTTCTTCACAAAACTTTGTTTAGACAGAAACATAGCCTCAAAAATGACATAAATAAATTGGCATATATGGGGGAAAATGGAGCCCCCATGGCTGTTCCTTGCTTTTGTCTAAACATTTGATCATCATAACAAAAATAGTCATTTTGTAAACAAAAATCCACCAATTCAATAATAAAGTTAGAAAATGGACTATCCCCAGAAAATACATGATAGCCTTTAAACCATCAGTATATTTAATTGAGGTGTACAGACTTTTTACGTTTAGTACCACCCAATACATATCTTTATTATATGCTATAGGATAAATTCTTCTCAAAAAATCAAAGCTATCCTGTATATATGCAGATGTTCTCTGGGCATAGGGAAGTAACAACTTATGCAATATCAAACCTACATTGTGAAGAAAATACTTGCAGGCCAAATAATAGGCCTGCCTGGAGGGTTTATCATACTCTTATGTATCTTTGGTAGACAGAAAAAACAGCCATTTCACCATTTTTATTAAACAACTTCTCTTTTATATTTTTGTCAGTGAAATAGACTAAACTTATACCTTTCTCCAGTATTTTTTTCATATTCCACCAAAGCCTGCTCATAAACCCTCTTTTCACATGTTTCATAAACCTCTTGATTTTTCAGGTGGTCCATGCACATTTTGTGATATTGTGCTACATTCATAACCACTATTGTGTTGCCTTTACCAGCCGGTTTTATTACTAAATCTTTTCTGTTTTGTAATTCTTTCAAAGACTGCCATTCTTTAAATGTTAGATTATATTCAATATTACCCTTGTTCCTCAAAACTTTCTCACAAATGTTTTCCCCAACAAAATTAACCATAGAACTAAAATGTGCCGCATGCTCATTTTCAAAGGGAGGAATAAACTTGTTTAATACAGGGACTTCAGGAGTATCTATTTTACAATAAGCATTTATGTTTTCTCAAACTGGCAGTTTCCTCCATTTCTTCACAACATGAGTGGAAACTATCATTGGACTCATCATTCTCTAAACTGGACAAATTAAAATTTATACTAGTAACAAAAAAAAATTGAGATCTAATTTAAGCACAAGTTTAAACATTTCCTGTTTTACTACGTGCCCTAGGAATCACAGTTGGAATAAACGTGAGGCATAGATTTAATACTGACAATTGTTCCTGTGATAAATCAGAGTTAAATAAATTAACTTGCAAATTAAATTTTATACACTCACTTTCTTCATTAATATTTTAACTTCCTTCTGTTATTTTGTCCATTATATTGTCCATTCTTGTAATCCCTTCTCTGGGAGTCATTTGTGTTGTTCATATTGCTTCTGCCTCTTTTCTGCCCCGGTGCTGCTGTTTCTGCTTCCTCCCACTCCAAAAACGGCAACGATAATCCTCGACTTGTTGTGGATGTAGTAAGCAGGGAATCTCTTCCTCTAAAGTGTCGTCAGAGTCATTCTGACTGGCTCCCTCCGAGGAAGCAAAAGATACTGAAAAAGCCCTCTTAAAACCTCCGTTGCTGTTTCCTTTGCATTTGATTGGGCAGTGCCACAAACACCTGCCCCCATCATAGTCATCAATGTCTCTTAGTAATTTCATTTTTTTTATGTTCTACCAACTCCGCTTCCAAAGTGGACAGTTTTTTATTAATTTTCTCTAAGAAACTGTTAACATTCTGTGCCCCCAATGAATTGCTAATTGTATTAGACAAGGACACCAGTTCTTGTTTTAGTTTCTTATGCTTCGCTTGATCTCTCTCCAATAAGATGTGCAACCAATATGTGACACATCTATGCAAAGCCACTAACCAGCATTCCCTGAATTGTTTATCTAAAGGGCAACTTACATCGAAGGGGATACTTGGATTTTTGATAAAATGAAGACCTCGGGGTGTTATATTGAGATCAATATGGTGCTGCAGCCCCAATATGTTGAAACATACTTTTGCTTCTTTCTCCAACAGCTTTTCAGACTTCTCACACATTTCTCTTTTATCCACGAGAATTACATTTAATGTTTGCCCCACAGCCATGAATGGGTTCAGTGTACGCTTAGATCTCTCATTTACAAATGCATCAAAAAGCTGACCCATACCTTGGAAGTGTTTGGCTTAAGAATGAAGTGGGTTTAATTGTTTGATTGGTTGTTATTTATGCTCAAATTATATAAAGGTGAAGTTTTATGGAAGCTTTTTTATATTCCATGAAGGTGGTGACACCGAGGCACTAGAATAAAACATTGGATTTTACTGTTTGGTTGTCTTATTTAAAGTATTCAGTGTATTTTATTTCTTCCATATCTGAATTTCATAGATTCATAGATTCATAGATTAGTACTAAGCTAAGTGCCCTTGTGGGCCATTTTAAGCCTAGCCAATTATCCCTTGTGAGACTCAAACCCTGCACCTGAATTTTTTGGTTGTTGTAATCCTTCATTATTGTTGCATAGGATTTCTCCATGGGTTCAAGTCTGCAGCTCAAGATCTCAGCGGGGTTTGCTTCTCCCTTTGAGGAAACCTAGGTAAGTACAGAACTCTACCCCAGAGTTGGATACATCTTCCTGCTCAATGAATTCTTAACTATAGTCAGGATTGGCTAGTAAAGGGGGAATACTTAAATCATCTTTGAGTGTTTTATATACTTGGTCATGGGTATATACATATATATATATATATATATATATATATATATATATATATATATATATATACACACACACACACACACACACACACACACTGTTGCAAATGTTTTGACTAACAACACATTTGGTCAACAGATCTGTGTGAATACAAAATATGTTCTAGTACAAATGAATAATTTATTGTACATAGACATACATTTATATAAAAGTAATTAAAGTAATTAAACCATATTTATAACTTGGGGTTATATTATAACATCAAAGTAGTAAAACGTTGAATGTTATAATATCGAACCCAAAACAGCAAACGCTGAAAACAGCGAAGCTGCAGAACATCAGTTCGTGGACTCTATCTTTGTTTACCAGTTTGGTGCTTTACATTGGTTTTTTGGTACATCAAATTCTTTCCTAGGGAAAGAATTCGGTGGGCTGTTTCTGCTGCTTCGCTATTTTCTCCACTGTGGTGCGAAGGTTACGGACCGGGTTAAGGTGAGCGTGGGAATGGGATAGTTAGGGACCTTAGGGTTAGGGAGCGGGTAAGGTGAGTGTGTGATAGTTAGGGGCCTTAGGATTAGGGAGCGGGTAAGGTGAGTGTGCGATAGTTAGGGACCTTAGGATTAAGGAGCAGGTAAGGTGAGTGTGCGATAGTTAGGGACCTTAGGGTTAGGGAGTGGGTAAGGTGAGTGTGCGATAGTTACAGACCTTAGGATTAGGGTTTGGGTTAAGGTAAGTGGATAGATAGTAGTGTATGTACGGTTTAGTGTAGGGTTAGAAGTAGGATTTTAAGTGTATATGTGTGGATTACTTTTTTTGGTGTGCTTGTGTTGTGTGTGTGTTTCTCGAAACAGCAAATTTTTCCCCTGGGAAAAAATTTGCTGTTCTGAGCTTTCGATTATATCACATTTCGACATTCC
This sequence comes from Protopterus annectens, assembly GCF_019279795.1. NCBI lineage: Eukaryota > Metazoa > Chordata > Ceratodontiformes > Protopteridae > Protopterus > Protopterus annectens. The sequence continues at coordinate 1,544,173,701 of NC_056739.1, forward strand.
AAGTTCGAGCTTATGGTGTTCGAAATTTTGGGATTTCTATTATGTGATATACACCCAATAACTTCATATTTGCAACATTATACATCACTTATATTGTTATATACCATATAATTAAGCAGCATTACACAAATTCTTAAACTCCTGCCTTCTCTTAAACTTGCTCCTCCTACAAAACATTTTTCCGCATGTTTTATCAACAGGCTTACAAAAACACCAAAGTACCTACTCTCAGCCTGCTATGTAATTTACTCGCCCCTTTTTCTAAGGATCCCATTTCCTGTTCTGTTATCTCTTGTTACAATATTCACTACTTCGAGTATAGTTGGTTTAGATTTTGATTTCTGTTTTCTAGTAATTGCTTTTTGACAGCCATCAGAATTAACAGGGCTTTGCTATGTCTATGTAATTTAGATCCTGTATCCCATCTCAAAAAATAATTTTCTTAGATACATTCTTTTGCTCACCCAGTATTCCTGACAGAGTACTCTGGAATTTGTAAAGTCTGGCGACTCATTACACTCTGAAAACATATGCTACCAGGCACCTCTTTCTTCCTCATTACACCTACAACATTTGCCAAACACCTGAGGAAAATTATTTTGAGTTTG